>NW_006769725.1:1721073-1749341 GCF_000442215.2 Lipotes vexillifer | reverse complement strand
ACCCCGCGCCCCCCCAGGGAAGCCCCCACATTCTTCTTTTTTTTTTTTTGTACTCTTTTCCATTTTGGTTTATCATAGGATGCTGGATATAGTTCTCTGTGCTATACAGTACGACCTTGTTGTTTATCCATTCTATATATAATAGTTTGCATCTGCTAATCCCAATCTGTCTCTCCCTGGCCCCTCATTCTCCCTTGGCAACCACAAGTCTGTTCTGTATGTCTATGATTCTGTTTCTGTTTTGTAGATAAGTTCATTTGTGTCATATTTTAGACTCCACATATAAGTGATACCATATGGTATTTGTCTTTCTGACTTACTTCACTTAGTATGATCATCTCTAGGTCCATCCACGTTGCTGAAAATGGTATTATTTTGTTGTTTTTTATGGCTGAGTAGTATTCCATTATATATATGTACCACACCTTCTTTATCCATTCATCTGTTGCTGAAACAGATAAAAAATTTCTGACATGTGCTCACCATCATCTCTATCCATTAAAATAATTAATATTCTTTTCTTATTTCTAGATTGTGAAAGATGCATACCAAGAAAAGACAGCCACAGTTTATCCTGAACCCCAAAACAAGGAAGCATTTGTCTACTCTCAGATGTATAGCACTGATTATGAGCAGATTCTACCCGATTGTTATTCCTGGCCTGAAGAGGCCCAGAAAATACAGACCAAACTTGACTAGTAGCTTAATAGCTGATATTTCTAACTCCATTAATGAGATCTTGAAGTCTTTCATAATTTTCAAAGATTGGAATCTTTTATAATGATTCATAATACACTAGAGTAAGATAATTTTACTTTAACAATCTAAAAATTTGTGGACGAATATTAATATACTTTAGGGTAAACATCTCACTAGACAATTTTGCTTCATTTAACTTTATGGTTATTTATGGTTTCTATCTTAATTATTTTGCCCAAGTTCTGTTTAAAAGCTATTGTAACTACTACTGAGAAACCCATCATTTTTATATAGGGAGCTAAGGGGAAGACTAAAATTAGTAATAAATTGATATCAGTATTAAAACCCATAATGCTTTTGTTGTTCATTTTATTAAAAATCTACTTTGTAAAAAAAAGATCTAACTGAATTTTAGGCAGAGATGAACTTTTGCTAAAACCAGAAACAACACTTACTCTGTTGCCTAGAGAAAAACAACTCCTCAGATATTTTTATTCCAATCCTAGATTATATCTGTTCTTTTTGTGCAGCTGAATTCTAACATTTCTAAGAAAGACCACTGCTGTTTACAATGCCTTGTGCAGCCTTAGATTTTAATGTTCTTTCGACATTGTTCCATCTCCTCATCACCTTGGTCCTCAGTCAGAAATCCCTTCGTAAAAGCAGTTTTCTTTCCCCCTGACCAAGTGCCCTGTCTCAGCTCCACACCATTGCTGCTGGGCCTTTGTGGACCATGGCCCTATCCTGAGGTTGGTGCCTTCAGCTGAGCACAGCCTGAGAATTGGGCAGAGCTGAGAAGAGTGGGTGAGCTCCTTGAGAAAGGGCTGCCTGTGGAGTTGACGTCTTCAGACAAACGTCCCCAGAGTCAAGGCAAGCCGAGTTCTCAACTGAGTGACCTGGCCTAAACTCCCCTTGATTAGCTCAGGTAATTAAGAGTTCATTGTGTTACAGCAAACTCACTTTCCTCTGGGTTTGAAGAAAGTTTTGTAACCACTTCCCCCGTATCAGGAATTATCTTTACATCAGATATTAAAATATTCTAATTACTATCAGTAATTACAGCCCAGAAATGAATGTTAATTTCAGGTTTTACTTTTGAAGTTAATAACTGAACCAATGGAAACAACTGTAAATTCTTAAGCTCAGGTGCCAGTAACGTTTACTATTTATTTATAGAATTATATGGAGACTTTTTTGTTTTTGAAGTAATGCTTTTAAAGAGTGTAAGAAGATGTTCTAGGTAAACTATAGTAGTACATGATTTCATTAAAAGTTGAAGGTTACACAGGTTGTTCTAGGTGTCAGTAGAAGGCGTAGGGGTATTTCTGAAGGTAACGTTTAGTCAAGAGTTTCCTCAATATAGTTATTTTGAAAAGATCCGGAATGCCTATTTCTCGTCTAGTTTCCGTGTTGTAGCTCTAACTAAATGTATTTACTTATGCAAAGATTTATTAAAGCATAGAAACAGTGAATGAATAAAATTATAAAATAATTGTCTTGTTTTCTTAAAATATTGTTACACTTAAAAATGACAATGCTGGGTCTTGGCAGTCATATGATAGGGAATTTGGAATTTTAAAAATATTTCAATAGCTAATTTCACTATGAAATTCATTCATTTAGTATATGTGAAGTCATATTTGCTGTATACTGTTATGAATGAGCTACTTAGTTATCCTCAGAGAAAGGTAATGAAACAGACATTGGATGATTACTTAACCAGGTACCAGGTAGTCTATATACCTTATCCTATTTAATGTAGTCCCCGCAATTCCCTTAGGAAGTCGATAGTTTAAGTAATGTGCCAAGTCCACAGAGCTCGTAAGTGAAGGAGGAGGCCTCTAAATCCATGCTTACCTTTCTCCATAGTCCGTTCTCTATTCACTAGAGTACAGTTAGAACAGCACTGTCGAATAGAAAAAAACAAAGTGAGTCACATGAGTAATTCCTGTCCTGTGGCCTCATAAAAAGAAGAAACAGGTGGAATTCATGTTAATATATTTTATTTAAACCAACATATCCAGAATATTATAAAAAGTATTGAGATATTTTTACATCATTTTGTTCATACTAAGCCTCCAGCTTTTTCACATTTACATCAGAGATATTTGCGTATACATCAAAGTCATGAGAACATGTAGAACAATGGAATAGAACAGCTCACAGACAGACCCCCTGAATATATTAGTTACAGAGTTAGCACAAAATTCAACACATAAAGAATAGAGTGTTCAGTAACAGGATTGGGACAGCTACCTACCTCATGGACCTACCACCTCACCCTATATAAAAAGGAAGACTTTAGATGGACTAACGACCTCAATACGAACGGTAAAAATGTAAAGTTAATAAAAATTAATGTAGCAAAATATCTTTGGGACCCCCAAAACACAAACATGAAGTAAAAACTGGATGTGTTGCATTATCTAAGGATAGGAAAGTTTTGGCTGATAAGTGGGTTGCTGCCATATAACAGTATAAAGTGAGGAAGTCCAGGACTGTGGGATAGGTTGGTTGCTTCTACAGAGATGGATTCATAAAGAAAGAGATAGTTTAGGTTCAAAGGCTTACATTCTCAGCTCAAGGCACCGTATAAACACTAGAAAAAATGCCTCTGTTTTTGCTAAAAGAGTCTCTTCTCCCTTACTCGCTATAAGGCTGAAATAACAGAAACCCAAGGTCATACTTCATCCTGCTGGTTGCCAGATTTTAACAGGAGTTGTATTCACAGCCTCACCAGGACTCTCTTGTGAAAGTGAAGAGTATTGACCAGGAAACAGGAGGATGTTGATTTGAAATGGGGATCCGTGGGTAGGGTGATTTGGAGGACTTGTGATACCCTAAACTAGTCTTGAGTTCTGACAGTTCTGTGTCCCAGGATACCCCTCATCCCCAGGCAAACCAGCACAGTTGGCAAGTCCTTCCTTGCTCATCAAAACGGGAGCTCTTCCTGCCTAAAGAGGCTGTTACTGCCTTAGGTGAAGATCCGGTAATGACCTCACTCCATCTCCTCCCAGATGCCATCTCATGATCTCTGTAGGCATCATATCAGAGACCAGCATGGAGAGGAGCTGTGGTGGGTACAATTAAGAGAGCAAACCCAGGAGAAGACTCCCACCAAAAGAAGTCTAGACTCTGCTCATTTACATTGGCAACATCTGAGGAAAACATATGGAATTCTGAAAATGTTGTACTGAGGATGGAAAAGGGTAATTTGGGACTGGGCAGACTTGACTGATGCGGGTGCACTTGCCACAGATCCTGCATCTAATGTGCTGCCTTGAGCAGCTGAAAATGATTCTGCTTGTTGGTTCAGTTAGTTGACTGAAATGTAGACTTGATAATGACACATTAAATGAAATTGAGAACGCAAACATTCCTTGAGATAATATAAAGGGATTCAAAGATTTACAAAGTTGGGAATTTGGGAGTGGTGGTGTCATGTGCAGTCTGACACCCTAACCCTAATGATCTCCTAAGTCTCCCAAGAGGACCTATTGCTGAAACTCCTTTCACCAAGACCTTGAGAAATAGATTGGTGAAGGGATTAGTAGCATCAGTGAAAAGCATTTTTTAAATTGAGGTGTAATTAACATATAACATTATATTAATTTCAGGTGTACAAGGTCATAATGTTTGTATATACTGAAAAATGATCACCACAGTAAATCACCATACCTAGTTACAAAAGTTGTTTTTCTTGTGATGAGAAGATTTACTCTCAGCATCTTTCAAATATGCAATACAGTGTTATTAACTATAGTCACTATGCTGTACGTTATATTCCCATGACTTATTTTATAACTGAAAATTCATACCTTTTGACCCCTTTCACCCATTTTGTCCACCCCTCCATCCCCCACCTCTGGCAACGACCAATCTATTCTCTGTATCTATGAGCTTGTTTGTGTTTTGTTTTGTTTTGTTTTAGATTCCATATATAAGTGAGATCATATGGTATTTATCTTTCTCTATCTGACTTATTTCACTTAGCATAATGCCCCTGAGGTCCATCCATGTTGTTGGAAATGGTAAGATTTTATTCTCTTTTATAGTGTGTGTGTGTGTGTGTGTGTGTGTGTGTGTGTGTGTGTGTGTGTGTGTATGTGTCTTCTTTATCCACTCATCTGCCAGTGGACGCTTAACGTTGTTTACATGTCTTGGGTATAGTACATATTGCTGCAGTAGGGCTGTATATATCTTTTCAAATTGGTTTTTATTTTCTTCAAATACCCAGAAGTGGGATTGCTGGATCATTTGGTGGTTCTATTTTTAATATTTTAGGAACCTCCGTACTGTTTCCATAGTGGTTGCACCAGTTTGCATTCCCACTAGCAGTGCACAAAGTTCCCTTTTCTCCACATCCTCACCAACATTTGTTATTTCTTGTATTTTTGATTATAGACATTCTAACGTGTGTTATGGTTTTGGTTTGCATTTCCCTGGTGATTAGTGATGTTGAGCGTCTTTTCATGTACATATTAGCCATGTGTATGTCTTCTTTGGAAAAATGTGTATTCAAATCCTCTGCCCATTTTAAAATCAGATTTTTTTTTTGCTAATGAGTTGATGAGTTCTTTATATATTTTGGATGTTAGTTAGCCCCTTATCAGTTGTGTGATTTGCAAATATTTTCTTCCATTCAGTAGGTTGCCTTTTCATTTGTTGATGGTTTTCTTTGCTGTGCAGGAGCTTTTTAGTTTGTTGTAGTCCCACATTTTTATTTTTACTTTTGTTGCCTCTACTTTTGGTGTCAGACCCAAAAAATCATCACCAGAATTGATGTCAAAGAGCGTACCACCTGTTTTCCTCTAGTTTCATGGTTTCAGGTCTTTCATTCAAATCTTTAATCCATTTTAAGTTCACTTTTGTGTATGATGTAAGAGAGTGGTCTAGTTTCTTCTTGTGCATGCGACTGTCCAGTTTTCCTAACACCATTTATTGAGGAAACTGTCCTTTTGCCATTGTATATTCTTGGCTTCTTTGTCATAAATTAAACAATATATATGTGTGGATTTATTTCTGGGCTCACTTGTTCTGTTCCATTGATTTATGTGTCTGGTTTTATTCCAATACCATACTGTTTTGATTACTGTAGCTTTGTAGTATAGTTTGAAATCAGGCAGTGTGATGCCTCCAGCTTTGTTCTTAAGATTGCTTTGGTTATTCAGGGTCTTTTGTTGTGCTGTACAAATTTTAGGATTGTTTGTTCTATATCTATGGAAAATGCTATTGTAATTTTGATAGGGATTGCACTGAATCTGTAGATTGCTTTGAGTGGTATGGACATTTTAACAATGTTAATTTTTCTAATACATGCACATATAATGTCTTTCCATTTATTTGTGTCTTCTGTTTCTTTCATCAGTGTCTTATATTGTTTTCAGTGTACAGTTCTTTCACCTCTTTGGTTAAATTTATTCCTAGGTATTTTGTTCTTTTTGGTACAATTGCAAATGGGATTATTTTTCTTGATTTCTCTTTCTGATAGTTCATTATTAATTAGTGTATAGAAATACAACAGAATTTGTATGTTGATTTTGTACCCTGCCACTTTACTGAATTTGTTCTAACAGATTTTTTTTGTGGAGTCTTTAGGGTTTTCTGTATATAATATCATGTCATCTGTAAATAGAGACAGTTTTACTTCTTACTTTCCAATTTGGATCCTTTTTATTTCTTTTTCTTGCCTAATTGCTCTGGCTAGGACTTCCAATACTTTGTTAACAAAAATAAGAGTGGGCATCCTTGTTGCTGATCTTAGAGGAAAAGCTTTCAGGTTTTCCCCATTGAGTATAATGTTAGCTGTGGGCTTGTCATATATGCCTTTATTAAGTTGAGGTATGTTTCCTGGATACCCTCTTTGTTGAGAGTTTTTATTATAAATGGATATTGAATTTTGTCAAATGATTTTTCTGCATCTATTGAAGTGATATGATTTTTATCCTTCATTTGGTAATATGGGTGTATCACATTGATTGATTTTCTGATGTTGAACCATCCTTGCATCCCTGGAATAAATCCCACTTGATCATGGTGTATGATCCTTTTAATGTATTATTGAATTTGGTTTGCTAATATTTTGTGGAGGACATGAAAAGCATTTTAATGACTCTTCTCTATAAGCTGGGAAATGCTGTAGTTAAAATGGGCTCCTTATTTCAATAGAGACATCAGAATCTTGGGGCTACGAGAGGCTTAAAAAACAGCACTTTGCAGTAATTAACAACTGGAGACAAGGTGGAAACAGTTATC
This sequence comes from Lipotes vexillifer, assembly GCF_000442215.2. Classification (NCBI taxonomy): domain Eukaryota; kingdom Metazoa; phylum Chordata; class Mammalia; order Artiodactyla; family Lipotidae; genus Lipotes; species Lipotes vexillifer. Next base: position 1,742,387 of record NW_006769725.1, on the reverse strand, counting down.
ATAATAGGGATCAGGTTCAGTGTAATCAGAATAGTTTGGCCTACAGAAATCTTTGGTGGGGGCCAGTAAATCACAGGGTCCCAGAGCTTGAAAGGATGCTGAAAAATCGAACTAGGACCTCACAGGTCTTGATCAAGAAAAATAGATGCCAGTGTATACAACTGATACAGCCACAGCAATGCATATCAGCTGAATGTCAGTTTGGCTTAGGACCAAAATGTGGACAACCCGTGTAGGTCCTACTTGATATGTATAACAGTAACAGTGGAAAAGCCTGACCAGAGCCACCAAGACAGAGTATCAAGGCCCTCACCAGGCTGCCATGCACAGATATAAATGAAAGATCCCTAAGGTGAAGAACTCTGTAATAGCATAAATATGTTTCCCAAATCTTCCTTTGAGGCTCCACTTACTAGGGTAACAATGCATTACAGAAAGGAAACCACTAGGCATTTGGGAAATCATCTGGCAACAGTCTGAACAAATACAAACTTCTGAAACCATTGTGATCTACTGGATGAAGTGTATGCTATAGGAATGAATCCATTGTCCAGTTATCTTCCCAGTGAAGAGTTAGAATTGATTTCTTCATTGTCTATGGCAACATCCCCACATTGGATCCATGATACATAGAAAAATAGTTATTCTGGCAAGAAGTACCAAATGGTTTGCCAAGGTAAGTCCCACCATCAAAAGCTTTAAAAGAAGCAGGGGTATGATTTTTATCATATCTGGACTTTAATGATCTTTGGCGTGTGCAAGAGAAAGATAGGGCTCGAAGAGTGACAGCATTAGGTTCATTAATTTAATCAGATGCTGATTCTAACGGTAGCTGTTGTCAGACAAGTTCTCTTTCTTGGAGCAATTCAGTAGGTAGCTATCAATTTGGCCAGTGCTTTTTTGTTTATTCTTTATTCAAGTAAGGAGAGGGCACCTGTAGTGTCAGTCAGTAAGCAACATTAAAGATTGTCTTCTCGGGCTTCCCTGGTGGCGCAGTGGTTGAGAGTCCGCCTGCCGATGCAGGGGACGCAGGTTCGTGCCCCGGTCCAGGAAGATCCCACATGCTGCGGAGCGGCTGGGCCCATGAGCCGTGGCCGCTGAGCCTGCGCGTCCGGAGCCTGTGCTTCGCAACGGGAGAGGCCACGGCAGTGAGAGGCCCTCGTACAGAAAAAAAAAAAAAAAAAAAGATTGGCTTCTCTTAACGTTCCATTAACTCTTTGTGTGCCAGAATATAATTCTTGATTCCAGACTTCGATCATCTCGCCATTGTACGGGGCATCATGCTGGTCTAACACATTGATGATGATACATGCTCATAAGACCTGGAGCACAGGTGTCATGAGCTTCTCTGGATACCCGGTAAGATACATCGTGCTGAGGGGTAGAAGATAAATCCTGGGAAAGCACAGGATCCTGCCACCTCAGCCAACTTTGTGGTGGTCTGGTCTTTGGTGTATGTTGGAATATCCTGTCCATAGTGAAGAAAAAATTGTGTGCTCTATTCCACCTACAACTAAGGAGGAGCCTCAGTGTTTGGCGGGCCTCTTTGAATTTTATGTGCGATGCTCAAGCCCATTTGTGGGTTGATCCAAATGCTTCTAGATTTAACTGGGCTCAGAAGAAAAGTTTCTCCGGCCAATCCAGGTTGCAGTGAAAGTGGGTCTACCATGTGGACCCTTTGAGGGAGATCCAATTGGCTTAGAGTTTTGAGGCAAATCAGGATTCTGTATAAAACCAGGATTTTTGAGCAAACCGTACCCTCTTCAGAAAATACCTGTTCTTTCAACTTACTGCTGGGCTGCCTGAGGTAAAAGCAAGTGAAAGAAGATTGTCCTGTTCAAGAGGGTTCTGTGAAGACCTCAGATAGGCTCCCTCCAAGCCTTCTCAAGTTCTCAGAAGGATGGCATGTAAGCAGACATACATAGAAACTCACAGGCAACATATTTCTGATTTCATATAGGGATGTTTTTGAAGTCCTTACGTTATGGTGCATCAGCTCATCCAGCCCACTCTTCAATCCATTATGCGAGTATCCTCAGCCCTTAGCCTAACATAATAGACCAACAAGAAATGAAAAGCAGAGAACATTATTTGAAGAAATACTGATTTAATTAAGAAAAAAGACACAAGCATTTATTATGAGCATCGTTTCCAAATAACCATTTAAAAATATAATGTATACATCGTCAGGGTTCTTGAATTACAAGCAATAGAGACTGATTCTGACTTTGAAGGAAAAAAGGGGGCAGATGTTAGGTAGCTCAAAGGAGGTTTTGGCCAACTGAGCATTCCGTAGGCCAGAAAGGAGGGTGGCATTAGGGATTCAAGCAGCAAGAGCTCAAAACCATCTCTCCGGGAGGCAGAGGGCAGCTTGAGTCCAGTCACTTCTCCTCCCAGAGAAGGGGCATTTCACCAGAGTAAGTGGTTGTGTGTGTGTGTGTGGTTGTGTGTGTGTGTGTGTGTGTGTTTGGGGAAGGTAGGGGAGGTGCCTGCTCCTATCAGGCTAGGCAAACAACACCAGAAGTGTATCTACTATACATACAAGCCGAGCTTTGAATTATCATTACGTGTATATATATTTTTTCTATGAAACCTACATTTCTATTATTAGTGCTTCTGATAAGGAAAAAGCATTGGTGCATGCTCCTGTTGGACCTGTCAAAGTAGGTTCTGAAAAATTATCATCAGAAAGAGCTCCAGAAGCAGTAAAGCATTCATAAACCAGAATTTATTCCCTTCATTTGAGTTATGTAAATAATTTTTGTTCCATATTCTTTAAACTTCTCTCTGTGGCTACTTTTGCTCATTTAATCATAGAAAACCCTCTCTGAGTGGCTTAGGCACATATTAGGTGGATGGCATCTATTCCTGTCTCAGTTCAAAGGGAAAAAAGTTAATGGGGCTACATCTGTTTAGGGCCTGAAAACTTGTGAATGCTAATTATATTTCTTATGGCCTTGGGGAGATTATATGGGAAATTGAACTCATATACTATGTTGTTTTCAGTCCTGGTAAAGATTAAGAAATGAGTCTTTGGCAATGTCAGTCCTATTTCTTCCCTTTGTATATAGGGAAAGTGAGACCCCAGCTTGAGTCCCAGCCACATGCAAAGCCAGGATTAAAACGTGAATAGGCAAGGTGGATAAGCAGGCAAGGCAGGCCCAGGACAAGAGGGTCTGAGTTGTGCCGTGAAAGGAGACTCATTCTGATGAGCTAAGAAGAGCGCAGGGAAGGACAGAGCGGACCCCGTTCCCAGGCCTCATGGTTAGGAGAGTCAGCTTAGTGCAGGGTCTGCTGTTTGTCACATCCTGGCCCTGCCCGGACATGTGTTTGCATCCTAGACACAGACTAAAACCAGACACCGGAATGGACTTGTTTCATCAAAGATTCTGTAAGTGCCACCAGCACACGCAGGAATTTTGGCATCTAACATCATCATGAGATGGGGGGTGAAGCATCCCCTCCATGTCACTAAATTTCAGCACCCAGCTTTAGTGTTCTGAGGGGACCAGGACATCGGTGGGGTGCTCCCCGGGAGAGGGCAGTAGTAGCTAAAGAGACAGTGGGAAACCAGAGAAAGCTGCAGAGAGGCAGCTCACGTCCTTATGTCCTCCCTTACTGCAGGTGAGACTACCAGGAATTCCTGGAGAGGGGTAGATGCTTTGTAATAAAAAGGTTTGGTAAAAGCTACTTAAATAGGAGCTATTATCATTAAACTCTCATTTTGAAGCAGGCAGGTGAAGCTTGTGGAGCCTGAAAGTTTCAGAAGAGATGGCAGTGACATCACCAAAATGTAGAGCCTGACTTTTGTCCTCTAGGAAGGTGATGGTACAGGGACATCCACAGTGGTCCTCTCCCAAACTCCTTGCCCCACAGGGCGATGCAAACTGGCACAGGGACGAAGACCCATGCGCACTACTGGTGGGGCTGCGTGGACAAGAAACCACATCTTGTTCTGTGGAGAAGAACCCAACTAAGAGTATTGGTACATGATCCTTAGTATTGTCAATCAACCGATGTAACAACACGGCGTGGTGTCACCACCATTACAGTTAGGATTTGGCTTTATGAAAAGAAACAACCCCAAACAGGGAGTTTAAGTTAAAGTGAGAAACGTGGTAAACATGTGCTCTCTCTTTGTTCTGATTTTAAACTCGACTTAGAAAAATGTGGGGTGTCACCTGCATGCTAGCAACACGAAAAGGAGAAATGTTATTCATACTTATGAGTTTGGAGCTGCAATTTGACTACTGCCATTAAACTGGGCTTTGGACTGCTTTTTAATCAAATTAGCTTCACTGGTTTAACTGACAGGTTTTTATTAATTTACCATTAAATAGCTTTCAATTAACACAAGAACATAGAGGTAACATCACAATTGTACTGTTATAAAGTTAAAAGCCTGTGTTTCATTTCCAGGGAAAAATGCTGAAGCTAGGTTCCCCACAGATGATGCTTAACAGCCACTGGTCCTTTTATTTTGGTCTTACTAACAGAAATACTAACTTAGCGAGATTACAAGCATAGGTCTCTTAATAGCTTCCTAGGAGTCAGAACTTTTGCTTTCGATACCAAATAATATCTGGAAAACATGCTCACTTTTGTGTTTTTTGAGAAATTCTAAGAACTGGCCCAGATTCATGTGATAGTCATTCCTTAAGCCATAGTCACCATGGGCCTCAAGAAGTAATTCTTCAAAAGAATGGAAAAGGCGCAGGTCCTCCCCATTTCCTTCTGTTTCGATACTCTCGGCATGCTTACAGGAAATGTGTTTCCAGTTGGGATACCTAATCGTGTGCCAGAATTCCTCACAGTGCTCTTTGAAGCCTTCCACACAGATTATCCCCGGCTTTCCCGTCATGCAAAATCCAGTCACATCTAACCTTTTCCCAACATCCAAAATCTTTTTTCGTAGGTCCTGCTGATATATATGGTGACTGTAGATCCACATTCGGAGGAATGTGTTCTTGACTGGCTTTGCTTGTGTAGATGGTTCGTACACGAGCTTCCTGTTCAGGAAGTAGGAGGCACTGTTGTCCTGCAACCACTGGATGGCTGCACACACACAGAGCTCACCTGGATCAAAAGTCCCTATGTAAGAAGTGAGACCTTTGTTGAGAAGGAGCTGCTGTTGTCTGTCAAGTTCGGATGACCGTCCGAATAGCTGCAGTGCTGCATAGGGGTAGCTGTGAGGCATGGTTACTTGCAAGTCAATTTTCACCTTAAAATGAAAATCAAATAGATTTAAGTACCGTAAAATCACATAAGCTAGTTTATCCATGGCCACTGCACAATGCTGATAAATGGCATAGTTACTGCTACTATTACATGTCAGCTATGTGCCAGACACTGCACAATTTTACAAACATAAATTCCTTCCATGTATGCATTCATTCATTCCCATATTCATCCAACACCTACCATGTGTCAGGTACCCTATATGCTGAAATAGAGAAGTGAAGAAGCTAGATACTAGTCCTGCCCTTCGTGGAAAGAAGCCGAGAGCCTAGTGAAGGAGACAGACGTTAAACAAATAATTATACACAGCAAGTATTTCACTGCAAAGGTGAGAAGCAGTGCCATAGAAAAGTACAGGGATCCACTGAAAGGTGGAACCAGAGGGATTGCATCCAGTCTGGGGAGCCAGGGAATTCCTCTGAGGGAATAACGCCCAGAAGCTGACTAGGAAGTAGCTAGCACAGCGGTTCTCAAACGCCTGGTCCACTTGTTACTTGGGCTATGCTGAAGTTGCTGGAGATAATGGATGAGAAGGTGAAGGTGAATTCATTTTCAGAATTTAGATTTTCTATCTGTATTTGCTTTCAGTGTCATGGTGCCATCAAAGAAACAGTCATTCACTCCTTAAAAGCCAGTTTTGCTAAAGACAATATTTAGATTTGTGAAAATCGTAACATATGTACAAGATAGTCCATACTACAATAGCAAGATTGGTAAAAATGGATGAGTGAATAGAATAATAATGGCAGTAGAAGACTGCAAGATGTGTTTAATAAAAACACTAGGCATATTTATAAAAAATAACAACACTAGGCATATTGGTATAAAGGTGTGCATATGTATGTAAAATTCAAGATCTTTATTGAAAACAACTTACAGGTCGTCCCATGTTTTGCTGGAATATTTCCATATATGCATCTGGAATATTCTCTATTTGCTTCCTGGACAGGAAGCTCAGGTTCCAAGTGTTTCCAATATAAACTGGGCACCTGCCAACAATTAAAACCACTCAGGGCACCTACCTTGGGCTCCTCGATCTGGAGTGTAATCACAAATTCGATTTTTGGTGGCAGTGCCTCCCTTGTGCCTTCCAAATATCTCTTTATATTCGTCAGGGCATTGACATCTTCAAGTTTTACTTCTCCTTGGTTAGGAAACATAGAAAACAGCATTTCCATCTCCAGCAGCTGAAGTTGAAGGCATTCGTTCATTGAAGCGGACATGCTGAATTGAAATCAACCTGTCAGGAAAACCGGAAGGGCCCAGGGACACTGGATTTGTTAACGTCGGCGGTGTCCAGAGGAATTTCCCGCAGCTCCCTTTCCGTGGAAGCAGCTTTGCAGGAGCGCTATTACGCGTCGAGAGCTAGGGGCACAAACCGGGACACTTACACTCTTCTGCTTTATCTCCTGGCCCCCAAATCTAGTATACACGACATCCTCCAAGATACGTCGTTGAAATTCAGATTCCCAGTCCCTTTATCCCCAGCCCCCGCTTCCGATCTGGATGAGGGAATCCGGACTCTCAACAAGTGTTCCTTATTATTCCGTTGCAGGCGGTTGGGCAACCACCACCTGCAGACACTCTGTAAGCCTGAATTCTGGGAAAGGCGAGGGACCCAGCCTCCGAATCCCACCCAGGTGTCGGCCTTGGGCGGAGCTGGCCGCTGCGGCGAGGGAAGCCCGCAGTGCCGGCGGGGCAGACCTCCGCCTCCCACGGCTCCCGGGTCTCCGGGGCCACGCCGCGCTCCACGCCAGTTGCCGCCCCTCAGCCCCAGCGCCACGAACCCCTCCCGGGTGGGCCTTTCCGCCTTTCTCGGGAGCCACCCTGGCCCCGGGCGGCATCCTGTGAGTCCGGGCGATTTGGATGCACCTGGCCTCTGCCCCGAGGGCCCCAGGCTTAGTGAGGGGGTCTTACAGGTAAATAAATAAAATGACGTTTCTTGCGAGCTGGGGCGGACGGATGGGGAAGGGGGCGGGGCACGAGAAGGCTCCACAGAATCAGACGTTTGGGAGATGAACCTCGAGAATCGAGAGGGGGATGCGGGAACCCGGGTGGCGCTCACTGGGTCCGGGACCACCTGGTTAGAGGCCTCATATCTGGGCTGGTACCCCCCATCCAGGACCACATTGGAAGCCCGGCTTCCCAGAAACGCGGGCCCTGCCACCCTGAGACCCGAATTTGGAGTCAGGGGTTGCGTATCTGCCGGTCGCAGTGCTCTGAGGGCCCGCGACCCTAGGCCCCAACCCCCGGGCCACCGCGGGGGCCTCACCCTTCCCGGTCACTCAAAGGAAACAGCCCCAAGCCCTCTCGCAACGCGGATCCGCAGTTCCGCAGGCGCGAGCCGCGGGTATCCGGCAAGGAGGCGGGGCCTGGCCCGCGGACTCTTCCCGCGCTGTGATTGGCTGAGGGGCGGGACGACGGGCCGGAAGCCACGCAGGGCCACGTTTGCGGACGGCGACCTCTTAGTCTGGTTCTTGCCTAGTCTGGTGCCCCCCGCCGCCGTGAGGGAGGTCGTTCGCGCTGTAGAGGTGAGGGGGGGGTGTCTCTCGGCAGAGGTGAGCGGGGCCCCGAAGCTTGGCGGCGAGAAGGGGACCTTCCGGTCCGCAGGGGTTCGGCCGACCGCCAGGCTAGCGGGCCGGCTGGCGGACTGACTCGCGGGCCGCGCCGGACACACCTACTCGCCACTGCGGCTCGGGAGCGGGATGGAGGCGCGGGCCCGAGGGTCTCGAGCTGGGAAAGGGGTCTCGTCCATCACCTAGGTGGGGACCTCAGGGCTGGGTGCCAGGAAACGTGGGGCGATTCGGGGGCTGGGAGGAGAGGGGAACTAACGAGGTGCTAAAGACTGGAGGGAAGGGGGCCGTCCTTAGCTTTTTTAGAGTGGACAGTTTGGACTTGAAAATACTTTCAATAAAAGCCCCTCACATACTCGTTGAAAGTAGTTTTAGGACCTAAAACGGTTGAAAGGGTGGAAACATTTTACCTTGACTCTCTATTTATTTTTTTGACTTTTTTTTTTTTTAAGACTTTTGGACGTAACAGCTGGTTTACGCCCTTAGAAATAATCAAGATATATTGACGACTGGTCACTTTTTAATAAAACGTCTTCATGCATGTGAACTAGATTTGATCGCTCTAGGCCAATCTAAATTAGCGTCCTGAATGCCAGCTTTTTCCAACTGGACAAAAGGAAACATTTAACTTTGTTCATTGACGCAGTGAAGGACAATAAAGAAAACAAGAGTTGGAAGCCCCAAGTTCCACTTAAAGTTGGAGTAGCCCAGAGAAGGAAGTACTAGCGGGCTAAGGGCTGATGTTTGATTTTTAAAATGAAAGGTAAAAGGAAGATGTTGCCAGTTTCCGAGCTTAATTTAGAAGGGTGTCCTGAGCCTCCTTTATGAAAATACAAAAATCCACTGCAAGGTGTATTGGGAGGTCTGGGCAGTCTTGGAGAGGAGGCTTTTGCCCTTTGCTTTTCCTTTGGGAATAGGTCTCTGTAGCCTGGGAGGAATAGCAGAAGAACTGCACAGTTTTTCCAGATATTTTGTATATGCAGCCCCAGTCCACTGGAGAAGGTGACCTTCGGCCTCAGTCTGTCAGCAGCTTCCCATGTAAAATTTAGGTTGTTTAACTGATACCCAGAATTAAGTTTTCCCATTTGTAAAATGATACGGTCCCTTGTAGGATTCTCTGAATCTAGGTGTAGAATCTTCATTTTAGTTGGGAATGGACCATTTTAAGTTTGCCTTGGGCCCAGGAATCATTGGGGACAGTCTCATTTCTGTCCTGAAGTGAACAGTACAGGTAATGCTAACCTCCGGGACTTACTCTACCATTTTTTTTCCCTCTCTCAAACATAGGATTTTGGGGGGAGGTTCAGAATGAGGCAGATCTATTAGTTTGGGATGGAAGGTTTTGAACCAGATGGTCCTTGAAAGATTTCTTATGCCTGAAAAACATTCCTTAATTTTGTAGACATGGATTTAGATGCTGTTACAAAGCAGTCAGCATTACATGCCAAACCTGATGGACTCACTCTTCAATATGGGACTGCTGGATTTCGAACGAAAGCGGAACATCTTGATCATGTCATGTTTCGAATGGGATTATTAGCTGTCCTGAGGTCAAAACAGACCAAATCTACTATAGGAGTCATGGTAACAGCATCACATAATCCTGAGGTAATGCATTTAGTGCTCCGATAAAGCAAATGTTTATTTGCAAGACCAAACCTTAGTTTCTGAGTGCTTTGACCCAAAGTACAAATTCTAATTCTAGGAATGTGCCTTCTTATTGCTATATGCCTTTACTTTTGAAACAACTCTTTTCTTAACAAGGGTTCATTTAGGTCATGACTCTTTAAAGGGTGTGGAGAGAGTGAAATGAGATGATCATTTTTTGGAGTGTGTCCATATTGAGAAGTAACAGAATGTCCTTCCAAGTTAGCTGTATTGAGACAGCATCAGTAATAAAAAGCGTTGCCTCTGTTAATTTAGCAGAGATTAAAGAGATTGGAGGCAAGCTGGGGGAGGGGAGAGGGCAAACATTTGAAAAGACTTAGCACCGTTTGAAAATTTTCACAGAGCTTTTCTATAGCTAGGGAATAGTTTCCCGTTCTGAGTGAACAGCCAAACACATGGCTCCAGGGATCCAAAGGTGAGCCCTGGGCAGAATACTGATGAGGCCTGATGGGTCTAGTGTTTATGACAATTAAGTTTCTGAAGTATTCCTTTTGACACAACTTAACCATCATATTCTGTACTGGCCTATAACTAATACGGGGCTTAAATAATATGCTTCTGTTTGGTTGCTAGGACACGAGACTCTTGCCTTTGTAGCTAAATCAGCAGCAAGTTAAAGCTCTGTGGGTTAGTGAAGGATTGTAACCTCCTCCCTTCCCACCCCAAAACAAGAGGATGTTGCTTATTCAGCTTCTAAATGTGGATCACTCTGAAGGTATAAGTGTCTGAATGGCTAAAGCACCTTAATTGCTTAATGATTTGTAGACAGAACCCCACATTTATTGTTAATTTCAGAAGCACTGCTTAAAACAGTTCTGAGCTATTTCCTTCCTTTGACATTCACTCTGAACTACACTTTTTTTCTTTCCAGAAATTTGAGCAGACCAGAATTGGGCGTCAGTTTTCAGCTTTTGTACCACCCACTGGTTGACACGCTGGCCAGTGTGTTCTTTGAGTCCAGCCATAGTGAGAAGGATATCCAGGGGTCCTGGGTCTGCTACAGTTGTGCCTCATCAGTTAATTGATGGCGAATGCTCAGATGACAGCCTTTTAAAACAGCTAGTGTGGCACAGTGGCTGTTGGATTTAAGAGTCAGATGGACTTGATGTTTTAATTTCAGAACTGAAACTAGCTGTATGAACATAAGCAGAGTAATTGCTCTGAATCTCAGTTTCTCAAAGTAAGATTGGAGTAACCATCGGATTATTAGTTACATAGATAACGTGTGTTGTGAGGATTTGCTGAGGTGATGTATGTACAACACCTAGTCCAGTGCCTGGCCTTCAGTAGTGGTCACCAGTGAAACTGCCCGGCCAACACTGTCTTTTGTCGGGGGAAAAGCAGCTTGGGTTTACTTCCTCACCTCACCCTCACAACTGCACAGATGGCTTATTATTTGTTTTTCTTTCAAGGAAGACAATGGTGTAAAATTGGTTGATCCTTTGGGTGAAATGTTGGCACCGTCCTGGGAGGAGCATGCTACCTGTTTGGCCAACGCTGAGGAACAAGATTTGCCGAGAGTGTTGGTGGACATTGGCGAGAAAGCAGCTGTGAATCTGCACCAAGATGCCTTTGTGGTGATTGGTAGAGATACCAGGTGACCATCAGAGCTACTGGTGAAAGCTGCTTGGGAATACCACATAGATGGTTGCATCTGTTTTAGCACCCAGGACAAAGCAAAAAAGTCGAGGAAAGTGGAACTGCCCTGAGAGGCTTCTCCACGTCCTGGTCTATTCAGTAGGATGTCGGAGCTCAGTCACTACTGCAGCTTGGGCTTTGGAGTCTGAGCCCCAACTTTCACACTTACTGTACGGGTTGAGTAGGTCACTTAACCTTTTGGAGCTTACCTTTACTCACCTGTACAGTGTTGATGATAGCCTACATCATGCAATCCTTCCCGAGGATTACATGAAGTAATACATGCAACACACCTGTTTTGTGGCACAAGAGAAGCACTTAGCAAATGTCTCCCATCCCTTTACTTCTGTGGGTTTACGTTTTTTTCCCCATAGAGTGAGAACATGTGATTGTAAGTCATTATTTTTAGAGATTTATTTTATAACCTGTGTTATTGTTGGTTCATAGGTCATTTTTCCCTTGCTGGAGTTCATTGGAAAGCATTAACCATCTATATTATTTCTACGCGTTTGTCACGTTTGGCAGCTCTTACCTTCCTTTTCAAAAAGGTGTTACTGTAAAATGTTAGATTAAAAGTGTACTTTGAAACAGAAGCATTCTCTTTTGCATAAGATCTGGTTTTAGCCAGAGATTCTTTCTAAAGGAGATTTCTGCTCGGTCTCCGAATGGCTTAGACGGGTGTTTTACCCTTAGTGTGTTACCAGAGGGACTTCAAATTCCATTGTTTGTGAATTTATAGGTAACAGAATAGCCAAGTGACTTATGTTCTGAAGCAAATTAGTATCTCACAGTAAAGTCTTGCACGTGTATTGGGTTGGCCAAAAGTTTCATTCATTTTTTTCCGTAAGATGGCTCTAGTAGCTCTTAGTTGTCTTTAACTTCATTCGAAACAGTTTTGTTAGGTTGTATGTGACAGCTGTCATATCGGCGTGCATTGAAAAACAGACATCAAAATTGGTGAATTTTTGTGTAGCCATTTTAATATTGAAGATGAAAGAAAAAAAGCAACATTTTCGGCATATTATACTTTATTATTTCAAGAAAGGTAAAAATGCAACTGGAACGCAGAAGAGATTTGTGCAGTATGTGGAGAAGGTGCTGTGACTGCTCGAACATGTCAGAAGTGGCTTGCAAAGTTTCGTGTTGGAGGTTTCTCTCTGGACGACGCTCCACGGCTGGGTAGGCCATTTGAAGCTGATAGTTATCAAATTGAGACATTAATTGAGAACAATCAATGTTATACCACGCGGGAGATAGCCGACATACTCAAAGTACCCAAATCAAGTGCTGAAAATCATTTGCACCAGCTTGGTTATGTAAATTGCTTTGAGGTTTGGGTTCCACGTAAGCTAAGCGAAAAAAACCTTCTTGACAGTATTTCTGCATGTGATTCTCTACATAAACGTGTAACGAAAATGTTCTGTTTTTAAGACAAATTGTGACGGGCGTTGAAAAGTGGATACTGTACAACAGTGTGGAACAGAAGAGATCGTGGGCAGACGAAATGAACCACCACCAACCACACCAAAGGCCCGTCTTCGTCCAAAGAAGGTGACATTGTGTATAGGGTGGGATGGGAAGGGAGTCCTCTATTATGAGCTCCTTCCAGAAAACCAAATGATTAATTCCAACAAGTACTGCTGCCATTTAGACCAACTGAAAGAGGCACTCGATGAAAAGTGTCCGGAATTAGTCAAGAGAAAATGCATAATCTTCCATCAGGATACCGCAAGGCCGCATGTCTCTTTTGATGACCAGGCAAAACCTGTTACAGTTTGGCTGGGAAGTTCTGATTCATCCGCCGTATTCACCAGACATTGCATCTTCGGATTTACATTTATTTTGTTCTTTACAAGATTCTCTTCTTTTTTTTTGCGGTACGCGGGCCTCTCACTGCTGTGGCCTCTCCCGCCGCGGAGCACAGGCTCTGGACGCGCAGGCTCAGCGGCCACGGCTCACGGGCCCAGCCGCTCCGCAGCATGCGGGATCTTCCCGGACCGGGGAATGAACCCATGTCCCCTGCATCGGCAGGCGGACCCCCAACCACTGCACCACCAGGGAAGCCCTACAAGATTCTCTTAATGGAAAAAATTTCAGTTCCTTCGAAGACCGTAAAAGGTACCTAGAACAGATCTTTGCTCAGAAAGATAAAAAGTTTTGGAAAAGGAATTATGAAGTTGCCTGAAAAATGGCAGAAGATAGTGGAACAAAAGGGTGATTACATTGTTCAATAAAGTTCTTGGTGAAAATGAAAAATGTGTCTTTTATTTTTACTTAAAAACCGAAGGCACTTTTTGGCCAACCCAATATTTGCCTCTTACCTATTACCTAGTTTAAATGATATAGAACATCTTTTTCTACAAGGCAGTTATATATCTTACATATCTTATTTTCAGATAGATAGAAAAATAATTTATTCTTTTTAAAATGAAAACTAGATTCTATACGCTTGGTGGTTTAATACCCAGCCCTGGGTTATGCACGCTCTGTGGTTTCAATATTTATTGTTACTGTTCTCAGGCAGTGTATGTATTGTTACAGTCAAACTTGAAAAGGTATTTGGGTAGGTTAATTAGTGTATCCTTTATATCTATTTCCTAAATGCATTTAAAAGCCAAACTCTTTCCAAGAAATATATTGTGAAAGGCTAATGGAAAATGCTTACACTTCACCCGTATTATCTTTTCAGAGTTTTCAGGCTTGGCAGGTTTCATTTAGTTCGAATACAATGGACTTGTTATTCTGAAACTGGTAGCACAGATTTCTGCATTTGCTTTTAGAGCTAGCAGCTCAGTTGGTCTTGGGATGGGATGTAATGTTTTCTTCCTTTTCTTTCCTAGGCCCAGCAGTGAGAAACTTTCACAGTGTGTAATAGACGGTGTGACTGTTTTAGGAGGTCAATTCCATGGTATGTATTTATCCTGACTTGTAAATTAATCTTTTAAAAAGTTTTATTAAAAAATCACAAAATAAATATATATTTAATTTAGAGAAGTTTGAAACTACAGATAAAGTTAAAAAAACAATGGACTCCTAGATATAAACTACTAGCTTTTTAAGTTAAAAAAAGTTAAAAAAAATTTTCTGGGCTTGCGTATTACATTTTATCTGTAGGAGATAATATGTAGGCAAGGCTGATCTTAGACAACTTCCTTTATAATCCTGAATTTCCTGATATAAAAACCTCTGAGGGGACTTCCCTGGTGGTACAGTGGTTAAGAATCTGCCTGCCAATGCAGGGGACATGGGTTCAAGCCCTGGTCTAGGAGGATCCCACGTGCCGTGGAGCAACTAAGCCCACGTGCCACAACTGCTGAGCCTGAGCTCTAGAGCCCATGAGCCACAACTACTGAGCCTGTGTGCTACAGCTACTAAAGCCCACATGCCTAGAGCCTATGCTCCGCAATGAGAGAAGCCACCGCAATGAGAAGCCTGCACACTGCAACCAAGAGTAGCCCCTGCTCGTCACAATGAGAGAAAATACCCACACAGCAATAAAGACCCAACACAGCCAGAAATAAATAATTTTTTTTTTTGTGGTATGCGGGCCTCTCACTGTTGTAGCCTCTCCCGCTGTGGAGCATAGTCTCCAGACGCGCAGGCTCAGCAGCCATGGCTCACGGGCCCAGCTGCTCTGCGGCATGTGGGATCTTCCTGGGCTGGGGCACGAACCTGTGTCCCCTGCAGCAGCAGGCGGACTCTCAACCTCTGTGCCACCAGGGAAGCCCCAGTAGGTCCTTTTTGATTATCTGCTTTATATATAGTATTGAATAGTATGTGTATGTTAATCCCAAACTCCTAATTTACTCCTCCCCGCCATGTTTCCCCTTTGGTAACCATAAGTTTGTTTTCTAAGTCTGTGAGTCTATTCTGTTTTGTAAATAAGTTCATTTGTTTTTTTTGTTTTAGATTCCACATGTAAGTGATATCATATTGATATTTGTTTTTTCTCTGACTTAATCATTTAGTATGATAATCTCCAGGTCCATCCACTTTGCTGCAAATGGCATTGTTTCATTCTTTTTTATGACCGAGTAGTATTCCATTGTCTTTATGTACCACATCTTATTTATCCATTCATCTGTTGATGGACATTTAGGTTGCTTCCATGTCTTGGCTATTGTAAATAGTGCTGTGGTGAACATTGGGGTGCTTGTATCTTTTCAAATTATGGTTTGAAGAATAGTCCTTTGCGGCTTCAGCCTCATGAAAGCCTGTTCCCCCAGTTGCACATGTTAGACCAGCATGGACTGTTTGCAGTGAGAACCATTGCTCAACTTCTTATTTAGAGGAATGTCCTCAGAGCAAAATTGGCTTCCCTTAGCTCACATCCTGGAGTTCTCTCTTCATGTAAATTTTGGCCTAATTCCTTTGTAATGTTGGTACTGTAATTCTTTTTAAAGAGAGATTTTTCTCTTATTCAGCATTTTTGGTTGTTTTCAGGAGGAGGGTTCATCTGAATTACATAGTTTGTAATGTTACTGGAAATAGAACTCAGTTATTATTTTTCTACGTTGCTCTATTTTTATACTGCTACCCATCTATACAAAATGATTGGTTTTTGCTATCAGTAGTAGTTCATATTCTTTTTAGAGCCAAGTATGTGTCCAATGTGTGCCTTTTCCACCACCAGTTAATTCTGACACTGTCTACCTGGAATTAGGGTCACATCCCACACGTTAAAGGCTCAGGGCCACAAGCCTTGCCACTCCCCGCTTCAGCTGCCAGTCACCTGGGCTTTTTTTTTTTTTTTTTTTGTGGTATGCGGTCCTCTCGCCGTTGTGGCCTCTCCCGCTGCGGAGCACAGGCTCCGGACGTGCAGGCTCAGCGGCCACGGCTCACGGGCCCAGCCGCTCCACAGCATGTGGGATCTTCCCGGACCGGGGCACGGACCCGTGTCCCCTGCATCGGCAGGCGGACTCTCAACCACTGCACCACCAGGGAAGGCCGAGATGTCTTTTTTTTTTTTTTTTTTGTGGTACGTGGGCCTCTCACTGTTGTGGCCTCTCCCATTGCAGAGCACAGGCTCCGCACGCACAGGCTCAGCAGCCATGGCTCACAGGCCCAGCCGCTCCGCTGCATGTGGGATCTTTCCGGACCGGGGCATGAACCCGTGTCCCCTGCACCGGCAGGCGGACTCTCAACCACTGTGCCACCAGGGAAGCCCCGAGATGTCTTTTTTTAAAGAGGATTTGTCACCCTGAAATTCACACAGTATGAGTCCTAAACTTTTCTTCTTTCTTAAGGAATGTGGTAAATTGCTTTTTGTATTTCTGTGACAGATTATGGCTTGTTGACGACGCCCCAACTGCACTACATGGTGTACTGTCGAAATACCAGTGGCCAGTATGGAAAGGCAACCATAGAAGGTTACTACCAGAAACTCTCTACAGCCTTTGTGGAACTTACCAAACAGGTGGAAATCT
The DNA here is from genome assembly GCF_000442215.2 of Lipotes vexillifer. Taxonomy (NCBI): domain Eukaryota; kingdom Metazoa; phylum Chordata; class Mammalia; order Artiodactyla; family Lipotidae; genus Lipotes; species Lipotes vexillifer. The sequence continues at coordinate 1,725,844 of NW_006769725.1, read as the reverse complement.
CTTGAATGTGGTTAGAGTTTAAGTAGATGACCAAAATAACATCAGTTGAACAATTTACTTTAATTAGATATTTGTTACCCTTCCTCCTCTTCCAAAAATGTGGCGTGTCTCCTTTTTCTTTTTAGGGCTCTGCAAGGTCTGGGCCTTGTATCCTGCTGACTCTTTGTTGGCATTTACTCGGCGAGGCATGGAATATGTTGTGAGCTCACCAGCGGTGTACTTGCGGTTCGTTGTGTTCATTCAGAGGAATTTGGTCTTAGAGTTACTGTAGGTGCTGTTGGCATCATACCTGAGGCACCTACTGTTGAGAAAGCCTTTCTTCGAGGTGAATTAGCTTCCTAAACCTGAACGAGATTTGAGGGGTGTAATTCATTTGATTGGCAAATATCGAGTGTATGTCATTGTCAGGCATAGTTAAACAAAACCAAGCCTTTGCTCTCATAGGACTTACATTCTGGGGTGAGAGGGTAGGAGAGGAGACTGACAGGAAAAAGCCAGGCATGCCCGGTGGTGTAATATGCTCTGAAGAGAATGACGGATGTTATGACTGCTCATTCATCTGTGTACTCATGCCCATATTTGAATGCCTGCCGTGTAATGCAGACTATAATATTGTAAGAGACCTTGCTTAATGGAGGCTAAATTCTAATAAAGCTTCATTTCCATCATTTATTCAGTCAATGCAACTGTTCCAATGTCTGTGTCCGAAAAAAGGTGTTTTAACATTTTACTTTGGTGTTTTACAATTTTCATCTGAACGTGTGTACCCTTTTGTTTCCTGGGTTACAACAGACAAGTTATAACTGATATAATGGAAGGTGCTTATATATACATGTGATATGCCATGCTTCACTGTTACAACTTGAAATTTTTCTTGCGAATGTCTTTTCCTTTTCAGGCCTTCTGCAGTGGAGATGGCCAAAGAACACTCAAGGTTGACTGTGCGAACGGCATAGGGGCCCTGAAGCTGAGAGAAATGAAACACTACTTCTCCCAGGGGCTGTCAGTGCAGCTGTTTAACGACGGCACCAAAGGGAAGCTCAATCATTTATGTGGGGCTGACTTTGTGAAAAGTCATCAGAAACCTCCTCAGGGTACGTGAACATGTGTTTTTCAAGCTCTTCCTGAAAGCGGCCTCACAACCAGAGCTGGCCAGGTGAGCTGGGCCCGGCCCTGCGCTGTTACACATCGGGCCTCTTCCCACTCTTCGGTACCACATGGAGCACGGGCTGCTCTCTGCCTGAGAGTCACAGGACTCCTCACGGGGCGCAGGAAATCTGGTGGAGAAAGCAAAATCAAGGTGGGATTCTAGAGCAGTGCTCTCAAGCTTTAGCAGGCATCACAATTACCTGGAGGGCTGGTCCGCACACAGATTCCTGGGCTCTGTCCGAGGGTTTCATTCTCTGTAGGTCTGGGGTGGGTTTGTCCATCCGCTGCTGTCATGGCAAAGGAACAGCCACATTGTCTAAAATTTGACGTGACACAGCTGTTGAGGTTTCAGTAACTTTACACAAGTTACACAAGCCATTGGTCTCTCACAGGTTATAATCCCTTGCTCTTAATGACCAGTGTTTCTTGTTATTGATGGTGTTAACAAATAAAAATCACTTTTTTCAGGATTCAGGCACATACCTCATCTACTACCGGTTATTTTTTATATGAGAAAGGACACTGTGGTACTAGGGAAATTGCATTCAATTCAATACCTGTAGCTCTCAAAACACTATGTGGTAATCTGTATTGCCAAACTTCTGGCTTGTAAAATGGAATTTTTTTTAGTATCATATCGGGTTTCAGCTTAGATAGATTTTGAATGCTCTTTTTTCACTTAGCTGTGAAAGAGTTTGCCCTGTATACAGTAAATCTGTATACTATTTAACGCTTAAGACATTGGTTTTTGTTTGGAAGGATACTTATTTTTATGTTGTTTTCTTTCCATTTAAATGAATCCTCTTCCCTTGATTTTGAAGCTATTATCTCCATTCAGGTACAAAAACAATTACATATGTTTATGTAGCGCTTCAGACAGGAGAAATGATCAGGATTCTCCTCAATGACAAAACACTATTTATATTTGATTGTACCCTCTGCTTGGTCATGTAAGGATAGTAATGGTTCTTTATCTGCAGTTATAAAGACATTTATTCCTTTCAGCTGGGCTTCAGTTTACAAATTGTGAGAAACTTTGTTCAACTGACATTTGATTTTTGTAAATCTTGAGGACAGGCTTTATTTGCCTAGCACATGTTTAATTTTGCTTAAGCCCTGGAAGGATAATTTTAAACACCTCTTGAAAAGTCGTTAGACATGCTTCCATGTAACACAGAAGGTCACTTACGATCAATACTTAACCGAAAGAATTTTCCCTTGTAACTGGTGTGAGAGAACAACCGAAAACTTTTTACACTGAGTTTTATCCCCCTTTCTTAGACTGAAGAAATTTGAATTATTTTGAATTATTCAGTTAATTTGAATTATTCATTTTGAATTATTCTGTGTGGCAGGAATCGAAATGAAGTCCAATGAAAGATGCTGTTCCTTCGATGGAGATGCAGACAGAATAATTTACTACTACCATGATGCAGATGGTCAGTTTCATCTCGTGGATGGAGACAAGATAGCAGCACTCATTAGCAGTTTCCTTAAGGAACCCCTGTTGGAGGTACGGTGCGGGCACGGACTGCCCTTTCAAGCAAGACTCACTGGGGAGATTGTTCCGTATCAGGCAGTCATTCGAATGTCTGAGGCATGATCGTGGGAAGTGGCCAGAAAACACACAGAGAAGTGGTCATTCCAGTCATTTCAACACTGGGACTCTGGTTTGGAACCTGAAGAGAGTAGTCTATTCTTTTTTTTATTCTTATTTACTTACTTACTTATTTATTTATTTATTTTTTGCGGTATGCGGGCCTCTCACTGTTGTGGCCTCTCCCATTGCGGAGCACAGGCTCCGGACGCGCAGGCTCAGCGGCCATGGCTCACGGGCCCAGCTGCTCCGCGGCATGTGGGATCTTCCCAGACCGGGGCACGAACCTGTGTCCCCTGCATTGGCAGGCGGACTCTCAACCACTGCGCCACCAGGGAAGCCCTATTCATTTTTTTTAAAAAAAATTTATTTTATTTATTTAATTTGGCTGCATTGGGTCTTTGTTGCTGCACGCGGGCTTTCTCTAGTTGCGGTGAGCGGGGGCTGCTCTTTGTTGCATTGCGCAGGCTTCTCATTGCGGTGTCTTCTCTTGTTGCGTGCAGAGCACAGGCTCTAGGTGTGCAGGCTTCAGTAGTTGTGGCGCACGGGCCCAGTAGTGTGGCTCCTGGGCTCTAGAGCGCAGTCTCAGTAGTTGTGGCGCGTGGGTTTAGTTGCTCCGAGGCATGTGGGATCTTCCCAGACCAGGGCTCTAACCTGTGTCCCCTGCATTGGCAGGCGGATTCTTAACCACTGCGCCACCAGGGAAGCCCAGTCTTTTCTTTTTTATACTGGCAAAAAGTTTCATGATTTGCAGCTTTATGAAGTTTTGGTTTCTTCATAACTGATATTTTAATGAGGGTTCCACGAACATCATTCCCCAGAGCCTCAAGTTTAAATAGAAAAGCTCCTCCTCTGAGGGATTTATTTACTACGATTATGATAAGCTTAGTAATGTGAGATTTATTTTGTTATGCTCTTTTGGAAATCTCAGGTTAGCTTTAAGTATAAAATATAATGATAATTATCACAATCGGGAAAATGTGTACTTTAGGAATTCAGTGTATACTTTTATTAAAAACGAAAGAGAAAGAGATCAAGAAACCACAGGTTTCTTTGAAAAGGATTCCTTAGCAAACAAGATGTCCTTCATAGGCGAATAAACTGTGGTCCATCCAGACAATGGAATATTATTCAGCAGTGAAGGAAAAAAGAAAAAAAAAAAGATGTATCAAGCCATGAAAAGACGTGGAGGAAATTTGAACGCATGTTACTAAGAAGGAAGCCAATCTGAGAAGGCTGTGTATTTTAGTATGAGTCCAACTATATGATATTCTGAAAAAAAATTCCCATGGAGACTGTGGAGACAGTTAAAAGATCAGTGGTTGCAAGGGGCTGGGGGGAAGTGGGTGCTGAGGGATGAATAGGTGGAGCACGGGGCTTTTTAGGGCTGAAAACACTATATGATACTGTAAAGAGGGAGACGTGTCCTTATACATTTGTCCAAGCCCGCAGAATATACAGCACTAAGGGTGAATCCTGATACAAACCGTGGAGTAATAGAAACGAAATCAGGTGATTTAAAAAAAAAAAAAAAGGATTCCTTGTACAGTTGCTTTAAATAATGCTCAAAAGTATTTTATGGTTTTTTCTGGCATACGTGTAAATTTTTGGTGAGTTGTTTATTGCATAAAACTAAGGCACAGCTGATCTGGCTGATAATTTTGTCATCCTTTAGAACTCTGACTATAGGTTTGCTTTTGTAGGGTCTTTACTTTTGATGGCAAGGTAATTGTCCTTGTTTTTGTCTAGATTGGAGACAGTTTGAGTCTCGGTGTCGTACAAACTGCATATGCCAATGGAAGTTCAACACGCTACCTGGAAGAAGTTATGAAGGTATTGAAACGTTTCCATTTTCTGGTAGCTGCTTCATCATTATCTTCTATGGTAAGATGCTTCTGTGAGGAAAATAATGCCCTCACAAAAATAAATAGGTTGAAGTGCACGAAGCTGAGCTGTCGTCTACTTAAGGATAAATAGAAATGAAACATAAGAAAAAGTTCAGTTGTCCCTAATGCAAAAAGGGAA
>NW_006769725.1:1712767-1721063 GCF_000442215.2 Lipotes vexillifer | reverse complement strand
TGCAAAAAGGGAAAGAGACTCTCCTCACTCCTTTTTCTGAGAGTATTTCTTTTAGAAACTTAACCATCTTTTTTCTCTGTCCTTTTGAAATTAATATCAACCTTTTTAGGTGAAATAGGCCAGTTTTACAGTTCAGAAGTGTTTCCCATAAGGGCCTGGAGTCACCTCTTTGAAATATAAACGTCAAGGAAGATAGCATCCCATGCCTCAGCCTCCTGAGAGTTTCACCTAGTTACCACTTAGAGCCACACACCTATCTCCTTGACAGAGAGATATGAGACGTTGTATTATTCCTTTGCAGAAGGGCAGTTAGCTAACACCAGTGGCCACTCCACTTATCGGGTAGATTTAGGACAAACTCCGTGTGACAGAAGGTACTGTGACGTCTTCCTAAGAAGTACGCTTGTTCAATAGATATATCGCCATGGGGTTTTGTAGCTGGGAACAGACTGGGCTCAACTCCTAACACAGCAAGGAAAAGTGGGGATTTTGTAGCCAAGGAATAAGGTGTGAGGGCAGGGTTGGAGGATGGGAAAGTACAAAGAGGAACGGGGGCGGCTAGGGGGGATTCTGGCTAAACCAGCCTAACAGGAGTTTTGCTGAAGGCAGGCCTGGGTGATCAGATGGTACCGGGTAGGGACTTTGGTCAGATATTGAGGGTGGGGGATTCTGGCTAAAGTGAGTTAGCAAAAGATTCCTGATAAAATTGGGCTCTTGCAGACATGGCCAAGGACAGGACCTATTCAGGCTCAAAGGAGCCTCCCTCACGTTCGGTCGAGGAGAGATCTTGGTCACTAGCTATCTTTAGCTCTGCAAAAGGGTGGGATTTCTTTCTGTCTCACCGTCTCTTAGCAGATTGCCTGAGATGTGCATCACAGTCTGGCTTAATGCTTACTCAGTAATAAAACCTGTCTTATTCTTCTGTGGAGATGTTTTCTGGATTGGTGGGAGATTTTGTTTCTGATTTTTTCCCCAGCATCCACCAGGTAGGTGACTATCCTCTGTACCATGCTACCCGCTTTAAGAGTTAGAGGCTGCAGGGCCCAAATTGGGTCTTTTTGCCTTTATTCTTTTTTTCCCTGGCTAGTGTAATATTTTCCAGCATTTGTGTATCCATTTTCAAATGTCTGCATTTTAATAGTTTTTGTGGCCATTCTATTGTTAAAGCAGGAGTGACAAAGTCAGGTTCCTTTAGGATCTGGATGGGGACAGTGAACAAAGCCAGCAGGCGGGCAAGGACTAGGAAGGTGGGCCAGGCCAGCTGCTGCCTGCTCCGGGCAGAGTCTTCAGGAGAAGCTGAAAGTCTGAATTGTGTGAATTTCCTGCCTTTTAAGTCTTGGCAGCTGATTCAGAATTTAAAAGAAATAGCGGGTAGTCCAAATAAAACACATCTGGAGGCTGCTAGTTTGTGCCGTGGTTTAAATATATGGTCACAGTAAACTTAAGGGACTCCAGCTGGGGCCCAGTTGCCTGCCTTTCATAGGGATTCTCAGTGTTAGGGTTATTTTAGTGTTTTCTTAATTTCTGTCTCAAATTTTCCTTATAGTAAAATGCCCTGTTGAAGAAACAACACCAGAAGCTATTCCTTCTCAACACATTCTCTTATGGATTAAACATTTTCAGCACTAGCCACTCCTGAGGTCCCCTAACTCCAGTTAAATGCCAGGCTCATTTGAGCTTTGCTCGCTTTTGCAGTTTTGCTGCTGTCTTTCCTTAGCCATGCTTGTCTCGCAGATCCATCCAAGGCTTTCGCTACCCACTGTTGCTGTCCCAACCACCGTGATTTCTTACTGGGATTAGCCCTGGAAACCACCTCACCTGAGCCAGGGCTTAGCAGACAGTGGCCTGTGGGCGGCGTCCAGCTGGCCAGCTGTTTCTAGTGTTATTGAAATACAGCCGTGCTCGTTTGTTTTTGTGTGGTCTGTGGCTGCTTTCGCACTACAGTGGCAGAATCGAGCGATTGTGACAGAGACCACATGGCCTGCAAAGCCCGAAATATTAGTTATCTGGCTCTTTATAGTAAAAGCTTGCAGACCCCCCGCTCTAAGCCATTCTCCACACTGTAGCTACACGGAGCTTTCAGAAACAATTATATCATGTCACTCCCCAACTTGGGCTCTTTCATTACCTTATAAGGGACCTCTCACACTCTCAGCCTGCTTTTCTCTCAGCTGTGTGCTTCTGCAGTGCAGCCACTCCCCCGCAGTGACACTTAACACTTAGTATTTCAATTGCTTAGCTGTCTTCCTCACTAGACTAAGCTCCGGAAGCTTTGTTCCTGGGATGAGAGGTACACAGTGAATATTTGCTGATTGAATAACTGCTGTTGTTTCTTTAAACGTGTGTTACAGGTACCTGTCTATTGTACTAAAACTGGTGTAAAACATCTGCATCACAAGGCTCAGGAATTTGACATCGGAGTTTATTTTGAAGCAAACGGGCATGGCACAGTAAGTTCTCGTAAGCAGTGGCATCTGGCTTTAGCTGGCACCTCTCTTCAATGATGGAATTCTGTATCTGGGTAGTAATGGGTAATATTCCACTTTGTTGAAATGATTGGGATGGTGATAGAATAAGATTTAGTTAATATATTATTATGTTCTGTGAAACTATGGCTCTTTTAGGTTATAATGATCGAGTGTGAAGAGATAATACTAATTTGTTCCTATAATATAGTTTTTTCAGAAACATGGCAGTTCTTCATTTTCCTACAACCAGATGGTCTATACATCCCATTTAAAATAGTTTCCTTCAACTGGCCATACGTGGCAAAAGGAAAGTTCAGTAGCTGTGGTGAATTGCAAAGTGTTGGAAAGGTTGAGAGTTAAGTTACTAGCAACTAAAAATGAGTTTAAAGTAATTAGAATTGGCATATAAAGTTTTTTATGGCTCTTAGCAGATAAAATGTTTAAAGGTTTGAGATATAATTTGCGTATCGTAACATTCACTATTTTAACGTATATTAATAGGTCTTTAGCATATTCATAACGTTCAGAATATTTCTTTATTAATTTTTTTTATACATAGCCTCATTTCATAAATGGATTTGAAGTGGCTAACAGAAAATGTTATCTAGGTCAAATAATTTTCATTAATTCAAAACTGGCTTCTAGAGGCCATGAATATGAGAAGAAAAATGAGTTCCTAGAAAATGCAATTAAAATATAACTTCAGTGGTCTAATGCAGGGGTTGGTAAATTATTTTGAAGGGCAGATAGATAGTAAATATTTTAGTCTTCACAGGCCATAAGGTCTGTCGCATCTGCTCAGGTCTCCTGGTGGAGGGTAAATGAATGGACGTGGCCGTGGTTCCAGAAAACAAGTGACCAGTGTGCATCTTAGTTTACCAGCAAACTTCTTTGTATATCATCAAGTGGCTGAATGTAGTGCAGCTTTTCCTCTTTAGTACTGGGCCTCCGAAGGCACTCAAATCATGAAATCGTGCATGGGCAAGGCAATTCAAAAGGGCAGGAATCCTGAGCAACATCATGTTTATGATACTAAACATCCATGGCACTGTTTGCCATAATGTAATATATAAGATGAACCTCTTTTCTACTTTGGCTTAGTTTATGTCCTTAAAAATTTAGGACAAGAAAACTGTACTAATTGCAGTGTTATATTCTTCAAAGTAAAATGGATACAGATAAGGCTTATTAAGGAACCCTGGTTGCCCAGCACTGGTTTAGCTGGCTGAGGGCAACATCATAAACTCGCCATGTGCATTCTCCTTTGCCAATGTGATAGTTTATTTGTAATCTTTATATTTTGATAACCCAGTTTTATAATCCGTACAGGAACTCCCCCCACCCCCCTTGTAATATCTTCTGGGTTCTGATTTGGTCTTTTATACTAGTTTTATACATTCTAAGGCTGCCATTTTCCCCTCAGTTTGTCCAGTCATTGAGAGTTTCAAAAGCAGGTTAATTGGGATGATCGTACGCAAGACTGGGGCATAGATAGTGTTTTCTGATTTTTGTTATGCTTTGATTGTAGGTTCTGTTTAGTAAAGCTGCTGAAATGAAGATAAAACAGCTAGCAAAAGAATTAGAAGAAGATAAGAAAAGGAAAGCTGCTAAGATGCTTGAAAATGTGATTGACTTGTTTAACCAGGTCAGAACTGAGGGGTTGGTGGACTCTTGGTTACTTTTACATTATTCAGGAGGTGGACAGAATAATGTGCTGTATAAAACATCAAAGTGGAGAAGTTGTGGCGGCTTCCTTGCAACAATTTAGATTTATACTGAAATGCAGTGACAATGTTTATGTGCTTCATATTTTCAAGTAATGAGTAGCTTATAGCTGGAGTCAACAGATTCAGCTACTAAATGTATCTAAGCATATGTTTTGAAACCAGCCTTCTCAAGGGAATTCAGGAAAAATAGTCTCTGACAAGGCACATATGTGGGTCAGATTATTGGGATTGGAGTGGAGAATATGGCAATGGAAGAGCAAAGTGTAGGTCAGCGGAAAGCAATAGAACTAATGTTTGAGGGTCCTGCGCATATTGGGCACTTTCCATACCTCACTGTGTAATCCTTAACAGTAACAGAGGGAGAGGGGTCACTATAATTCCTGTTTTATAAATGAAGAAACAAAGACTTACTTAGAGCGACTCAGTGGCAGAGTATGGATCCAACTTTAGGGGTGTCTTACCACCAAAGCTCCTATTTCTCCACTTTACCATGCATGAGGCCTTCCATCATCGTGGCATAGTATCTCCAAAGGGATCTAGTTGTAAGTAAAATTTTGAGTCATACAGTGTTAATGCTGGAACCTTAAGCGTTCGTTACACTTTACAGATGAGCAGGAAGAGTAAAGGCAGGCTCGTCTCAGTTTCTTGGTAGACCTGTTCCTGCTGTCTTCCATGGATACCTTTTTCCCTCATTGTAGTTCGTATTTACCCCCGTCAGTCAGTTATCTGCATTGGGGGCGGGGGGGTGGGGGGTGGGGAGGGCAGCCAGGACATGGTGATTGGTTTTCTGAGACAGAAGCATTCATGTCCACGCTCTGCTTGTATTCTGCTTCTGCATCTTGCAGGCAACTGGTGATGCTATTTCTGACATGCTGGTGATTGAGGCAATCTTGGCTCTGAAGGGCTTGACGGTACAGCAGTGGGACGCCCTCTATACAGATCTTCCAAACAGACAGCTCAAAGTTAAGGTGTGAGCGAGATTTTAAAATTACTTCTTTTCTGAAAATTAACTAAAACAACTGCATTCTATAAATAGATATTGCATAGAAAAGACTATTTTCTCACATCTTTAAAAATTACAGAATCGCTCTTAACCATTCTATTGTCATTTAGAAGTATCTGGTTTCCAACTTTACTATAAGTGATATTATGTATCACTTAAAAAGATTTTATTATAAAAAATTTAAAAGATACATGTGTAGAGAGAACAGATTTCAACAGGTGTCCTCCATGTCCCTAATATTATTTTGAAGCGAGTCCTGGATAGCCTGTTGAGTCAACTGTAAATATTTCCTCTGCATTATTCTTGGTTTACAGAGTACTTCCGGAGGCTAGATGCTGACAGGTAGAATCTGTGGGCTGAAAGAGAATTTTTAAAGGCATTTCAGATAAATTGCTGGTTGATTTCTATACAGATTTATACCAGATTACACATTCACCAACAGAATTTTTGAAAGACAGAGATATGGAAGCCAGAGCTCACAGAAACGGCTGCCGATTGTTCAGATCAGTTTTTTCCGGAGATCCTTATGACCCTCTTTTTTTTTTTTTTTTTTTTTTTAATACCTAAGATTATTTGATCAATGACCAAGTCACAGTACTTACTGGCCATTATTTTAGCAATAACTATAATACAGTCTGTGGAAATCTCAGTGCCGTACACTTTGTGGTACAGTAAGCTGAAATGTGGGTCTGTTCCTGTTGATATGAAATGGCCATAATCTTTTGGTGGGAATTATGTTGAATGGGTTAAGCTTGTGAAAGGGAGTGTGATGTGGTAACAAATGAGAAATGCTTGTGCTTAGGTTGCAGACAGGCAAGTTATTAGCACCACAGATGCCGAAAGACAAGCAGTTAAACCTCCAGGACTCCAGGAGGCCATCAATGAGCTGGTAAAGAAGTACAGGCTTTCTCGAGCTTTTGTCCGGCCCTCTGGTACGGAAGACATAGTCCGAGTCTATGCGGAAGCGGACTCGCAGGTAAGCTGGGACAATTCTATTGGAGGAATGTGCAGTGAGAGTCTAACGTAGGTGGAGGGCAGGCAGCAGGAGAGAAAACTAATGGTGTTGGAATCTCTAATGTGTGAGATTTATGGAGCCTTTTAGGTTCTTATTTTCATCAGTAGTAGTTACACAGTTGAACAGAATTCCCCCAAATATTTTTCAATTTATTCTAGATTTCCTGAAAGTGTCATATTTCTAACTGCTGCATGAATAACTAATACTTAGTGTACTAAACCATACTTAGTTTGACACATATTAAGCATATACATCCTGAAGTGGATTATACCTTTTTCCTTCATTTAAAAAACACCCTGTTGCTTTATGAAAATAGCTGGTTAGTTCAAGTCCATTTCTAAATCAGCTGGTACCGTCATCCCTACTGCTTGAAATTCATCTTTGTCTCTGGACTTCCAATTTGTTTTTCAAAATATTTCCTTTAAATGACAGCCTTGCTCTGTGCCTGTTTTCTTGATAGGGTCAAAGACTTAAAAGTGTTTGCTCAGCTGAGGCAGGGTAGTGTGACTAGGTAAATAGCTCTCAGGAGATATTTACCGTTAACTTATACAGTAGCTTTTCTGCAGAAGCTTAGGCCGTCCCAGAATATACTGAATAAATATCCCGAGTGGATGAGGATGGGGCCTTAAGAGTTACTTACTCTTTAGGCTGGTTGTGGCCTTCTTGCCTTTAAGGACTAGGTTCTATTGAATTTATTCAGAGCTTTAGCATGATAATCAAATCAGCTTATAAAATTAGTTAACTAGGAACTTACCTGATTTAGAAGAATGTGACTTGTTTTCCATTTATCTGAGGGTCTTGTAATTTGTTACTGAAAGATGAAAAAAAGTTCTCATTTGAATATTTGTTAGTGAAACAAAATCAGAAAGCTCCCTCCCCTAAAGTTGCAAGTAACCTGGTAGATGCTGTGTCTTTCTCATCTAATATCCTTTCATGTAATTTGCAGGAAAATGCGGACAGCCTTGCATATGAAGTGAGCTTGGCAGTATTTCAGCTGGCTGGAGGGATTGGAGAAAGACCTCAACCAGGTTTCTGAGGACAATTTTTATAGTTTTTAGAGACTAGATTTTTAAAAACTTTTTACAGGATAATAGTACTGCCATTATTGTGACAGGTTCAAACACATTTATAATCATAAATGTTTAGTCTTCATCTTACTGGATTACTTCTAGATCTGATTATTTTTCTTAAACAAACACTACCAGAATCATTCTTCAGAAATAGGTAAGCCCTTATACTTTGTTAAATTTGTTTTTAAAAAACTGAAATTTACCTCTAATATCAATCACACTAATGTAAAATATTGGAGCTTAAGTATATGATCCAGTCATTAACTTTATAATATATGCAAGGAAGAATTCATGAAGGCTGCTAGAAAATTAAACTTTATTTATTACCAATTCCTTGTGATGTTTTCTCCGCTGTCGTCGCCCCAGTCATTTTGCCGTACTAATATTCACCATTGTTAATACAAACGAGGAGGTTGGAGAAGACTTCATATAACCAATTTTTTCAGAGCAGAGTCTCCAGAACAATTCTTAGATGACTTACCTCTCTTCACTTAACATCACCAGGAATTCAGAGTTGTGACTGTGGAGGCTGTACACACCTCTACTCTGTACCGAGGTTGAGATGCTCGTGCTACACTTACAAGGATGCGTGGCCCAGGCTTCAATTATTCATTACTCCTCTTAGTGAAGGTATGTGGGAGAAACAAGTTGTAATACATTACCAAGCCTCTGACTGACAGAGAAGTGACGGCTTTCTGATACTAGAATGTGGGTTAATAAGGGAAAGAAAAAAATTCCCCAACCAATCTAAATTAAACAAAGCCTGAAACCAATAGAAAAAAATGTGCAGTGTGTATTTGGCAGGTTTAAGACAACTCAGGACAGTAAAACAATGGACCATAATGGACTATTTATGTATATATAGATCTCTCTTAGGCACCATAATCAATATGCGCCCGTAATATTTAAGCTTGATTCAGGCCACAGTCAGACATTCGTTCTTATTTACAAATATTTAAATTAAATACAACCTGAAACGTGTTTCGTTACATACAAAAAAAAAAAAAAAAAAG
>NW_006769725.1:1680674-1712413 GCF_000442215.2 Lipotes vexillifer | reverse complement strand
ATAAAAAAAAAAAAAAAAAAAAAGGAAAGAAAAGAAAAAAAACTGTACAACTCAGAGCAATGTTTGTTTTAAATAATTACATTTACATTCAAACTAAATGGAACCACTATGTTGCTCAAGTTTTTATCACCCCTTCCAGAAAATCTTTTTCTACCATCTCTTCTATTTTTTGCCTGGCTTTGCTGGAAAATGGTTTGTGGTTTTCCAGCTTCATGTCCTTGCTCGGGAAGGTGTTTGAGTAGAGGACGGGGCTCCCTGAGTGTCCTGCGCATCGGCTGGTGACTTTGCTGTTGAACACTTGGCTGAGCACGTTGAAGAATGGCAAGAGCTGCTCAAGGCTGCGCACCGTGCAGACGGTGAGCAGCAAGTGCCCCGGCTCCCAGCCCAGCGCTCTCCCTGAGTTGTCCTCCTCCGGGTTTTTCTGCAGAAAACAAAAAGGTGATTGTTCCCAACAGACGATACAGTATGTGAGGAAACTTAAAAGAATATAAACATCAGCAAACAGAGTTAAGAAATGAATACAAGTGATGACATTAAGTCTCCATTCCAGACTTGCTAAAACGTTTGCTTCTAACTGAGGCCTTCTGGTGCCAATTATTAATTGTACATTGAGGGTCTAACACTGTAGTAATATTTTCCAACTTGAATGCACAAGTAAGTTTAGTTATTAGCTGAATTAGTTTTGCATAGGGACTGTCAAACCCAAAAGTTCATGTTGTGCTTTGCATATACTCAAAAAGCTCCCAGATTTCTGGATCCCCACTGATGTATCCGAGGACTAGGTCAAAATGACTGAAGAAGGGACAGAGAGTCTTACACATTTCACTACTAGCAAGTCAGTCAATTACCTGGTGGCCAAATGGTTTAAACTTGCCACAAGACAGCAGCAGAGTCAACAGTGAATCATTACTATCAGCACAGAGAAAGGAAAGGAACTCCCAGGAGAGACCCTGCCATGCGCTTCTGTGTTGTGCTAAACCACATGGGAGCAAAGCTGGACCTGGAGTCAGAATAATGCCAGGGTCAGGGCCCTGGCTCTGCCGCTTGCTTACTGTGGGTGTCCTGGGCAAGTACGGAACAGTTCCTCACTTATAAGATGGGGCGATGAAGAGAATGTATGTGAAAACTCTTGTCAACTGCATTAACACGACAATTTACGTACTTCAAGTAGCTAGTTTGAGAAGCCAGCTAAACTGTATACACACAGCTGTAGACATCGGTCTATCTAGAGAAAGTTCTGAGAGAACTGAAGATGTTTGAACTGGGGCAGAATCATAGATATGAAAACACACTGAGTAAAGATAATGAACTAGAGAGAAAAAACTATCAGTGGGACTTAGGAAGCAGAATTATAGTCTGTCATTATTTGTTAACAAATGGAGTTTGCCTTCTAAGATGAGATGTTGCTGAGAAACTTGCATTGTTCACTTAATATTTTAATATCACTAGTTTCCTAGTGGAGAAAACAGATGCAAAATCCAGCTTATATCTTGTGTGTGCTTACAATGTTTGCTTATTTTAAAATAAAATCCTGTTTTAAATCAGTTTTCCTTTCTCAAAAGTCTACAGGAGCAAACAAGAAAAAAAGATCATCTAGTTCTTTATCTATGGCCAAATTTAAAAAAAAAAAAAGAAAAAAGAAAAAACAGCTATTAGTTTATTTCTTAGTACAAAACCGCTTTCCTTTCTCTCACCTAATAACACTGGCTTTAATGACGGTCCAGGACTGATGACCGCACCACCGTCAGTCCCCTGAGTCAGAGTGCAATTCAGTAGTCACGAAAGGGTCTACAGAGATGCATTTACTCTGAGGGGAAACGAGTAATACGCTTGAACCCTTGACACAGCTGATTTTCAAATGTAAGGAAGCTATGATGTAACCTTTTGTTTATATTCTTGTCAAGATGTATCTTTAAGAGGACTTTTATTAAGCTCTTGACCAAGAACAGTGCACTTGTTTTATAGTGTTTCTGCTTTTCTGAATCAGAACTACACCACCTCCTCAATAATAAAATTAACAAGTCAAACGTGTTTCCATATGGACTATTTCTCCTTTCACTGCAACAGTCTACACTTGAAGAAAGACTTCCTTCCTGTTTACCTCTCTTGTTCTGTTGAAATCCAGACCTGGGTTTGTGTCTCGAGATTTGGTCCAGAGGTGGCAGCTTTTGCTGCCATACTACAAGCATCAAAAAGCCACCCTCACCTGATGCTTGGCCATGTCCAGTCCCTCCAAAGTCACTGTCTTAAAGTCCTCCTCGTCCTGTGGAAGGAAAGAGGAGAGCTCATAGCCTTTGCTCCAGTGAAAAGTGGGCTTGGCCATGAAGACCTTGTTTAAGGTGTTTTGGATGGGAAAATGCTTTCCAATCAAAACATTTTTTATTCTGTGGGACAAGTGTTGTGCAAAAGACTGTCATGTTTATCCCTCAGATAAGGGAGGAGTTTTATAAAAACTTTCATTACTAATGAAATGCAGGGATGACAAAGTACATGTGCCTATAATCACATTGCTTCCGGATTTGTTGTCATGATAATTTTTTCGACCCTGCAATATCAACATGAAAGTACCCAAGTGCTCTCCTAAACTCTGGACTCAACTTTCATCTTTCATCTCTTCTTTTACTTATTAGTCCCTAAAGAAACAACTTGATTTGAAATCAAGTTCCGCATGTCCTTCAAGGACACTGTCCTCCATTCCATCTCTGGAGTGTGTGGAATGTGCTTTAGGAGCTGCTGCCTGAATAGGGGACCCCAGAAGAGTGGAAAATTTCTGAGCACTCAAAGCACATATTACAAACTAGGGCTCGCAAAACAACCCAGATCGTCCCCAGATTGTACAATTTATTTTTGAAATTTTCTGAATGCAAGGAAAACATGACAAAAGGTTTGTAACAGAGGCCTACTGATGAACATAAGAAACTCACTACTATTTTCTTGGGTAAAGATCTGTAATTAATTAGCCTGATGCACAGTGGAAGATGCACATAAGATACGATATAAGTATATTTTACAAATTTAATCTTCTTACACTTAACAAAAATTTAAAAAAGAACGCAGGGCTTCCCCGGTGGTGCAGTGGTTGAGAGTCCGCCTGCCGATGCAGGGGATGCGGGTTCGTGCGCCGGTCTGGGAGGGTCCCATGTGCCGCGGAGCGGCTGGGCCCGTGAACCATGGCCGCTGAGCCTGCGTGTCCGGAGCCTGTGCTCCGCAACGGGAGAGGCCACGACAGTGAGAGGCCCGTGTACCGAACCATGGCCGCTGAGCCTGCGTGTCCGGAGCCTGTGCTCCGCAACGGGAGAGGCCACGACAGTGAGAGGCCCGTGTACCGCAAAAAAAAAAAAAAAAAAAGAACGCAATACCTTTGCCCTTTTCCGAAGAAGCTTTGCAAGTCGTACTACGTAAGGTTTAAATTCTCGTTGATGTATGCCCTGCCTTCTCACTTCCAAACCGGAATCATCTGAGGCTTCTGGAATAAAGGCCCATCGGTACCTACGTATAGAAGAATGATACCAGTATCGGTAAGATGCACGCTGTGCCATCTAAGACAAGGCCACATAAATCCAGTAGACACATCATGACCCCACCACTTATACAGATTCACATACCAGCTGTGCCACTTGTAGCCCTGTCACCTTGGGCATGTTTCTTAACCTGAGCCTTTACCAGTAAATAAGGACAATATTAACTACTTCATAGAGTTGAAATGAGAACATGAACATTTGTAATGAACAAATGAAATTTGGAAAGTACTCAACACCATTTTTTCCATGTGCACAACACAAGTAACTTGACAAATGTTTCTGTGCTCATTCATTACTATATAGATAAAAATCTCCAACATTTATTTAAAATTTTGTCTTTAATAAGTAAAATTAATATCTGTCTATGGAAAAAACTCAAACAGTATAAAAGGGCAAACCAAAGAAAGGCAGTCCCCTTCCCACCACAGGCTCCACCAATACTGCCAGTTTCGTATATACCCATTCAGAGTTTTATTATGCATAAAAGAGCACACAGTCACACAAGCAACCCTCTCCTCTTTTAATAAATAAAATGATTGCTGCTTATTTTAATTACACATCTTGGAGATAAGGTCATATAAAACAGCATCCTTTTTAACAGTTACATAGTACTCCAGGGCTTCCCTGGTGGCACAGTGGCTGAGAGTCCGCCTGCCGATGCAGGGGACGCAGGTTTGTGCCCGGTCTGGGAGGATCCCACATGTCGCGGAGCGGCTGGGCCCGTGAGCCATGGCCGCTGAGCCTGCGCGTCTGGAGCCTGTGCTCCGCAATGGGAGAGGCCCCAACAGTGAGAGGCCCGCGTACCGCAAAAAAAAAAAAAAAAAACCAAAAAAACAGAAACATAGTACTCCAGTGTTGGAAGGTACTGATTCAACCAGTCTCCTAGACTGTCCGATTTCTTGCTATTACAAATAGTGCCATAATGGATACGCTTACGTAACTGCTGACTTTTATGTGTGTCTGAGAGGACAGTGAGTGGAGAAACCCTCGGATACAGCAGAATTACTGGCCTAACGATAATCTGTTATTTTGAATTTTGGTAAATATAAACCTCTCTGGAGAAAAATTAGACAATATCAATGTACTCTTCCAACAAGAGTAAGAACATCTCTATTGTTAAGGGTAAAAGGAAGTACACTTTTAGATCTTTAGCATTCTGATAGTTATTAGTAACTTTAATTGGAATTTCTCTTATGAGTATCACTGAGCACCTTTTCGTATGTTTTACAAGCCATTCCTTTTCTCTGAACTATTTGTTAACCCTGTCATTGGCCCATTTTTCTATTGTGTTATCCATTTTTACATATTAAGCAAGTTAGACTTGGTCATATACATTGTAAATATCTTTTCCCAACTCAATGCTGCCTTTCAATCTTTATGGTATTTTTTAGTCACACAGACTAAAAATTGTATGTAACTAAATTATGAAATATTTTAAACTTTTGAAATAAAATCATGCTTAGATATTACCCTTTCATCAAGATTATTAAATTCTCCATGTTATCTTTTATTACCTTATAGATTTTTTGAAAAAAGACAGTAGTTAAAAGAAAAAAACTGTAGTTGATACTACAGCATTTTTATCTCTTTTCTGATTCTTGACAAGTAAAGAGGATAAACTCATTTTGGCTCTCATCACAGAAGCTGAAAGGTCACTGCTGTGAGCATGACACTCTCCCTAGAGCATGAGGACTGTAGTGTCTGTTACCTCTGTGAACATAAGCATGCTAGTTAATTTTGGCCACTTTCCTACAATTCTGCTTAGTATCCTTTTCTGAACTTCTTCAGGAGTAACATCAGTTTAACAGACACCCAACCACTGAAATTCATTAAGAAGTGGATATATATGCTTTTCAAATGGAAAAAAAATTAAAGGAACTGGAATTAATGTAAAAAAATTTCTAGTTCTTACCATTAAATTTAATGAAAAGTAAGCTTGTGCAACAGAAATTTTTAGAGATTTAAGTATATACAAATATAGAAAAAAGATTCTGGTATCTTACTCTTTATCCTATTAATATTCCATTCCAGAAGAATAATGTAACACAATTTTAGATATTATATAAATACATATTTGATCATGTGGATAAATTCTCAAATTAGCTACATAGTGATAAAGCAATCTTATACAGTTTGCCTATTGTTTTAAAAATTTAAATATGAAAAATCGTAAATATTTTTGAGCACTTATGAACAAGGCATTTAACTTACGTCAATTTCCTCCCTATTCCCCTCTGCCATTTCTAGTTCAATTCACTATCATCTGAAAGAAGAGCCTCCTTGTTTCCAGTCTTGCCAACCTCCCATCCTTTCTCCAAACTACACAGCCAAAGTAAAATTTCTAAAATACAAGACTGATAACATCACTTCACTCCTTAAAATTCATGCTTCAGCGGCTTCCCACTGTCCTTAGTTAAAGTCCAAGTTCTCGAATATAACTCGGGCCCTTTCCAGCCTCATATCTCAACATGCTGCTCCAGCAATACTGACCTTTCAACACTGCAGACACACCAGGGCCATTCCAACCTCTAAGTCTTCACCCCTGCTTCCCCCAGCCATCACCCCACCTCCTCAGTGTAAAACTCCCCTCAGGCCTGCTCTGACCCCTAGAGCTCAGAGGGGTCTCCGCTGTGTGGCCTCACAGCATCCTGCACAGCTGTTCTCAGAACACCCACGGTGTGTTAACGGCGTGTCTCCTACACTGGACTTGAAGCTCTTAAGTCATGTATCCGGCTGCCTCACGTGTGCTGCCTACTCAACTTGTTGACTGAATGATCTGTCAGTCTTAATATACCCACAACGGCCATTTCTGATACCTTCCAACAACTGTTGCCCTACCATCCTCCTGCCAAAACAATTACATTTTAATAAAAATTATGAATACTTCAACTTACACAAAAAAACTTGATCTTAGATGTCACCAACCAAAGCAAATGCATTTCAAAAATATTCATTTAATATCCTTACTTTTACTTACATCTGAAACTGAGGAAGATTTTCGGAAGGCAATGCCAGAGCCAGATCCAAAAATTTGCAAGCAGAAAGATAGAGGTTTAACCACCGCTGGCTGTTATATGAAGTAGAAAAGCCATTACCTCCTGTGTAGGTTGTCTCCAGACCAGCCACAGAGGGGCCTGAAGTCCTATAAGCAGGAGACAGTGCTGTCAGCAGTTGGACCCACTTACAGGTAATTCCTGGAAAATCTCAAAGTGCCAGCTAATATTTTTCATAATCATTCTGATAAATGTACCAGTAATCGCTAAGCAAGTTCATGACTAAATTAATATTACTGTTCTCAAATCAAAAATTAATTTTTCTTCTTTAAATTTTAAGAATGTAAAAGTAGTAGAGAATAACTTGTTATACTCGAGAAGTATAAAAATACAAGCTGTAAAACCAAGAGGCCTCCCTACTACCCAGTGTCCTTCTGCAAGGATGGTGGGAGGGAAACTTTCTATAATAATCAACACAGTTATTAGTATAGGAGACTCTCTTTTATAAACCTAGGATTAAAGAAGAGTAAAATATATTCAAGACACACAGTGTTAAAGGAACTTTTTAATTTATAAACTTTTTTGTACAAAAATTCCTAAATAAAAATAAATTATATTTAGTCACATATTAATAAACTGCTTCTGCTAAAAAAAAAAACCCAAATTTTAGTACATTAAATTGAGATCATCCTGGAAGATATGGACATTTGTATATCTTAGTTACAGGTTACCTGCCATAATAGGTTTTGCTGAATGTTTCAGGAAAAAGATCTGACCTACTAAAACCAATACTGCTCACATAGTTGAAACAGTATTGCTTTAAACTAAATTTGTGTCTAGAGGCCAAAGGCCACTCATGTTGATAGTTTAATTCAGCCTAAAATACCTAAGGAATACATGAAACTGTATTATACCCAAATATGATCAATTGGATAATAACAGACTAAATACATAAAGTGTTCAGATAAAATAGTGTCTATACCCTCCTAGTTGTAAAGTAATGTTCTGGATGATTTTAGGATACTACATACTGACAAGACTAAATCAAAATGAATTACATATTACCGTGAAATGTCTTCATCAGCAGTGAGTTCCTGCTCCATCAGTAAAAATACCTGTACCTGAAGACCATGGAAAAAGTGTCAAATGTTTATTTAAACCTTCTTTCAAGTTATCTTCAGGCTATATTTTCATTAATCCAAATACAGATTTTAGGATACAACTTTAGAATCTTTAAATTATACTTAGTTTCCAAAAGTAAAACTGAAAATTCAGCACAGAGCCTTGCTACTAATTTGGCAGAGGTGAGACAAAAGCATGGTCTTATTTGGTGATTATGGAACAGAGATACAGTTATTAAAAAAGGAAAAATATTAAAGCCAATTTCTTTGTGGGGAAGTTATAATGCTGGGTTTTCAGAGTTATAGATTCCCGTCCCTTTCCTTTCTCATCTCTTTCCCCAGCTCCCCAGGTTGTTCAGATGAGGGCGACAGGGTATGGTTTGGGAGGGGAACGGACGGGTGTAGTGGGACTTAGGAAGGTTTTACTGTTTGGGGGTTTACAAAATCTTGTCAAAGTCTCTCTGAAGCAGCTTACCTGGGTAAGTGCTGCACTTCAAGAGCGATACATGCCCTATGTCAGGCCATCTAAATCTAGCTAAACCATCTCTAATCACTCTCAAGGTGCTGCAAAAGGCAGGAACCAGGCCTGGCAGCCATGACAAAGTTAAAACTTTGGTGTAGTTGAGAATGAACTAAACCAGATCAGACGAGGTCATGATTCGCAAGGAGCTAATAACTGCTAATGTTGCATATTTCAAAGTTTAAGCTGTATGGAGACAGAATCTGACTTGTTTTACTATTTTCATCTGTACAAATTTTCAGTAACAGGCTTAACTAGAGTTCAGTTCTCTTCCAAGATTGGTTTTTATCCGGTAAGCATGCTGATGCTTGTCACATTGTTTTATAATTTAGATTTATTACCTAATTGAATTAAAATTAACTCACAAGTTCTGTGATCATGGTAGGCCAGAGTGAGGTAAGGTGTTGTGGAGACATTCTTAAAAGTAACACTCTGAAGAACAGGAACACTTGAGAGTGAAGAGTTGGCACCTGGGGCAAACGGAGACTCTCAACCAATCTCTCTGAAAGAAATACAGTATATTTTCAATATCAAAACAGAATCATTTTCATATAAGCTTTTCTATATAATCTAGTTCAGTACTTCTCAAACTATATGATGATCAACTTTTTAAATAATTTCCAGTCTGTTGCAGATCAATACTTTCATAAAATATAATAAAAATGAATTACCAGAAAAAATCAAATTAAAGAAAGATAAATACAATGCCATGTTCTTATTACTAGATTCAACAGATTCTATCACATTGCTATAAAGGCTTACAATGCTTACTCTACATTTCTGAACTTATCATGGATGGAATAACAGACTGATACTGGTCCATGTATACACTTTGAGTAGCACCGATCTAGTCGACTTTAAAAGAAAATCACAGGACAAATAGTGTGCATGTTGCACACTGGACATTAGGTATAAAGGGTCAGAAAAGGAGTAGTCACTTATCTTCTGAGAGAGAGAAACAATCTCAGTAAAGAGATGACAACTGTCATCCCCAACCCCGTCCCCGCACAGCCTGCTGAGGCTGGCTGCTGCACAAGCACACTAACTCAGCAGCAAACAATACTGCCTGGGGCAAGTTCACTCCCATCATGGAGCCATCTGGTGGCTCAGGGTGATGACTGCCCTGATACCCTTCGGGACACAGAGAGCCACCAAACCCATCTGATGAAGGTTATCAAAAACCTTATACAACCCCCAACCCTGGCCCCAAACTCTAGATCTCCACCAACTTCTAGCTAAAATAGCTAATATGCCTCTATTTCAGACCCCTCCTTTAAAGGTGTATAACCTCTCATCCACAACAAAAAAACCCACTAATATGCCTGTCTGCAGTAAAACAGTCTTACACCTCGTTCTCAAACATGAATTCCTAGGAAATTTGACCCAAACAATAAAATGGAGACCATGTTTAGGCAAGTCCTATAAACTCAGTGTTTGGTTTCTTTTACATACTGGTGATGATAATTTTTGTCATTTCAACAGAACAAATTTCTAATTCAACAACGTTCTCCCTATCAACGCTTGGTATATTTCACCCCAACTTACAACTTATGGATGGTAATTTCTAAGGAACCAAAAAATTTGGAAAATAGTTTTCCACTATTTACCTTGTATATCTGGAAGATATTTCTGATACTGGTCAATTTCACTGCTAAAAATAGCAAATGCTAATCTCTTCAGAAGCATGGCTCTCTGCTCTAGCTCCACGTCACGGTTTGCAAAGAGATTAAGTGAACTGCTCTGAGCCACAGCTACACGAGCTGGAAGAAGAAGAAAAAGAAAAGCAAGTGAGAGAGGCTGTGATGTAGTCATCAGGCGATTTGAAAAAAGATGATACTGTTTTTTGATTTTAAGACTATCTAGACCCTATGACATCCGGGAGAGAGGACCTCAGGGTAGAGGACTTGGGGCTCCTCTCCGAGGCAGAAGGACTGGCAAACAGATCTAGCATATACAAGCCAGAGGACCAAGGGGTGGGAATTGCAATGTGGAGAGAGAAAAAAATTTAGAACTGTACGTTTCAGAAGGTAAAATCACTAACAATGCCATTTTATAAAACCCTTTATTATTTTAGGCCATTTGCCGAAATCCTTCTCATTGCTTTAAAACTTTCTGGCCTGGCCAGGCCTAGCCTGCCCAGCTCTCCTTCCTCATGTCTTGTACTCACCCCCATTCCCTCTTCTGCAGGCACACTGTCCTGCTTGCTCTTCCTTGAATTCACCGAGCTTGTTCCTACCCTGAGACCTTTATTATTTTTGTCCCTTATTCCTGGAATACTCTGTCCCTAGGCCTTCTCATGGTTGGTTTCTTCAGTTTCACATCAAATATGAGCTCTTGAGCTGTTATTTAAAATCTATCGTATCACCCTATTTCCTTCACAACTTCTTATTACTGTCTGAAATAACCTTATCTATTGGATTAAGGTGAGCATAATGCCTGGCCCATTTTGTGTCTTTTAATAAATAACTGTTAAATAGATGAATCTGAACCTTAAAACAAACCTGTGAAGATAGAATATGCTGTCCCTTTTCCAGAGGGGGAAACCGCAGCTTGGGTTAAGAACTGACAAGAAATTCTACAGGTTCATCCAACTCCACTGCTATTTAAGGTCATTAGTTTAATAACTTTCAAACTTTTAGAAAACCAAGAAAACCTTTTTTTTCCAGATTAGATACTATGAGGAAGCCTAATATATAAGCCAGTAAGATAGAGAAGAAATGGTGCGGAGAGCGATTCTGGCCTTCCTGGCCCCTCTCTTTCTTCCTTACGAGAAGATAAACACAGCCCCAGGACTCTTGTGGCCGAGCCATGCAGTGTGTGGGATCTTAGTTTCCCGACTAGGGATTGAACTCGTGCCCCCTGCAGCAGAAGCTCAGAATCTTAACCACTGGACCGCCAAGGGAGTCCCCAGAGCCCCAGGATTTAGAGGGAGTTGTTTGCTAGGTTTGCTCCTATTGCTGCCTTTCTCAGCCTCCCTACCTGTCAGTCTTTCATTCGTTCAGTGATTACTTATTGAGTGCCATGTTCTATGTTACGTGCCGAGGAAACAGTCTGGAGACAAATTTGACATGGCCAAATAGTTTTACTTATTATTTATCAACTATGTTGTCCTTTTTAAGGTTTAACATTATGTTCCTATCGGGTACTAAGTATAACTTGACAAAGCTAATTCAACAGTTTCTAGAAAACAGCAAAGTAAATACGAATGGATCCTGTAGAGCAAAGACACTGCTTAGGTTGTCACTCCACAATACTCACTCATCAAATCTCTAAATGTCGTCTTATCATGTGTCATCAGATTGTCCATAATTGCTCTCCAACTGAAAGAGACAAGGATTATGATATGTAAATAAGATTTTGTTGTTGTTTATTATTATTAAAAAAGTGTTCTACTTTGCAGATGGTAGTTGATTTCAACAGACTTTGTGAGATGCATTATCATGTTGAATAGAAGCAAGATGACTTACTGATTAACACAAGAGGCATCCATCTGAAAGAAGCTGGGATCCATAAAGAGGTCAAAGGCTTCTTTTTTCCAAGCTCTCCGTGTGTACTGATACCCACTAAGGCTGCTAAGCAGCTGGACACAGGCTCGATAACTAGGGGCATTATGTGCACTAGGAGGAAGGAAAACCACTTTAAACTGTATGTTATAACTTTAATCACCATATTACGTTATACCTAAGTGGTCACATTTACCTAAAGCACTGATGGGAAATAGAAAGCACTATAAGAGAAATAATTTTTTTTAATCACTATAATTCAAGGTAAAAATAAAGTCATTTTGTGGTAATTCCAAAAATGGCGATAAAGGAACACAATTTATTTTTAACAGAGTATGAGTTAACTAACACATCTAGTTAAATAATAATAGTACCTGTGATTTCGGAGGTAGGGCACAACATAATGCATGATATTTACAAGTAAAGGAATAACCCGTTCTTTTTCATCACTGTAGAAAACCATATCCAAAAGATGAGCCAAAACCTAAAAAAAGTTAAGAAATGAAATGGAACGTATAATCTGAGAGCTAAAACTGACAGCACTTAGAGGTGGTTTTCAGTCTGTAAGAAAATCTAGAATACCTTAAAATTAGAAAAACCTAAAATCAAATCTCCCTAAGCCATTTTTACATGAATGGTTTCTGCCACAATGGTTTTCTCCATTATAACTACAGGATATAAATATGGGCAAATTTTGCTATTTCTAACCAAGACAGGGAAGAAGAGAAAAAGAGAGGTTAAGAACCTTCCAATGTGACACTGAGTAAACAGCAAATTTAAGACTAGAAGCTCAGTATTCCCTTCCCCTGACTGGGTTACGAGGTGGCCTGGGGAAAACCCAACCACATGAATTGAGCTGCAACTCTGTCAGTTTGGTCTTAGTCACACTGTGCTAACCTCTCTCTGTAACCACATCTGTGAAGGGGAAACAAAAATGCCCTGATAACGGTATAAAAGAGAGCATGTCAGAGGATGTATATAAAAATGTTTGGTAAACTGTAAATGCTTTGTAGTGGCAAGCATCATTATACCACCTCCACCCTTCCCTACCACACTGTGATACAAAAGCACTTATCATTTTTAAAAAGTACACTTTTAAAAAATAGTGCATGGGGGGGGAGCAATATCTAAAGTTATTATCACTAATATTTAACAAACTACTAACCTGAATGCAAAGTTAAAACTTTATTTTACATATTGATTTCTTGAAGTACAAAACAGTTTTTCAAATTAAAATCTTCTCTGTAAGAATTACTTGCTAATATTTAATTGTGAAACTGTTTACTTGAAAGTTCATGTGAAAAAACCTGATAATGTTTATTTACCTCAGAGAGTAATGTCAATGCATGGACACTATATACAGAAGGAGTTATGTTTGAGGTTTCCATTGCAGGTGATAACATATCTAAGTAAGAGAAAAGACAGGTAAAGATATGGTTAGGCTTCTTTCCCACTGAAAAAAGCTACCTGCTAAACACAAGAAAAGAGATGATTTTACTGTACTTACAGTGCTGACTGCAATAAATTCTTAGTGAATAGATGCCTACAAATATAAACTTAAATGTCTGAGATCAATACCTTCAACATCAGATTCCAAATTGGTTCCATCTACCATTATTTTGGGAGAAGGTTTAACTTCAAGATTTCGCCGCAGCCATGTTGTCTGTTCCAAAGAAGAACCCGCGATTGCACCAATCGCATCCACTATTTTATGAGTCACATCCTGAAGAAACAAGGATAACCCATTATATCTATGTATGTACACAGGCGCACACACGAAACTTCACAGATGATCTTATCTGACTTCCCCATTTTAGACTTGAGGTACTGAGAAACACAGAGTTTGCGCAACAGCTCTCAATTCAGAATGACTTACCTGGAGGTCTCTTTGGTCTTTTTTATTTTCCAAACTAGGGTTTTTCATAATAAACTCATTCAAAACCCTGAAAGGACCAAAGAAAAAAACAAACAGGAAATATAAGTATAAAGAAAATGATGCAATCTAATTTTTCACAGTGAGCAAGTGGTTTTGTGGCCTGAATTTCTTCTATTTTATATGTTTAATGAATGTATGTATATATGGATATCCTATGACTCAGGTGAAACGCATAAACATATGCATGAAAGACCTGTACAAGGATGTCTGTAACAGCATTATTTGTAAAATCCAAAACAGGAAAGAACCCAAAAGTCCAGCAACAGAAGAGATAAACTGTGGCATGTTCATACAATGAAACACCAAACAGCAGTGAAAAGGAATAAATTATAGCTCCATGAAATTATGTGTGTGGGTAAATTTTATAAACATACGTTGTGTGAAAGAAGTAGACACAAAAGAAAATATTTATATATAATTGTTATTCAAAACAAGACAAAATTTATCTGTGTTGTTAGAAGTCAGAACAGTGGTTTATCTTGGGGTGAAGGGAAAGGACAGTAATTGGGAGGGGACCTGAGGGGACATATGATGTCTTATTTCTTAATTTAGGTTTGTGGTTGAACAGTTGGTATGTTCACTTCATAGTAACTTGTGGAGTTGTATGTGTTTTATACATCAACAAAAAGTTTTAAAAATACCCCAAATCCCACCAATCTTAAATTGTAATATAAAAATGGTTTCGTGTGTGTGTGTGTGTGTGTGTGTGTGTGTATGTGTGTGTGTGTGTGTGTGTGTGTGTAGACAGGTATAAAAGGTTAAAAATACTTCATGAATGGAAAAAAATCCATTTCCATTGTTAAAATACCACTCAATATTTACCTTGACTTGCTTTTATTAAGATAAATTATATGTATAATTATTTCCAAACTAATATGAAAAGTGATATTGAAGAGCAATCATCAATTTCTATTTTATAATTAGGAATTTTTAAAGGATCAGTGGAATGGTTGGGGGGAAAAATAAGCCATCAGAAATTTTAAAAGGGAATTTTCTAGTATAACTGAAAATGTCCAACTTTTAATTTAAACACTCAGAAGATAACACACATTGAGAAGGAAGTAGGATCCTTCATTACCCGAGAAACAAGAAAGGAAGAAAAAAACAGGTGAGGAAACGGTAAATCTTGTGGGGGAGAAGCTACAAGTCATAATAGATGGCCTTAATTTTTTTTTTTTTTTTGCGGTAAGCGGGCCTCTCACTGCTGTGGCCTCTCCCGTTGCGGAGCACAGGCTCCGGACGCGCAGGCTCAGCGGCCATGGCTCACGGGCCAGCCACTCCGCGGCATGTGGGATCTTCCCAGACCAGGGCACGAACCCGTGTCCCCTGCATCAGCAGGCGGACCCTCAACCACTGCACCACCAGGGAAGCCCCGATGGCCTTAACTTTTAATGAAATCAGCCAGCGGGATATTTGGTGATGATTCAAAGAACTGTCCATATATTCCCTCTTTGAGCCTTAGAACAATTCAGAGGTAGGTAAGGCAGGTACTGTTATTCTTGACAGACGGGAAAATAGTCTTGGAGGAGTTTACTGATGTACCCAGGGTGCCAGAGATGAGGGTTAGAACTAGAGATCAGAAGATAAGAATCAGAAATCTTCATGAGAACGTTGTTTGAGTTCCAATGTTTACCGTTATCTGTCATCACTAAAAATTATCATACACACCAGTTATCTTAATCTTTGATCCAGAAATTGCAGACACTGAGTCCACTGCTCTTTTCATTACACCTTCAATGTCTAAAACTCCTTCAGCTTTTTGGTTTAGAGAACAGACAGCACGAGGGTGTAGGGATCACTGTGACCCCTGACATTCTCGGGCAGGACTGCTAGGTCACTGTGGCCGGGCTGGGCCCCGTTACTCAGCTTCTGCAGGCTGATCTAGTCTCCTCCAGCTCTCATCACTGTCTCTCCACCCCTTCTCTGCTTCCTGGCGGAAGACTACACCCCTACATTTACCGGAACACTTGAGGCCATTTTACTAAAGAGCCCTCACTTTCCCTCCCCTCCACTTCAAAATTTTCTAGACCACTGGTTGCCAAACCAGAATCACCAGTTTTCTTAAGGACAACAGAGAAGCTAAGTCTGTGTATATAGATCCTGACAACTACCCATTTAAAATCACCATCAGAGGGCTTCCCTGGTGGCGCAGTGGTTGAGAGTCCGCCTGCCGATGCAGGGGAAATGGGTTCGAGCCCTGGTCCAGGAAGATCCCACATGCCGCGGGGCAACTAAGCCCATGAGCCACAGCTACTGAGCCTGTGCTCTAGAGCCCGTGCTCCACAGCAAGAGAAGCCACTACAATGAGAAGCCCGCGCACCGCGACGAAGAGTAGCCCCCGCTCGCCTCAACTAGAGAAAGCTTGCACACAGCAACGAAGACCCAACGCAGCCAAAAATAAAATTACCATTAGAGCTACAGGGGTTGAACAGGTCAAAGTTCTTTGCACTTGGTTGAATTTACATCCATTCAGCGTGGTAACATGTGGACTGTGTGAGGTAATGTAACCCAGGTTGGAGAAAAGTGTATTCCCTTTCCTTCCCCTCTTCTGTCTTAAGCAGTCCTTTTCAAACTTTAGGGTGTACTCAAATCACTTGAGACTTATTAAAAGGCAGATTCTGATTCAGGTGGTCTGGGGCAGAGATTGCAACTCTGCATTTCTAACAAGCTCCCAGGCGACTCCAGTGCTGCTGGCTGAAGGATCAACCTCTGAGTAGCAAAGTCTTAGAGAAAATGCAGCAGGACTTCCCTGGTGGCGCAGCGGGTAAGACTCTGCGCTCCCAATGCAGGGGGCCCGGGTTTGATCCCTGATCAGGGAACTAGGCCCCACGTGCATGCTGCAACTAAGGAGCCTGCCTGCCGCAACTAAGACCTGGCACAACCAAATAAATAATTAATTTAAAAAATGCAGACTTCTTTCTCACTCTTACACCTGCCATTCCCTGGTCTCCATCCCCTCCCAGCTGTCTCTGGAATCTGGTGCTATCAAGGAGCCCCCCTCTCTCTACAATCTTCTGTCTAGCACTCTCCTCTTATATGACACTTATCATCGGCCAGGCACTATTCTAGGAATTTAACAAATATTAATTAATTTAATCCTCGTAACAACTTTATGAGGGGGGCCCTATTATCGTCTCCATTTTACAGACGGAGAGGTTAATAACCTGCCCAAGGCCATACAGCAAAGAAGTAAAGGAGCTGGGATTTGAATCCAGGAAGAGTCTTTGCTGTTCACTACTCAACATCCTCAGGTCATCCTTACCATTAATGATGACTTTCAAATCATATTTCCTCCTGCTACCTTGTCAGTTCTCTTTCTTCTCATGATCAAACATTCAAAGAATAATCCACACTTACTTTCTTCACTCTAACCCTTGCTGTGCTTATCGTCTCACCAAACTACTAAATCACCAATCCTCTCCAAACCATCAATAAACACAGCCTCTTATTATATATCATCTTTCTTAATCTTTCTGAAGGGGTTAGCCAAGCCCTCTTAAATTCTCTTTGCTTCTAGAACATTGAATATGCCTGTTTTCTTCTAACTTTCCGATGTTTCAATGTTTGCTTTTCTATCTCCTTTGCTGGCCCCCTTTCCTTCTTCTGTTGTCCTGTTATTTCAATCCCACCATCCACAGCACACAAACCTGCTACCTCCCACAAGAAACAATTCCTAGTCCATCTTCTTTTCCCTCTGATCCATTCTACTATTAATTTGCCAGTCATGACCCTCCTCAAAACCTGCCATCACTCCCACCCCCTGCCCAAGGCCAAACTTCTTAATGAAAATGCAAAACCCTTCCCCCTTCTAGCTCCCATCTCCCTTTTCATCCACCCACCATTCCACTGCTGTGCCCTACTTCCTGGCCAAACGAGACAAGGTACCTTGCCCAGTGTACCCTTCCCCTTCCTGTTCCACAAAGGCTTTCTGCTCCTACCACCTCCATTCACTGAGCAAATACTTCTTAGGGACATATTATGAGCCAAGAATAATGGAGAGCAAAAGACAGACATTGCCTAGGACATCATGGTGCATGCAGTTAAAGGTGACTGGAATTTACCAAATAATCACACACATTATTAACATATATCAGGAAACAACATGACAGAGAGAAAATGACTCTTCCAAATCTTTTTATGTTTAGGGCCCTGAACTCAAATGACCTCTAGGAAGTTCCCCTTCAGCCATCCTACTCACCCTTACCCCTTTCAATCCCACACTTTCTCCTAAGTGACTAAGGTTGCAACAGCTTTATGTTAGCACATTTACATTTTCCACGTGTATAAACACACAATGTTCCCTCTGAATCCTCCCCCCACCCTTTTTTTACTGGCCTCATATTATACATCTAGTTCCGTACCTTTGAGAATCCTATGAGAAGGTAGACGTCACACAGTCACCCAAAACATGTTATTCAGCAATCAGACAATGAACATTATTCTTTTATTTGAAATCATATTTTTAGGTGAAATTGCTTACCCAAGTATAAGAAACTGCCCTGGGGCTGGAAGGCTCAATTGTATGGAGTCTTTCAGAAGTATCAACAATGATGCCCAGCTATCCACTAAATTGGGCACTGGAATTCTGCAAGATAAACATAGCTTCTATATACAGAGAAAGCCCACATCAACTTTAACTTTCCCTGTATTTCCCCAGTCTTTACCATATTTTCCTACTACTTTCTCTGAAACATTTCCTGAATTTTTATAGACTGTGATAGAACATTTCGAAAAGCTTTATATTTTCTACTAATATTATATAAAAAAAGAAAACCAAGCACACTGAAAATATCCAGTGTAAATTATTAGTCTAGAAATTCTGCTGTATAGAAATACCAATTTTTAATCACATGGACTCTCAAAAGTAAAATACAATTGCAATAAATCTGTTTAATTACTGCCATCATAGTTACCCACTCAATCCTATTCTCTCCACATCTCTCTTATACTGGCTCTTTTTCCTTCACCTATGAGCCTCTATCTCATCTAAGGGGGAGTCATCAATCTAGCCTGAATATCAATCACCTCTAGAGAAATTAAGATTATTACCTCTGTTTCCGGCTGACCTTAACCCTAACTCTTCTCTATGTATCTAAATTCAGCTTTTAGGCAGTCCTTGCTCTAAATCACAACAAGTTTAACCTAACTTTATAAATGTTAATCATAGATCACAAACTGTTGCCAAGCTTGACGATTAAAATGGAAACTACCCTATAAGGGAGGATTAAGATTCAGGTTCTTAAGTAAGAAGCTTATCAAAACTCAAATCAACTAACTTCTGTTCAGTTGTCAGTTAAATGCAAAACTGGAATACGACAAAAAGAAGATATTTTCATATCATCATTCCTAACATTAAAAACAGATAGATTACCATATGTTCGCCTATATCAAAATAATGGATTTAGTGGCAGTAGGCATGGTTTCAAGAGTAGAATGTAGCTTTTCATTCATATTTAAATGATTTTCTTACAATTCACTGTTTTAATGTCCAGTGTATCTTTAATACACTTAGGTGTTTATGTTCGTAGGATTTGCATGACTGGGTCATTACGAGACCAATAACCTTTATTAGTATATCCGTAAACAATGTTTTTCAGTTTCTACTATTAGTTCTCTTAGTTTTAGAAGGAAAAAAAAAAGCAACTTCTTGAAAGAATTCAGGTGCTTTTCTCCTATATTTCCTAACTTTTATACATTGCTAAATGAAATGAGGAGAGAACCACATCAGTTATCTTACCTTTGAATATAAGCATAGAAAAACTGAAGCATGCAGACTTCCAGAGAAAGATGTTTCTATAAACAAAAGAAATCAGTTTTACAATGAAGAAAAACGCTGCCTTTCCTTTTCATAGTTGCAACTACTCTGTATTTTACTGCCAATTTTAAATTAAAAAATGAAAAGCAAACAAAATCAAACACTAGGTTGTCATAAAAACCACGCAGCTCTCTTCCATGCAGTAGGAAAAACACAGAAAAAAAGCTATTTAAAAAGTTGAAAATGGACAGAAGAAATCAAACTATTCTCAGTCCCCCACCCCAACTTCATATCCGAAGTTGATACCCCAAGTCATCACTTTTAATGATCCATTCACTCTGTAAGCGTCAACACTATTTTTATTTTAATCAGCCTATACTTGGCTGGGGCTATCAGAATTAGGTTGAAATTTTTTATGAAATGGGAATTTAAATCTATTTTACCATATGTTTCTGTTAAATTAGTGTAGTTGTCCCAAATTTAAACTAACTCCTAACAGCCTAAAAGGTAATATTTAACTAAAGGTAGTGCTGAGTGTAACATACAATAAAAAGAACACAACTGTCCTTAAATATCAGTAACTGGCAAGAAAATAATACTGATGTCCACCGAAATTTACCAATTCGTTACTTTTTAGTATGAACTATTCCCTTGAAAACTTCCCATTTTACCATATAAAGAAAAATTCAGAATTTAGTATATTGAGAGCAGGGGGTGCAGCAGGTGAGAGGTGTAGAATTTGCTCTTATTTGTTTTTATATCCTTATATCCTGTTTTTATATCTCGGGCACAAGTAGATGCTCAAAATATTATGCTGAATTGAGCTTTCACATGCAAATTTAAAATCCTATCACAAATGCCCCAGAGGTGATTTCAGAACAGTAAGGAAATTGTTAAAAAGTTAATAAGAGGATTAATCTCCAAAACATACAAGCAACTCATGCAGCTCAATATCAAAAAAACAAACAACCCAATCCAAAAATGGGCAGAAGACCTAAATAGACATTTCTCCAAAGAAGATATACAGCTTGCCAACAAACACATGAAAGGATGCTCAACATCACTAATCATTTAGAGAAATGCAAATCAAAACTACAATGTGATATCATCTCACACCAGTCAGAATGGCCATCATCAAAAAATCTACAAACAATAAATGCTGGAGAGGGTGTGGAGAAAAGGGAACCCTCTTGCACTGTTGGTGGGAATGTAAATTGATAACAGCCATTATGGAGAACAGTAGGGAGGTTCCTTCAAAAACTAAAAATAGAACTACCATACGACCCAGCAATCCCACTACTGGACATATACCCTGAGAAAACCATAATTCAAAAAGAGTCATGTACCAAAATGTTCATTGCAGCTCTATTTACAATAGCCAGGATATGGAAGCAACCTAAGTATCCACCAACAGATTAATGGATAAAGATGCGGCACATATATACAATGGAATATTAGCCATAAAAAGGAATGAAACTGAGTTATCTGTAGTGAGGTGGATGGACCTAGAGACTGTCATACAGAGTGAAGTAAGTCAGAAGGAAAGAAACAAATACCATATGCTAACACATATATATGGAATCTAAAAAAAAAAAAAAGAAAAAAAAAACAATGATCAGAAGAACCTAGGGGCAAGACGGGAATAAAGATGCAGACCTACTAGAGAATGGACTTGAGGACACGGGGAGGGGGAAGGGTAAGCTGGGACAAAGTGAGAGAGTGGCATGGACATATATACACTACTGAATGTAAAATAGATAGCTAGTGGGAAGCAGCCACATAGCACAGGGAGATCAGCTCGGTGCTTTGTGACCACGTAGAGGGGTGGGATACAGAGGGTGGGAGGGAGGGAGATGCAAGGGAAGAGATATGGGGATATATGTATATGTATAACTGATTCACTTTGCTATAAAGCAGAAATGAACACACCATTGTAAAGCAATTATACTCCAATAAAGATGTTAAAAATAAATAAATAAAATAAAATAAAAATAAATTCACAGCAGGAAAGAAAAAGTTAATAAGGACACTGGCTATTCACACACGCAAGTAGTACACTCTTCAGGCAACCGAAAAAATAATATTTTCAGATACGTGTAATAATTCTTTTAAGGAAGTGATTAGGTCTATTCTGCCTTGGCTTAAAATCTAATGTTTTCAGTTGGTAAATATTTTTTAAGAAAATAGGACCTGTTACTGTTGCTGGAACAAAGAGCAAAAAAAGTAGAGAAGTCCATAACTTTATTAATTTGTAGACTTTTATGTCTGCCTAGCTAGAGACAATACATTGTGAATGTAGAGACTCCGTTATTCATTTTTTGGTAGCCCTTGCACAGCACAGTTTGTACATGGTCAAGAAATGACACTGACTAGAACTAAGGTGACGGCAAAATGTGGGGAGTTTACAGACTTGAGACATTCATTCTGAAGAGAATGCAGTAAGAAGCTGTGAAAAAGGCAACAACTGAGGTAAACAGACCTTGGGCTCTGGCTTCTGTGCTCTTCCTTTACATGACCAGAAAAAATTTCACCTGAGAATTTGGTCCCACAGCCCCTAACTGCCTTAGACGTACATCTGGAGAGCTATGAGCAGTGAACTGCTCTTCACTGGCCACAGGGATGATCACACAGCAAGTCACTGCAGATACTGAGAACTGTTTTTATTAGGGCAATTCGAGGAGCACATGCAGTCATTTCTGCAATCCTTTTAAATAAAAGGATGTATTGTACAAAAAATATCTTACCTACCAGGGTCATTTCTGAAATACAACTGGAAACAAATCAAAGTTCTTCTTACCTTGTCCTTGGCTATGGCTGGGGGCTGCTTTAAAACTTCTTTCACAGTCTGTATGACCGTTTCTGCTCTCATGACACTGATTGAACGAACCAGTTCTACTAGTAAAAGCTGTTCTTCACTGGCTGCAGGAATAACCTGGAGAATACATCATTGTATTCACTTATGTACGTGTATATTTAAGTCTTTTAAGACAAATCACAGAATCAAGAGAGTATTTTATGGCCTCTTCTTTAGGTAAAATTTCTTTTTTTATCAATATAATACCTGTACATCATTTCAAAAAATCAAATAGGACAAGCCTTTTAAGACAAAATAGCAGTGCCCTCACACTTCTCATGCCCCAAAGCAACAATGCTCAACTCTTAGCTCTTTTCTATCATTTCTGAATAATATACACTGTTATTACTTTTCCTACTTCACAATATTTTCTTTAATTTTACACATCATCTACTGACTTCCTACTTTAGAAGACAAAGGTTTAGCTCTCTTACACTTTTCTCCCTATCCTCCCAACGTAGTTACATCATAACTTCATTTAAATCAACATCTAGGGTTCACATGACTACTTATGGTTATGCTGTGTATTATCACTGCATGTCTTTTCTTGTACGACTTTTTGTTTTCCCTAGAGTTAAACTGTTTTCTTTTGCCAATCTTTAAAATAGTTTTCATTATTCATTCCAATGATAAGGTTCAGCGAGTCTAGATTAATAATTTGCCTCAAAGAAATATAATTGTTTTTAATTTAATTTAATTTTTTAAGGACTTCCACAAAGAAACACTGGATATAATGAACTATGTATGTGCTTTCATTCATTTCAGAGTTGGTTATGATATGAAGAATTATTTATGCATATTTTGTATATAAATTTCCTCTTTTCACTAAAATCATGATGAAAAAAATAAAAGATGTACGAATAATTGTATATCAACCAGCAGATGGATGAAATAAATGAATATACATCAATGGAAAGGAATACAATACCCGTATTCGTAATATTTTATATGTAAATGTGTTTAAAAAGAAAATATGGTTATCATTAAGCAGTATGATTTCAGTTGGATTTTTCTACCTTTATTAAAAAAAACTTCCTTAATTGTCACGATGTGTTTAATAGAAGTGTGTGTGCACATACACGTGCATTTGTGTGTCTGCACTATTTTTGTTTGCTTGGTTTTCTCTATCACATGTTCATCCACAAACATGCCAAAGACGGTAAATGTCCTGTAATTGTGTATTCAAAAACATCAGATAATTAATCTCTCTACCTTCTACTTGGGTTGGTACTCTCTAGGCTTGCTATACAGTATCATCTTGATATCTCTCCTGTGACCATCAGTCTTAAAGATTCCCTTTCCTTTTCTTCTGTGTCGGAACTCCTATTTCTTGGATCCCATCTTGCCTTTTTTCTTGTTTTTTTTCTCCTCTAGTGGAGATACACCTTACAGTAGCTGAGAAAGGGTGAATTGATCACAATTTTTTTGTTTTTTTGAGACATTTCATGGTCAAAACTCACTTGAGTGACAGTTTGGCTTGGTTAGAATTACAGATTGAAACTAATTTTCCCATCATAATTTCTAGTGCTACTGTTGACAAGTCTTATCATTATTCCATTGAATATGACCAGTATTTTCTCTTTAGAAGATTGTCAGATCTTTCTTTTGAATTTTTTTAAATTTTTATTTATTTACTTTTTTGCGGTACGCGGGCCTCTCACTGCTGTGGCCCCTCCCACTGCAGAGCACAGGCTCCGGATGCGCAGGCCCAGCGGCCATGGCTCACGGGCCCAGCCGCTCCGCGACATGTGGGATCCTCCCAGACCAGGGCACGAACCCGCGTCCCCTACATCGGCAGGCAGACCCCCAACCACTGCGCCACCACGGAAGCCCCTGTAAGAGCTCCTTTTTATCTTCAGTGTTTTGAAATTACTTGCTGATCTTTGTGTAGATATATCTCTTTTTACAGTGCCTGCAGCAACTCATTTCCTTCATTTCTGTGGAATTTCCTTGTACTATTTCTTAGATACTTTTCTTCCCTCATTTTTTCTATTCCTTCTTTCTTCAAAAAGATATTGAGCCTCCGGTATTACTTCCCTAATTTTTAAATCTCCTTTCACCTATTTTTCATATCTCTAAATTTACATTCTATATTTGGTACTTGTCTACTTCCACTTTCCAACCCTTATAACTGATTTTGTTTTGCTTCTGCCATAAAATTTTTTAACATTCAAGATAATTTAAAAATTTTGCAATAGTCTTTCTTATAATCTCTTCTTATTTCATGGATGCAATATGGTTTTACCTCTTGAAGGACATTACTATTATTTACATTTTCTTCTGTTACCTGCATTGTTTCTTTTGACTTTCTCTATTTAGTTGTTTCGGTCTTTGTCTAATTTTTTGAGACTTTCTTCATATGACTTGGCGCTCTATCAATTTTAAGTGTGAGTAATAATAATATAACTATATAGATATATATTTACAGAGCGCTTATTAAGCGCTGTGCATTGGTAAGTGCCATATAGATTTCTGTCCTTCTTCCCTTCCTCCCTCTCTCTCTCTCTCACTTTCTTTCTGATTCGCACAACCCCATGAAGCAGTACTGCTACCCTGAAGAAGTCATATAGTCAGTGAGTGGAGAAGTCAATATTTGAACCCCAGCGATCTGGTTTCAAAGTCTGCGCTCTTAACAACTATGCTACTATTGCCTTTCAAAAAGAGAGTAAAACATGATGGGAACTCAAGCATTTGTGCGCAGGACTACTGGATAGGTGGGCCTTCCTGTGTGGTGATAGTAGCCTAGTTTGTTTTTGCTAGGAGACTCAAAAACTTCAGTAGCTATAGATCTTTTCTCTTGGTCAGGTCATTTTCCTAGAGAGGAATCCTCCAAACTCCTACCTGAGGGACATAGTAGCTTCCTGCCATCTCACTGGGGTGAGGGTGATTCCCATTTTTCAAAATGTAGACTTTTGAATGCTGGTTTCAGCATGAAGTCTAATTTCTACTTGTGTCAACCTTATGCCCTTGGGTCAAGAGCCCCTCTTTTTTTTTTTTAAATTAATTAATTAATTTTTGGTTGTGTTGGGTCTTTGTTGCTGCGTGCAGGCTTTCTCTAGTTGTGGTGAGCAGGCACTACTCTTCATTGCGGTGCATGGGCTTCTCATTGCAGTGACTTCTCTTGTTGTGGAGCACGGGCTCCAGGCGTGTGGGCATCAGTAGTTGTGGTGCGTGGGCTCAGCAGTTGTGGCTCGTGGGCTCTAGAATACAGGCTCAGTAGTTGTAGCGCGTGGGTTTATTTGCTCTGCAGCATGTGGGATCTTTCCGGATCAGGGCTCGAACCCATGTCCCCTGCATTGGCAGGTGGATTCTTAACCACTGCACCACCAGGTAAGCCCAAGAGCCTCTCTCAATAAACTCTTCACATAGTAAACTTGACTCCAGTCTCCTGATGGGATAGGGTAAGAGAAGTGGGTGGTTGGTTGCTTGGGTTGGGAAAAAGGTATCTATAAAACTCTCAATCAATCCTCCAGATTTCAGCCCCATCCTAACTCTCTGCCTTTAAGAAGTACCTGATACTTCTACTTCCGGAAACTGTCTATAGTTTTTACAGTGGGAATTGATCCCCTTCTTGCAGCAACTTAGTAGAGCACAGAAGCTGATACTGATATCTAAGTCAATTACAGCTCAGACATGTGTTTTTCATCTTGCAAAATTTTGTAGACTCATTTTTTGATGGTGACCTCTCCCAATTTTTTGGTCATTGTGGGTTTTGCCATTTAAAATTTTTTTACTCTCATTTTTGGGAAGAAAGCAGAGAAAAATGCATGTGTTCAATATGCCATATTAAACCACATGTGCCTGACTGATTTTAAACAGTCTAGGATCTCAGTTCTGTCCAATGTAATATCTACTACTGAATCCTCACATGCAAAATGTCATATAAGTGGGAATGTTTATTTTTATTACTTTAGATATGTCAGCCTATATGTAATGTGAAATCAGCACAAAAATAAGATTAGAAACCTTTAGCTGAACAAATCATATATCTTATGGGAACATAAATTATTTAATAGCCTTAGTATTCTAATGAGTTAGTATTTATATCCGATATAGAACACTTTTTTGAGCTTTTTTTCTTTTCAGATTAAAAAAAGTTTATCTATTAATTTCATTTATTTTTGGCTGCATCGGGTGTTAGCGGTGGCACGTGGGATCTTTTTGTTGCGGCACGCAGGCTCCTCTCTAGTTGTGGCGCGCGGGTTTCTCTCTAGTCGTGGCACGCGGGTTTCTCTCTAGTCGTGGTGCACGGGCTCCAGAGCATGTGGACTCTGTAGTTGCGGCATATGGGCTCTCTGGTTGTGATGCGCCGGCTTAGTTGCCCCGCGGCATGTGGGATCTTAGTTCCCCAACCAGGGATCGAACCTGCATCCCGTGCATTGGTTTTTTTTTTTTTTTTTTTTTTTCTTGCGTTATGCGGGCCTCTCACTGTTGCGCCCTCTCCCACTTGCGGAGCACAGGCTCCGGACGCGCAGGCCCAGCGGCCATGGCTCACGGGCCCAGCCGCTCCGCGGCATGTGGGATCCTCCCGAAACGGGGCACGAACCCGCGTCCCCTGCATCGGCAGGCGGACTCTCAAGCACTGCGCCACCAGGGAAGCCCGGAAGGTGGATTCTTAACCACTGGACCACCAGTGAAGTCCAAGAACACTTCTTTGAGCTTTCAAACCCATAAAGCAACAAAATTTTCATATACATAATCCAAAGACAACATATGAATTACATTTAGAAATGATTTAAGAGGTCACACTGTAATGAAAAACTAGTCAAGATGAAAATTTCTCTCCATATTCTTGCTCTGTACCCTGAATGACTATCATTTAAAAAACACATTGTATTATATTACCATTTCTATGTAAAATACAGCTACAGTTTTAATATCACATTAATTACTTATCTTCACATAAAATATCTTTTATATTTATTTAAGAAATTTAGGTAATATATCATTATCTAAACCTGTACACAAACTTGTTGCCTTTCCACTACCCACCCTATCCCAGCCCCACTGCAACTAATGGAGAATTGAAAATCAGCATGTGCTCACCATATGCTTACCAAATGAAAAGACAAATACATACCTTGGTCCTAGTGGTGGTTTTGTTCTGTCTTCTTTCATTCCATACAAAGGCGATGGCAGCCATAAAGTGAACACCATGATTCATTGAAATGGGCCCCAATAATTCTAGGATCTGCTGTCTCAAGTTCTAAAAAAATTTAAGCAAATGACAGTGAATTAAAAATTATGGAAGCATTAATAACTGGACTGCACTTTTAGTTTTTCTTGAAATAATATACAGAACTTGTATGTTTTACTACCTAAATAATGGTAGAAGAAACTTTAATAGTGTTAAGAGATGCAACCATGGTCATTTTAATTCAAAAGGAAAAAAAAAACCTATAATAGTTTAATCCAAACATCAGGACTTAAATACAATTTTCTAATGATTTCTACCCTTCCCCCCGCAGTGCCCAGTGTGCTCCCATGACTCCCAGATCTAGGAAGTCAGGTCTAGGAGCAAGATGAGGTAATTGAGGGGTATCAATTTGACAACCTGCCATAGCCTAACATGCTTTTAAACATTCACATAATTTCCCTCTAAATATAAAGTAGAAAATTTGGAAAATACCTAAGAGTATAAGAAGAAAAATACTTTTTTTAAATCAACGATTAATCTCATCATATTAAGATAATCACTATTAACACGTGAATTTTCTTTATTCCTTTTTCTGCAGATAAATTTTTTTTTACATAATTAGAAATACAATATTTGTTTAATTATGTAACATCCCTGTTCCACTAAACTTTTAAGCACTTTCCATCCACTAAGGATTCTTCAAAACCACGACATTAGTGGCTACATAATGTAACACTGAACAGATAATTTATTTAATCATTCCCTCATTGTTCAGGATCTCTCTTTTTTCTGCCATTAAATAAGGCTATAATAAATATTTTATGTATATATTTACATAATTTTGATTACCTTAGAATTCATTACTAAAGTAGACTACTAGGTCAAAGACTATGAAACTTAAAGATCTCTGTATATTGCTAAACTGTTCTCCAGGAGAGATTTGCATATTAAAATGTCAGCTTGAAATGTCCTAAAAAAAGGAACAAAGTTATAACATGTATGAATGAACCTCAAAAATATTATGTCACATGAAAGAAACTAGATACAAAAGACCAAATAATGTATAATTCCATTTACAGGAAATGGCCTGTAAATGGAAAAAGCAAATCGATGTAGAGAAAACAGATTAGTGGTTGATTGTGGCTAGGGATGGGAACCGAGGGGCTGCAGATGGGCATGAGGCATCTTTCTGTGGTGAGGGGTACGCTCAAACATTAGGTTGTGGTGACAGTACTACAGCTCTGTACATTTACTAAAAAACAAAACAAAAACAAACACAAACATTGAATTATATATGCTTAAAAAGGGTGAATTTTGTGTTATGTCATCTCAATAAAACGGTTAAGAAATTACTTGATAACTAATTACACAATCCATGCAGAGTATCATAAATACTACTCAAATTATTCACAAATTCAGAACATAATCTTTGGGAGAAACCTCAAATAGCCTCTTGAGCACCAAGGATGAAGTGTGAATTATCTAACCTTTGTGGCTCCAAGATTAATAGTGGTAACAGAGGCGGATGCAGCAATGGGTATCTTTTCCGAAGAATCGGCCTGATGCAGTGTGCTCCAAAGCAGTGTCACAGAGGACATGATCATGTGAAGGATCGAGAGGATTCCACTGCGGGCTTCGAACAGGTGTTTCTGGTCTACATTGACCAAAAGCTATTAAAGTTGGGGGAAGAAAATGTATCACTTCCTGAGGTTTACAAATGGGACTTATTAGGCCTCATAATCTTTAAAAAGCAGTCAAATATTTGTGCAGTCTTACTTGGTGATACTGTGTAGTAGGGTCCAACAAACAGTAGTGGATAATGGCTGTGATCCCTTCCAAAAGGGTAAGAATCATATCTGGTGGAATAATTGATGCCATCCACAGAGGCCTGAAATAAAATGTATCCATTTGAACACAAGTTCTGTGAAAGAGAAGTTTGTGTTTTATCAGTAGTAAATGTCCAGCATGTGACAGGCACACAGTAAATGCTCAATAAATATTATATAAATAAATAACTAAGTGAATAAATTAGGAGCTTTTATATTCTCACCTAATAAAATAAGTGAGTCACATTAGATGTACTAAAGTTCTTTTTGGATAATAAATTCTACACAAAATAAATACAGCCAGTAAATCTCTAGCAACCATGTAATGGCAGGCATATCAATATTAAAGGATACAGGAAGTTTTCGTATATTTTATATCTAGTACCTGAGATTATACAGGAGATAAACCAGACACTAGTCTATTAAACATCTGGATAATTCTGACAGATTAATTTTGAACATGGCCTGGGGATACAGATAAAATTCGCCACCAAACTGAAAATCCTAAATGAGAAGTAAAATCAGATGGGAAAAGAATTACTTGTAATTTTAAATTAATTTTAGTGTGAAATTAATTTGCACTTAGATAAACACATCAGATAAAACCAGGGAAACCCTTTGCTGAGCTATTACTTTTGCCAGCT
This sequence comes from Lipotes vexillifer, assembly GCF_000442215.2. Lineage (NCBI taxonomy): Eukaryota > Metazoa > Chordata > Mammalia > Artiodactyla > Lipotidae > Lipotes > Lipotes vexillifer. Next base: position 1,682,603 of record NW_006769725.1, on the reverse strand, counting down.
CTGTTAAGAGCATCAAAATTAATTTCAGCTCTTAGGAGAAAAAAGTCCTGTTTATATATTCCTTCTGTTTTCCACTCCTGATTCTTTTGTTGATACTCTTCCTCAATGTTCTTCTTTATGAAAATAAGATACTGTTTGTAACCTAATGATAACCACTAATTTACTTCCCCAAACTGCAACTGACTTACTAGATGATTAAGCAGTAATATAGGTAAAAAATGTTAATAATGACAAAATTAAAAATCAACCCTTACCTACTATCAGATAATCCTGTTTCATATTTGTACTGCTGAATTAGGTTATCTAGATTTCTGCAAAGCTGTAGTGTCACAGAAACAACCACTCTCTGTAGAACTTTTCCCATGTAAGGCAGAGTAGATGTGATTAAACCAATCCATTGTGGGTGCATCTTACAAGCACAGTGTTGATGTAAAGCTCGTATCACCGCACAGAGGAACATGCCTTGAGATGTGATTGGCTGGGCATGCAAATACTGAAGAGAAGTCATGGGCTGATGCGGATTGATGTGTTCCAGATCAGATACCACAAAATCAAAACCCGTTTCATTCTCTTCAGGGATAGTCATTACCCTGTGTTCTAGAACAATGAGCCTCTGAAGCACTTTAAGAAGCTGTGACTGGAGTGTGCTGCCACTGTCAAATTCATCTTCTGAGAAATTGATCAGGCTGTCCTCTGAGAAACCTTCTTCCACAGCAACCATGTTCTTACCTGCCATCTTTTCACTGTGCCATTTCTGTGCACTAAAGATAGATGACAGCAAACAGTGAAGAATCACTTTCTGAACTTTGCACTTAGATAACATATCAGAGATAAAACTAGGGAAACCTTTTGCAGAGCTTTCTATGACTTTTGCCAGCTCAGTAAAGAGGAGTGTCAAAATTTCGATGCTCATCATCTGCATGTTTCGATTGCCTATTAAATCTTGTGACGTAACCTTGACATGAGTTGGGTAATGGCTACGCATGTAATATAAGCAGAGGGAAATAAGGATTTCTATGTACATAGAACTCCGGAAATTATGATTCGAGTCCACAGGAATGTGACTATAAAAATCTTTGCCCATAACAGAAATCCGGTGTCTGGCCAATAGATTCTGAAGCAGAGACAACTGAGGAGTATATGCATTATTTACACTAGTGGTTGAAATGGCATTTACAAAAGCAATGGGGTTAGTTTTCAAGATGGCCTTGATGGCAGAAAAAGCATACAGAGTCCTTGATGAATCATACAACTGGAGATACAAAAGCACATGTTGATAGAGCGGATGGATGTTGAAATTGGGAGATCTCCGTGATCCTGGAGAACCCACGTCACTCTCAATTTCAGAAATTTCTCCCTCTCCACAGCTATACCAGTTCTCTAAATCCAGACCATCACTGAAGAAAACACTGGTTTGTTTGAGTTTCTCATTTGAAGTTTTTTTCTTGTCATCATCCTTTTTTCTGGCAAGTTTTACTTTAGGTTTTGCTCCTGGTTGTTTACCTGACTCCTTAACAATTGTTTCTTTCTCTGAGACTTTTTCTGATAATTTTTCTTTGAAGCTGAACTGAATACTACTGTGACTTCTCTGTCTAGATCTGGTTTCTGTAGAAGCAACAGAAGAGTCATGGAAAATCTGTGTGGTTCCTGAAATACAAGGTGAGGAGCTATTTCTGGAGATTCCATTTGGCACACACTCACAGCCTTCCTCTGCAGACACAGACAAAAACTGAGAATTTTCGTTACTCGGCAAAGCAATCTGACTCTGCTGAGCGGACTGATCCTCACTTTTAATCATCTCCTCGCCTGGATCTACATCATTGTCCTTTGGGGGAATATCTTCGATTTCTAACTGAGAGGGCACTGATGCAGATTCTGCTTCGAGGCCACTTACGACTTTACATATCAGGTCAAAGACAACCTGCTGAA
>NW_006769725.1:1657357-1680183 GCF_000442215.2 Lipotes vexillifer | reverse complement strand
GCTGAACATCATCATCTGCGGAGCCTGCATTTGGCATCTGGGAATCCTCTTGTGCATTCACGTTTTCAGGATCAACTTCGTAACTCAAGTTGTCCCCAGCAGAGGACTGAGAACATCCAGAGTCAGAACTCTGAAGTATTTCTATCTGTTGGTCTGGAAGATCAAAATCAGATACAACCATTGGAATTGTCTCACTGCTTGTACTTAGAAGGGACAGTCTGTCACTTAATGGATTAACAGTAAGACTGAAGTTCTCTATTTCATCCATGGTAAGCGTCTTTTCACCATTTCCTTTTGATGCAATGAGTTGTACTTGGCTTACTGGCATATGAGAAAAAGAGTAAAGGAAAAATATAAAATATATTAAAATAACTGAAACGTAGACTGAACAAGATTTTTAATCATTACTTTCATTACCTCCTTATATTTTCCTATTAAAATATTTATTAATATGCTAGACTTTTTAAGTTAGAAAATTATGTAGATGACCATTAACTAGAATTTAATAGACAATTCAATACTAGAAGGCCTGTTATTCAACTGAATTAAACAAAACAGCACATTTAACAGATAAAATATAAAACTTTGCCCTTATCCCCAAATACATCCTTTTAAAATCACTTAGTATATAGTTAATATATAAATACAAAATCTTCTTGATTTTAATAAAATTCAACAAGCATTTATGAATTATATAGTTTGAGTAAGGCCCTAAACCAGGACAGGAGAGTGAGGTAAGGAAAAGACATCACTGTTCTAAGAAGTTTAAAACTAGCAGGGCATCACAAATATCCATTTCGGTACTTTTGGGGGGACATTCTTTTAGAGAGGCTTAGTTCCATGCAAGCAGTGCAAAATCAGATGCTTCAAATTTAGGAAAAACATCATGACACCACAGGTGAGGTCTGAGAATGATCTCAGAGGACAGATGAGAATTCAGCTGACAGGCAGGAACTATGGCAGGCAAAGTGCTAACACAAGAGTTCTGGCAATAAGCAGGGTAGAGCATGTTCTTAGAAGATTCAGGGGAAGCAGTGGAAAGGTAGTTAGAGAAAGGAACCAAGGCTCTGTAGAAACACACTAAAGATGAAGTAGGAGCACGACAGTTTAGTTCTAGCTTAACCGCTTACCAGCTCTGAGACTTTGAGAAAACCACAGCCTTCTAAGCATCAGTTTCCTGCTTGGTCAAGTGACCTTTCATTACTGACCTCACAGGATTATTTGACAAGAGATACAAATGAAATATTGAGTCTTTTGTCCCTAAGGTATATTAATCTAAGGGGGCCATTATCAGTGTATTACAAAGGGTATCATTTGGCAATATGTGAAGTGTGGACTTTATTCTAGCAATAGAGAATATTTATCAAACACACTAGTCTCTGCACTAAACATGTCACAAACATTGCTATATCTAACATTCACAATGAAGCCTTGAGAGGTGGGTATTATCATTCCTATTTTACAGATGAGGAAAATGACGCATGAAATATGAAGTGCATTATAAGCTTACTAAAGATTCCCAGTGAAGTATCTACAGAGCCTTGCAGGGCCAGGATTATAAACTCTAAAGGTTATTTGTTAATACTGAAGAATGTTTCCGACCAGAGCTGGGCTGAGTCCTCCCCTGAAAGAAGCAACTGATAACAGAGATCCAAGTCCCCTATGATGGTCGCTGATACGGTACATACTGACACAGCCCATGTGAGCACTACTAGTGCATGCGGAGGGGAGAAAATCAGCCCAGGGAGAAATTCTCACGTTTGATTCTCCTGACAATCACTGTTGTGTTTGCCTTTCATTTTATTTTAATAATTTAATTCTATATAAAGTTGTTCTACTTCCGTGTGATATTCACCATTATTGCAGGAAAAATTCTGCATGAAATGCTTGTCATTCTCTTCTCCGGGATAACAGGGGGCCTTATTCCAATAACGTTCTGCTTGTACCCGCTGCACTGAAACCCTCTGAGTTTTGGGATGAAGCAAGAGCAATAGCAGTGGTTCCAAAACTCTTGCAATATCATGTCTTTGCAGGACTTGGTTCAGCCAGGCTTGTCCCACAGAGCTGGTGGAACCATCGAGACTGTTAAGGCTGTCTAACATGATGAACAGTGACCTACAATAAACACCAATAATTAAAATAAAGAGCAAAATACCTACTTTAATTTTAACACTCTAAGTTTTCTAAAATTAACATCTATAAGTTGTGTTTCTTGCTTTGAATTAACTATTTTAAAGTAATCATACTTCAGAATAACTTCTGACCACAGTATTTTAATCATCTTAATCCCCAGTCTCTGTAGATACTATAAGAAAGGAGAAATAGTTTTTTCTCGTTTTTTGTGTTTTTTGAAATTTCACAAGCATACATTACTTTTAAAAGATAAATACTAAAAAACAGAAAAAAAAAACCTTAAACAATTAGTCTTGTTTTAGCAACATATTACTGTTCACGTCACCAAATACTGAACGGTCTGCAAGTCAACACTACTTTCATGTTGGTCTGTGCCCCACTGCTCCCATTCTCTTTACCAGTTGAAGTGATGTGCTTAATTCAAGGAAAGACCTTCTGTGAAAGGTGTGGAGGTATAGTTTGGAATCAGAACACCCAAGATTCAAATCTGGGCCATGCACTTCACCTCGTGTGTAACGATCTTGGGCAAATCACTTAACTTCACTGGGGCCTTCACTGCCTCACATGATGAGGACAGGCAGTCAATAAATTACAGATGGTATCTGTAAAGTACCTAGGACCAGGGCCCAGTTCATTACAGGGGTTCAACAGCAGACCGTTTTAAAATGGTGATGCTGTGTGAAATAACCAGCTGAAATAACATCCAGTAGAGTCCACATCTGATCCTGAGTGGGGCTTGAGTGTAGTTAGATTTGGGGTCACCTCTATGAGACTTGCTGGTGAGACTGCTATCTATGCCAATGTATGTAAGTTTACCTATAAATGGCATCTCCTTGGAAGTTACTGCAAATCTCATATTTGGGGTATGGGTCATCTATGTTGTCTAGACAAACTCTCAGGCAGTTAACTACAGATTTTTTTAATCCATGGAAGCGGTTTGTCAGTATTTTTGCTATAGATTTTAATGTCTGGCTCAGGCAGAAGACTGAGAATGATTACTAGAGAAACACTTATACAATCTACTGTTTATATGAAATTTCACTGAATGTGAATATATATATATACTCAAGAAGGCTGTATCTGTTGCTGTAACCCTGACACCTAGAATGGCTCCTGGAACATAGAAGTAACTTGATGAAGTCATCCAATGAAAGGAAGGGGCACTGGGTGCTCCAGAGCATGAAAGGTGAAAATCTGTTAGATAAATGAAAATGCCATGCCTTTTAATACAGCTTAGATTTAAAAAAATAACTTATAAATTCTCTTTATAAAATCACAAGTTGCTCTCTCCGATCCCTGCTCTTTCTCCCCTACCAAATAGGCTAGGGGATTCAAGAAAAGAAACATTAAGATACCAGAATATAAAATGTAACCAACCTGTCAAAAGACCGTGCAAAAGATGAAGACTTATTTATATGGAGGTCCCTTGTTAGATGCCAAAGAACTGCAAATTTTGCATGTGCTTCCATCCTTATTTTCTGAGGATGAATATGAGAGATTATTTTATTATCCTTTGAAGGTATTAAATAATTTTAGTATAAACAAAGTAGTTATTTAAGACAGAGTATTATGTTGTATTATGTTCAATGTTCACAGAACTCCAACACACGATGAAATAAGCTGTGTTTTTTATGGAAGTAGAAAAGTGGAAAATACTTAAATATATAAAGAAATATTAAACCTAAAGGATCATCTCATGCTGCCACATAAGTTGTTATTTAGTTTAGGTAATCAGTTTACTAGATTATTTTATAACATGGGATGGAAAAACCTAATAATGTGCATGTTATGATATTCTGAGTATAGGAAGCACTTTCCCCCTCATTTTAATATATAAATACACAGTATTTATATATTACACATAAAACCAATTTTATGGCACTATATACTTTGCTTTTGCTCCCAGAAACTACATGTTAATCCCAAATGAATTTATCAACACTTACAAAGCTGGTTTATTAGATTAAAAATTTTAGGGGGCTTCCCTGGTGGCGCAGTGGTTGAGAGTCCGCCTGCCGATGCAGGGGACACAGGTTCGTGACCTGGTCCGGGAAGATCCCACATGCCGTGGAGCGGCTGGGCCCGTGAGCCATGGCCGCTGAGTCTGCGCGTCCGGAGCCTGTGCTCCACAACGGGAGAGGCCACAACAGTGAGAGGCCCGCGTACCGCAAAAAAAAAAAAAAAAAAAAATTTTAAGGACCAAAAAAATTGTTTCTACAAGAAAAATATTACATCACTTTTGGAATTATTTGGAAAGATTAACTGTTAAGATAACAATGGATAGAATAATGGAAAAATAAATTATTTAGAAAGACCAGTATTTAGTATTAGATAATGAAAATGTGTTAATGGAAATCACACAGAAATTGTCCTTGGATTGAAAGAATCAAAATTGTGAAAATGACTATACTACCCAAAGCAATCTACAGATTCAATGTAATCCTTACCAAATTACCAATGGCATGTTTTACGGAACTAGAACAAAAAAAATCTTAAAATTTGTATGGAGACACAAAAGACCCCAAATAGCCAAAGCAATCTTCAGGGGAAAAAAAAATGGAGCTGGAGGAATAAGACTCCCTGACTTCAGACTATACTACAAAGCTACAGTCATCAAGACAATATGGTACTGGCACAAAAACAGAAATATAGATTAATGGAACAGGACAGAAAGCCCAGAGATAAACCCACGCACCTATGGTCAACTAATCTATGAGAAAGGAGGCAAGGATATACAATGGAGAAGACAGCCTCTTCAGTAAGTGGTGCTGGGAAAACTGGACAGCTACATGTAAAAGAATGAAATTAGAAGACTCCCTAACACTATACACAAAAATAAACTCAAAATGGATTAAAGACCTAAATGTAAGACCAGACACTTTAAAACTCTTAGAGGAAAACACAGGAAGAACCCTCTATGACATAATTCACAGCAAGATCTTTTTTGACCCACCTCCTAAAGTAATGAAAATAATAAAAAAAAAAAACAAATGGGAACTAATGAAACTTAAAAGTTTTGCACAGCAAAGGAAACTATAAACAAGATGAAAAGACAACCCTCAGAATGGGAAAAAATATTTTCAAATGAACTAACGGACAAAGGATTAATCTCCAAAATATATAAACAGCTCATGCAGCTCAATATCAAAAAAACAAACAACCCCATCCAAAAATGGGCAGAAGACCTAAATGGACATCTCTCCAAAGAAGACATACAGATGGCCAAGAAGCACATGAAAAGCTGCTCAACATCACTAATCATTAGAGAAATGCAAATCAAAACTACAACGAGGTATCACCTCACACCGGTTAGAATGGGCATCATCAGAAAATCTACAAACAACAAATGCTGGAGAGGGTGTGGAGAAAAGGGAACCCTCTTGCACTGTTGGTGGGAATGTAAACTGATACAGCCATTATGGAGAACAGTATGGAGGTTCCTTAAAAAACTAAAAATAGAATTACCATATGACCCAGCAATCCCACTACTGGGCACATACCCTGAGAAAATCGTAATTCAAAAAGACACATGCACCCCAGTGTTCACTGCAGCACTATTTACAATAGCCAGGTCATGGAAGCAACCTAAATGCCCATCGACAGACAAATGGATAAAGAAGATGTGGTACATATATACAATGGAATATTACTCAGCCATGAAAAGGAATGAAATTGGGTCATTTGTAGAGATGTGGATGGCCCTAGAGACTGTTATACAGAGTGAAGTCAGTCAGAAAGAGAAAAACAAATATCGTATATTAACACATATATGTGGAATCTAGAAAAATGGTACAGATGAACCAGTTTGCAGGGCAGAAAGAGAGACACAGATGTAGAGAACAAACGTATGGACACCAAGGGGGAAAGTGGTGGGGGTGGTGGTGGTGGTGGTGGTGGTGGGATGAACTGGGAGATTGGAACTGACATGTATACACTGATATGTATAAAATGGATAACTCATAAGAACCTGCTGTATAAAAATAAATAAAATTTTAAAAAAACAGAGAAAAAGAAATTGTAATATTCCAAAAATTTTATAGTCTTCCTCCAGCATTTGCGGAATCCTTCAAGTAAAAGATCACTGAAATCGGGATTGCGACTGTCTAAACTGTTTGTAATAGGTTAGAGGAGCGCCTGCTTTTTCTGTGGGCCTAATAAATGGTTTTCCAATGAAGTCTGTGTTTATACATCAACCAACAGAAACATGTAAAAAAAAGTAAATAATAACAGATAGTTTTTTTCATGGATATATAATATCTTTATTCAGAGCTTAGTATTTTTTTAAAATGAAATGTTATACAAGTAAACAGGTGTATAATTTGTCCTAGATTTATACTTAATGTAAAGCAAATTACTGCACTGAAATACAAGGCTCTATTTAAAATTTTCTGAACAATTCTGAAAGAATGTGTTGAAGTAAAATTAGAATTTTAACAGTTTTCTTGGAATAAACTTTTCAGTTCTCTCATTTACTCCTTCATTTGCCAGGTCCCCCTGCCAAATGCTGCATTTACTCTACACAATGCCTTTTTGAACATAACCCATTCAATCTCACTAGCACTGAGAACTTTTCAAAATGAGGGCAATCCACTTCTAAAAGCTGTTCAATAAAATCTTCTTAAAATTAACGTTGGAGAGCAGATACAGGAAGACCACAAACTTCATTAAGTTTCCCTGAACAGGTCAATCAGAATGATTGTTCTAGCTTCTTCTCAGGCCCAGTCATGACTCAGCCATCTTTACTCTAACTGACGTATGTATCACACTTCATATACATTAGGATACAAAATCCTTATTTTGGATGTTTATAATAAGGCAAATAATATAATCTCACATACTAACACTCCATAGCTTATAAATGTCATTTCACATATATTAGTTAATGTATCCACCAGTTTCATAACTGAGACCACCGAATACATCTTTAAACAACCCAAGAACTTGGACCACCAACAACTTTAATCATCACTCCCCACAGGTGGTATCCTGAACCAAGAAATAAACCCAGCATTTGATTTTGGGTTCCTTGATTTTTCATATTACTGACGCTTGTGTAAAGAACTTTCCTCTAAAAAGAATAGAACACATGTATTTTAGAGATCTGATGATCACTGAATGAATTCATATTATCTCTTATTCAGATACTAGATGAAATAATTTTCCTAGAGTTTCCTTAATTTACCTTTTAGTATAATGCGAGCAGGAGGTAGGGTGGGCACAGGATAAGAAGAGAAGAATTTACCTTATCTTTATGGGTCAACTGCTGACTTATAACATCCTCACAGATGCTAGAAGAAGGAACCAAGTTATGTAATTGATAAAACAGTTCCACACTCTTCTGGTGGTGCTGAGGTGTCCCATCTCCCATCTGGTTCCACAATGTTAAAGCTACATGCTATAAAAAAAAAAGTCACAGTTACAAAATTGCAAATGGAAACTTATTTAACAGACATTTCCTATTAGGTACAAACAAGCCTCTGACTGCCAGACCTAGAAGGTCTTAATACTCATTATGCCACTGGAATGAGATTTAAAAGTGTAGCTTTCCATCTGCTCACTTTCTGGTCCAGGCTTTTAGAACCTCTTATGATAGTCCTTTAATTATATTTATCTTAAGCAGCAGATATGTAATCACTTTTTACAGGGTCCAGATGAGACCCCATTTCACTATTTTAGAGATGTTTAGTAAAGTGATGCTAGAGTATGTTATCTTTAAGAGGATATAAATCCCATATTGAAGGCAATTTAACATTACAGTTATATGCTGCAAAGTGAAATATAATTCATAGTCTAAATATGCAAACTACTTAAAACATACAAAATAGGTTGTAACTATTTCAGTACTACAAGTGTTAACATAGCACTTGATGATCTATGACAGCATTAATAAAAATGCAACAATCATCAGGGTTCACCACAACATTGTAGAACCCAACTCTAACCTAGCAGGAGGAACTATCTGGAGGGGCACAATAACTTGAAATTACATTAAAATTTAAAAAAAATTTTATATATAAATAATCTACCTGCTTAAGTCAAATATACTTGATGTTCTTTCTATGTAGAGGATATCATATTTACTGTTGTAACAGAGATCAAAGACTGCATTTTTTTTGAATGACATCATGCATCACAAATGATCATCAGACAATTCAGTCAGAAAACTTTTTCTGGGTGTTTTGGAGAGCTGAGGTTGCACTCTACGAAAAGCAAAAGTGTCACAACCACTTTATCTGGAAATACATTTTACTGTATAAATGAACGTTTCTCTTTACCCTAATACTCCCCTCATCCTTATCTTTTTTCTCCTCACAAAGGTGGGGAGAAGACTGGCCAAGCAGCACTGATCAAGTGTGGTGTCTTTTCCTATATGGTATGATATTAAGGGGTGTTTAATTAAGCCTGATTATTTCCTTTAAAGTCTCTGCTACACAAATTAGCTCAAGTATCATCTTAGTCATGAATGTATTTCTTAGAGCTCACCTTGAAAAAATCAGTCTTCTCAGCTATGTATCTCAGATTGCCCGGAGTGAGGGGAGGTCTAATAACCACAGCTACTCTTCCCTGATTTGGACTTAAGGGTTGTGCAGGCTCCACACTGTTGATGTTTTCCCCAGCGACCATGGCCACCGACTGAGTCAGTCCTACCAGATCCATCACTAGTGAAATCGCAGCGCTCTGCACACTGCAATCACTTGCTTGGCTACAAGCGGTCATCAGCGTCTGCAGCCACAGTGGAGGCTGCACGTGCTCCCAGTCTGAAACGAAAGCCGGAAGCCAACACAGTCCATCACGCTGAACCTTTCACGCACACCCTATCTTCCAAGTTAATTTCAAAACACAAAGCACTTCTACCAAATAACTTTAGGCCTTGCTCGGTGAACAAAACCATGGTTTCTCACTTAGACTAGAGCTTCAAGAAAATAAAGCAGCACCAGAAACTTCATAAAATTTTTTTAATATGTATTTTTCTTATGCCAAGTCATACAACCTATTTTGTCCTAAAAAAAGTTTATTAATCAATTAACATTATGTAGTACTCACTGCACTATGTGTGTGTACTATGTATGTGTGTGTGTATGTGTGTATATATATATGTATAAATAAAAATTTAAATGAAGGTAAACACATATGATGCTAGTCATAATAAAGGAAATCAGGAAATTTTCCAACATATCAATCTCCCCATAATGACAGTATTTCATTGAAAAAAAATCTACAAATTAAAAGTTTTAAAAATTAAGAGGCTAAAAGAAATCCCAGTTTTAATATCTGAGTGTTCCTTAAAATAAAGGGGGAGGGGAAAGCATGCCATAAAAATATTTTTAAATATCAGAGATGACCTTACCAGTCTCTGATTTTTCAGAACATAACTCTGAGGTATGGTTCCCCTCAGCAATGTAAACTGGGAAGCTTGAGCACTCCAGGAAGAGCTGACAGGCAGCAAGGAAGGCAGAAAGGTATTCTTTTGAAGTTTTTTGTTTACTTATGTTTCTCTCTTTTACACCACCGTGGGAATCCCTGTCCCAGTCTGAAGTCTCTCCTAGCTCTCGAATAAGATCCCCTTGATGCTCTGTAGCCAAAGCCTGAGAGAAAGAGTTACTCTGAATGATGTAGAGGTTGATAAGTCTGGTGAGAAACTGTTGGACATACTCCAAGCAGCACTGCATTGCAGTTTTTTGGGCTGTCTTCCCACTTTGGGGTGCTGCCCCCTGAGTGACTATGGAAGGGGGCTGGATGATAGTTTCTTCAGATCCCACAGTGGAGGCCGTTTCTGTTTCGGAGGATGTGCTACCAATTGGGATGGCAGCTGCCTCCGGTCCCTCACTCAGTTCTCTGTCGATGTCATCAGTTCGGTCTGCTTGATACTGTATGAACTCAGTGAATCCACTCTCTGAGGAGCGACTACTTGGTGGATTTTCTCCATCTTCAAACACTTCAGTAGGATTTTCAAGAGAAACTGATAATACCTGGTAGAGTGTAAAAAGAGCAGAAGGCTGAGTGACTAAATGTATTATATTAGAAATTAAAATTAAAAAGTCACATTTTGAAGGAAGTCAGCTTTAGATTTGACTTATTCACAACCTAATTAACATTTCACAACTTAATCTACCTCTCTCTCTCTCTCTCTCTCTCTCTCTCTCTCTCTATATATATATATATATTTTTTTTTTTGCAGTACGTAGGCCTCTCACTGTTGTGGCCTCTCCCGTCGCTCCGGACGCGCAGGCTCAGCGGCCATGGCTCATGGGCCCAGCCACTCCTCGGCATGTGGGATCTTCCCAGACCAGGGCACGAACCCGCAACCCCTGCATCGGCAGGCAGACTCTCAACCACTGTGCCACCAGGGAAGCCCTAATCTATATATTTGGTTGAATCTTAAAAGAGTTTCTACAATTGATTCACATATCTATGCTAATAGGATATACTGATATGGTTCTAATTAATATATTAATATAAAGCTATTCAATATTTATTATTTGCTATATGCATAACTTAAGCTTAGGTTCTTGAGGACAAAATACACATATGTAAAACTCTCTAGGATCTACATCCTTGTTTTCAAACTACTAATAATTTATTCAATCTACTTCATGAAATCACTTTTCTAATGTCTAAACAATGCATGGAATGAGACATGTAAGGTTAAAAAAAATGACATTTTAAAAACTAGAAATAGGGGGACCTTCAAAATGGCAGAGAAGACATGGAGATCACCTTCCTCCCCACAAATGCATCAGAAATACATCTAAATGTGGAACAACCCCTACAGAACACCTACTGAATGCTGGCAGAAGACCTCAGACCCCCCAAAAGGCAAGAAACCCCCCACGTACCTGGGTAGGGCAAAAGAAAAAATTAATTAAAAACAGACAATAGAATAGGGACGGCACCTGCACCAGTGGGAGGGAGCTGTGAAGGAGGAAAGGTCTCCACACACTCGGAAGCCCCTTCGCGGGCAGAGACTGCGGGAGGCGGAGCGGGGAGCTTCGGAGCCGTGGAGGACAGCACAGCAACAGGGGTGCGGAGGGCAAAGCGGAGAGACTCCCGCACAGAGGATCGGTGCCGACTGGCACTCACCAGCCCGAGAGGCTTGTGTGCTCGCCCGCCGGGGCGGGTGGGGGTGGGAGCTGAGGCTCAGGCTTCGGAGGTCAGACCCCAGGGAGAGGACTGGGGTTGGCTGCCTGAACACTGCCCGAAGGGGTTAGTGCACCACAGCTAGACAGGAGGGACTCCGGGAAAAAGTCTGGACCTGCCCAAGAGGCAAGAAACCATTGTTTCAGGGTGCGCGAGGAGAGGGGATTCAGAGCACCGCCTAAATGAGCTCCAGAGATGGGCGGGAGCCACGGCTATTAGCGCGCACCCCAGAGACGAGCATGAGACACTAAGGCTGCTCCTGCCGCCACTAAGAAGCCTGTGTGCGAGCACAGGTCACTGTCCACACCTCCCCTCCTGGGAGCCTGTGCAGCCCGTCACTGCCAGGGTCCCGGGATCCAGGGACAACTTCCCCAGGAGAACGCACGGCGCGCCTCAGGCTGGTGCAATGTCATGCTGGCCTCTGCAGCCGCAGGCCCCGCCCCTCACGCCGTGCCCCTCCCTCCCCCAGGCCTGAGTGAGCCAGAGCCCCCCAATCAGCGGCTCCTTTAACCCCGTCCCGTCTAAGCGAAGAACAGACGCCCTCAGGCGACCTAGACGCAGAGGCGGGGCCACATCCAAAGCTGAACCCCGGGAGTCGTGCGAACAAAGAAGAGAAAAGGGAAATCTCTCCAGGCAGCCTCAGGAGCAGCGGATTAAACCTCCACAATCAACTTGATGTACCTGCATCTCTGGAACACCTGAATAGACAATGAATCATCCCAAATCGAGGAGGTGGACTTTGGGAGCAACTGTAGACTTGGGGTTTGCTTTCTGCATCTAATTTGTTTCCAGTTTTATGTTTATTTTATTTTAGTGTTCAGAGCTTATTATCATTGGTAGATTTGTTTATTGATTTGGTTGCTCTCTTCCATTTTTTTAATATATATATATTTTTTCTCTTTTTGTTAGTGTGTATGTGTATGCTTCTTTATGTGATTTTGTCTGTACAGATTTGCTTTTACCATTTGTCCTAGGGTTCTGTCTGTATTTTTTTGTTTTTTGTTTTTTTTTTCAGTATAGTCCTTAGCACTTGTTATCACTGGTAGATTTGTTTTTTGGTTTGGTTGCTCTCTTCCTTTTTTTATTACTTTTTAATATTTTAATTAAAAATTTTTATTTTAATAACTTTATTTTATTATTTTTTTCTTTCTTTCTTTTGTTCTTTCCTTTCTCCCTTTGATTCTGAGCCAAGTGGCTGACAGGGTCTTAGCTCTCTGGCCGAGTGTCAGGCCTGAGCCTCTGAGGTGGGAGAGCTGAGTTTAGGATGCTGGTCCACCAGAGACCTCCCAGCCCCACATAATATTTAACAGCGAAAGCTCTCCCAGAGATCTCCATCTCAACGCTAAGACCCAGCTCCACACAATGACTAGCAAGCTCCAGTGCCGGACATCCCATGCCAAACAACTAGCAAGACAGGAAACCAACCCCACCCATTAGCAGAGAGGCTGCCTAAAATCATAACACGGTCACAGACACCCCAAAACACACCACCGGACGCGGTCCTGCCCACCAGAAAGACAAGACCCAGCCTCACCCACCAGAACACAGGCACCAGTCCCCTCCACCAGGAAGCCTACACAGCCCACAGAACCAACCCTACCCACTGGGGGTAGATACCAAAAAAAAAGGGAACTATTAACCTGCAGCCTGCGAAAAGGAGACCCCAAACACAGTAAGTGAAGCAAAATAAGAGGACAGAGAAATACACAGCAGATGAAGGAGCAGGGTAAAAACCCACCAGACTGAACAAATGAAGAGGAAACAGGCAGTCTACCTGAAAAAGAATTCAGAGTAATGACAGTAAAGATGATCCTAAATCTTGGAAATAGAATGGAGAAAATACAAGAAGCGTTTAACAAGGACCTAGAAGAACTAAAGAGCAAACAAACAATGATGAACAACACAATAAATGAAATTAAAAATTCTCTACAAGGAATCAATAGCAGAATAACTGAGGCAGAAGAACGGATAAGTGACCTGGAAGATACAACAGTGGAAATAACTACCGCAGAGCAGAATAAAGAAAACAGAATGAATAGAATTGAGGACAGTCTCAGCGACCCCTGGCACAACATTAAACACACCAACATTCGAATTATAGGGGTCCCTGAAGAAGACAAAAAGAAAGGGACTGAGAAAATATTTGAAGAGATTATAGGTGAAAACTTCCCTAATATGGGAAAGGAAATAGTCAACCAAGTCCAGGAAGTGCAGAGAGTCCCATATAGGATAAATTCAAGGAGAAACATGCCAAAACACATATTAATCAAACTATCAAAAATTAAACACAAAGAAAAAATATTAAAATCAGCAAGGGAAAAGCAACAAATAACACAGAAGGGAATCCCCATAAGGTTAACAGCTGATCTTTCAGCAAAAACTCTGCAAGCCAGAAGGTAGGGACACGACATATTTAAAGTGATGGAAGGGAAAAACCTACAAACAAGATTACTCTACCCAGCAAGGATCTCATTCAGATTCGATGGAGAAATTAAAACCTTTACAGACAAGCAAAAGCTAAGAGAATTCAGCACCACCAAACCAGCTTTACAACAAACGCTAAAGGAACTTCTCTAGGCAGGAAACACAAGAGAAGGAAAAAACCTACAATAACAACCCCAAAACAATTAAGAAAATGGTAACAGGAACATACATATCGATAACTACCTTAAATGTAAATGGATTAAATGCTCCAACTAAAAGACAAAGACTGGCTGAATGGATACAAAAACAAGACCCATATATATGCTGTCTACAAGAGACCTGCTTCAGACCTGGGGACACATACAGACTGAAAGTGAGGGGATGGAAAAAGATATTCCACGCAAATGGAAATCAAAAGAAAGCTGGAGTAGCAATTCTCATATCAGACAAAATGGACTTTAAAATAAAGACTATTAGAAGAGACAAAGAAGGACACTACATAATGATCAAGGGATCGATCCAAGAAGAAGATATAACAATTGTAAATATTTATGCACCCAACATAGGAGCACCTCAATACATAAGGCAAATGCTAACAGCCATAAAAGGGGAAATCGACAGTAACACATTCATAGTAGGGGACTTTAACACCCCACTTTCACCAATGGACAGATCATCCAAAATGAAAATAAATAAGGAAACACAAGCTTTAAATGATGCATTAAACAAGATGGACTTAACTGATATTTATAGGACATTCCATTCAAAAACAACAGAATACACTTTCTTCTCAAGTGCTCATGGAACATTCTCCAGGATAGATCATATCCTGGGTCACGAATCAAGCCTTGGTAAATATAAGAAAGTTGAAATTGTATCAAGTATCTTTTCTGACCACAACAATATGAGACTACATATCAATTACAGAAAAAACCTGTAAGAAATACAAACACATGGAGGCTAAACAATATGCTACTAAATAACCAAGAGATCACTGAAGAAATCAAGGAGGAAATCAAAAAATACCTAGAAACAAATGACAATGAAAACACTATGACCCAAAACCTATGGGATGCAGCAAAAGCAGTTCTAAAAGGGAAGTTTATAGCAATACAATCCTACCTTAAGAAACAAGAAACATCTCAAATAAATAACCTAAACTTACACCTAAAGCAATTAGAGAAAGAAGAACAAAAAACCCCCAAAGTTAGCAGAAGGAAAGAAATCATAAAGATCATATCAGAAATAAATGAAAAAGAAATAAAGGAAACAAAAGCAAAGATCAATAGGAAACGAAACAAAAGCAAAGATCAATAAAACTAAAAGTTGGTTCTTTGAGAAGATAAACAAAATTGATAAACCATTAGCCACACGCATCAAGAGAAAAAGGGAGAAGACTCAAATCAACCGAATTAGAGATGAAAAAGGAGAAGTAACAACTGACACTGCAAAAATAAAAAGGATCATGAGAGATTACCACAATCAACTATATGCCAATAAAACAGACAACTGGAAGAAATGGACAAATTCTTAGAAAAGCACAACCTTCCGAGACTGAACCAGGAAGAAATAAAATATATAAAGAGACTAATCACAAGCACTGAAACTTAGACAGTGATTAAAAATCTTCCAGCAGGGCTTCCTGGTGTCGCAGTGGTTGAGAGTCCGCCTGCCGATGCAGGGGACATGGATTCGTGCCCTGGTCCGGGAGGATCCCACATGCCGCGGAGCGGCTGGGCCCGTGAGCCATGGCCACTGAGCCTGCGCATCTGGAGCCTGTGCTCCACAATGGGAGAGGCCACGACAGTGAGAGGCCCATGTACCGCAAGAAAAAAAAAAAAATCTTCCAGCAAACAAAAGCCCAGGACCCGATGGCTTCACAGGCAAATTCTATCAAACATTTACAGAAGAGCTAACACCTATCCTTCTCAAACTCTTCCAAAATATAGCAGAGAGCGGAACACTCCCAAACTCATTCTACAAGGCCACCATCACCCTGATAGCAAAACCAGACAAAGCTGTCAGAAAGAAAGAAAACTATAGGCCACTATCACTGATGAACATAGATGCAAAAATCCAACAAAGTACTAGCAACCAGAATGCAACAGCATATTAAAAGGATCATACACCATGATCAAGTGGGGTTTATCCCAGGAATGCAAGGATTCTTCAATATGCGCAAATAAGTCAATGTGATATACCATATTAACAAAATGAAGGATAAAAACCATATGATAGGGCTTCCCTGGTGGCGCAGTGGTTGAGAGTCTGCCTGCCAATGTGGGGGACACAGGTTCGTGCCCTGGTCTGGGAGGATCCCACATGCCGCGGAGCGGCTAGGCCCGTGAGCCATGGCCGCTGAGCCTGCACGTCCGGAGCCTGTGCTCCACAATGGGAGAGGCCACAACAGTGAGAGGCCCGCGTACCGCAAAAAAAAAAAAAAACCACCATATGATAATCTCAATAGATGCAGAAAAAGCTTTTGACAAAATGCAACACCCATTTATGATAAAAACCCTCCAGAAAATAGGCATAGAGGGAACTTACCTCAACATAATAAAGGCCATATATGACAAACCCACAGCCAACACTGTTCTCAATGGTGAAAAACAAACCATGTCCACTAAGATTAGGAGCAAGAAAAGGTTGCCCATTCTCACCACTATTATTCAACATAGTTTTGGAAGTTTTAGCCACAGCAATCAGAGAAGAAAAAGAAATAAAAGGAACCCAAATTGGAAACGAAGAAGTAAAGCTGTCACTGTTTGCAGATGACATGATACTATACATAGAGAATCCTAAAGATGCTACCAGAAAACTACTAGAGCTAATCAATGAATCTGGTAAAGTAGCAGAATACAAAATTAATGCACAGAAATATCTTGCATTCCTATACACTAATGATGAAAAATCTGAAAGTGAAATTAAGAAAAACTCCCATTTACCACTGCAAAAAAAAGAATAAAATATCTATGAATAAACCTACCTAAGAGACAAAAGACCTGTATGCAGAAAATTATAAGACACTGATGAAAGAAATTAAAGATGATGCAAATAGATGGAGAGACATACCACGTTCTTGGATTGGAAGAATCAACGTTGTGAAAATGACTCTACTACCCAAAGCAACCTACAGATTCAATGGAATCCGTATCAAACTACCACTGGCATTTTTCACAGAACTAGAACAAAAAATTTCACCATTTGTATGGAAACACAAAAGACCCTGAATAGCCAAAGCAATCTTGAGAGAGAAAAACAGAGCTGGAGGAATCAGGCTCCTGGACTTCAGACTATACTACAAAGCTACAGTAATCAAGACAGTATGGTACTGGCACAAAAACAGAAATATAGATCAATGGAACAGGACAGAAAGCCCAGAGATAAGCTCATGCACATATGGTCACCTTATCTTTGATAAAGGAGGCAAGAATATACAATGGAGAAAAGATAGCCTCTTCAATAAGCGGTGCTGGGAAAACTGGACAGCTACATGTAAAAGAATGAAATTAGAACACTCCCTAACACCATACACAAAAATAAGCTAAAAATGGATTAAAGACCTAAATGTAAGGCCAGAAACTATAAACCTCTTAGCGGAAAACATAGGCAGAACACTCTATGACATAAATCACAGCAAGATCCTTTTTGACCCACCTCCTAGAGGAATGGAAATAAAAACAAAAATAAACAAATGGGACCTAATGAAACTTAAAAGCTTTTGCACAGCAAAGGAAACCATAAACAAGACGAAAAGACAACCCTCAGAATGGTAGAAAATATTTGCAAAACGAATCA
This sequence comes from Lipotes vexillifer, assembly GCF_000442215.2. Taxonomy (NCBI): domain Eukaryota; kingdom Metazoa; phylum Chordata; class Mammalia; order Artiodactyla; family Lipotidae; genus Lipotes; species Lipotes vexillifer. The sequence continues at coordinate 1,662,690 of NW_006769725.1, read as the reverse complement.
AAGGACAAAGGATTAATCTCCAAAATTTACAAGCAGCTCAATATCAAAAAAACAAACAACCCAATCCAAAAATGGGCAGAAGTCCTAAAGAGACATTTCTCCAAAGAAGATATACAGATTGCCAACAAACACATGAAAGGACGCTCAACATCACTAATCATTAGAGAAATGCAAATCAGAACTACAATGAGGTATCACCTCACACCAGTCAGAATGGCCATCATCAAAAAATGTACAAACAATACACGCTGGAGAGGTTGTGGAGAAAAGGGAACCCTCTTGCACTGTTGGTGGGAATGTAAATTGATACAGCCACTATGAAGAACATATGGAGGTTCCTTAAAAAACTAAAAATAGAACTACCATACGACCCAGCAATCCCACTACTGGGCATATACACCCTGAGAAAACCATAATTCAAAAAGAGTCATGTCCCACAATGTTCACTGCAGCTCTATTTACAATAGCCAGGACATGGAAGCAACCTAAGTGTCCACTGACAGATGAATAGTTAAAGAAGATGTGGCACATATATACAGTGGACTGTTACTTAGCCATAAGAAGAAACGAAACTGAGTTATTTGTAGTGAGGTGGATGGACCTAGAGTCTGTCATACAGAGTGAAGTAAGTCAGAAAGAGAAAAACAAATACCATATGCTAACACATATATATGGTATCTAAAAAAAAAAAAAAACTGGTTCTGAAGAACCTAAGGGCAGGACAGGAATAAAGACACAGACATAGAGAATGGACTTGAGGACAAGGGGAGGGGGAAGGGTAAGCTGGGACGAAGCGAGAGAGTGGCACTGACATATATACACTAGCAAATGTAAAACAGATAGTGGGAAGCAGCCACAAGGCACAGGGAGATCAGCTCGGTGCTTGTGATCACCTAGAGGGGTGGGATAGAGACGGTGGGAGGGAGACGCAAGAGGGAGGAGAAATGGGGATACATGTATATGTATAGCTGATTCACTCTGTTATACAGGAGAAACTAACACACCATTGTAAAACAATGATACTCCAATAAAGATGTTAAAACAAAAACAAAAACTAGAAATAAAATCTAGTAAGTCTTCTATTTGGGACCGTATGAAGTGAAATTTCTGTCTGAAATATGTAAAGTACTATTTAAGTGTTTGCTATTAAGCTTACATTCTTCCAACAAGCAGTTACTGAACCGACATTATTTCCCACATTAGATATTTGGAACAAAAGGAACTCTTTATAATCTAGAGGAGAAGAGACAATTACAGTATAAACAAAAAATGAACCAGCTACTGAAGTAGAATAACTTCATCATTATTAATAATAATGATTAACTGTTCCCTCTCTATAAAGATAGGATAAGTACTATCATCAAGCATATTTTCTGGCTTAGTTTAAGTAAACAAAAGCTATACATATCACAGACTCATTAGGTGACTGTGCCAGAGCATAATTTGAACTTGAATAAGATCACTAAAAAGTGATCTTATGGAAGATCACTGAAGATATACACACTAAATGCTCTGATGCTACAAAGCTGGGCCTCACCTGGTGTTCTCTGCCCCAGTGAATGACACCACCCTTCATCAAAACAGGAAGGCAGAAATCTAGGGGTGATCCTTGGTACCTTCTCCACCTCTCCTCCACACTTTCCTTACATCCATTCCAGTACAGTGGTCAAGGGTGCTGGCCATGAGTCAGCTAAGAGTCTGCCACTTTCCCGCTTGGCAAGTCACTGAACCTCTCCGAACGTTGGCAAGTTACTGAACCTCTCCAAACCTCCTAATCTATGTAATTGAGATGGCAAACTCCCACATTTTATAGTTGCAATGAGGATTAAGTAAGAGAGTGTAGAACCTGCCACTTAGTAAACCTTCAATAAATGTTAGTGATCACTCATTACCCTACCAATGCATTACTACAGCTTATTGATTTTTCCTCCTCAATACGTGGCTGATCCGTCCATTTCTGTCTTTACTCCCCCATCTTGTAAGTACATGTTACCACCACCTCTCATCTGCACTACTGCAGGTCTCCCCTTTCTCAGATCCATACGCCACACTGCAGCCAGAGTAATTTTTCTTTTCTTTTTTTTTTAAACATCTCACTACTGCAGGTCTCCCCTTTCTCAGATCCATACGCCACACTGCAGCCAGAGTAATTTTTCTTTTCTTTTTTTTTTTAAACATCTTTATTGGAGTATAATTGCTTTACATTGTTGTTAGTTTCTGCTGTATAACAAAGTGAATCAGCTATACGTATACTTATATCCCCATATCCCCTCCCTCAGACTAATTTTTCAAATACACAAATCTGATTATGTCACTTGCTTTTCTCCCTTCGGTGTCTTTCCACTGCTCTGAAGATAAAGAATAAAAGCCTTAGTACAGTGAAAAGGCTCTGTAAGACTTGGCCCCTGCCTACCTCAGCAGCAGCATCTCCCCTCCCTGTCTGCACAGCGCTCCTTTTTGCCTAGAGTCTGTGCAAATGCTCCTTCCTCTGTCAAGGGCTCTCTTCTTCCTACCTCACCCGCCCGGATTCCTCTAGAGCTTCACTCAAACAATCCGTCCTCAAGAAAGCCTTTCGTGGCCCCCAATCTAGGTCTGATCACCCCTTTCCCACATTCCTACTACTCCATTCTTTCCTTCATACATTTATCACAACTATAATTAAATATGCAATTATTTGTTTAATATATGTCTCCCAAGCAGAAAGAAAGGGTCAGGAAGGGCAAAGTTCACCTAGGTGTGCCTAGTTCACTGCTGGATACATAGAGTGGGTGCTGAACAAAGAGAGGTTGTATTCTCTATTTCAAAGGGAAGAAAACTGAGGCTCAGGGAAGTTCAAAACAAAACTCGCCCAAGGTCATAGCAAATAAACTTAGTAGGGAGAAGAGCTCAGATTAGATGATTCTAAACTTCATCCTCCTTTCACCACAGCAGATCACTGTCTCTGTAACAGCATGAGAACTTTTCACATTAGAATGCCAAAGTTTAGAGGCAACAGAACTGAACTTGTCGATTTTTCTCCTTTGAAATTAATACATTAAAAAAAAAAGTCTTATTTAAATGGTAAAATTGTCATTAGCTTATTATTATTTCTGTATTAATCTTTCTCATATAAGGATTATAAAACAATGGATGATACTACATTAATAGAATTCATGCTATAAATTCAGTTACACCTGCATACATTTATAACACTTAGTTGTATGGTCTATATTACGTAACTATAGTTCAGATTATTTTATAGTAAAATATCTTTCTGAAAATAGAAAGGAATTACATTTGGGTATAGAGATGCAATACACTGATTTTACAAAAATGTACTAAGTGCATGGAGAAAAAATTAGATTTGTAATTTTTAAAAGAATCATTCCTTCAATTACAATTTCAAAAAAAGGAATACTGAAAATACTCTCAGCTTTCAAATATGATCAATATTAAACATCTCAGTGAAGATAATACCATTGTGCTTCAGTAAAAAAATAGAAAAGAACACAGAAACCCTGGGAACAGGCAGGAAGACCAAAGGGTGGGAGGGGGGAAGCATATCTAAGCTTAATCAACGATTATATTAAAAAAGTATATTATTTAATTGTCTTTCATTTAATATGAATGTGTGTTCCCATTTACTTTACCTGTAACCACCAATAAAGTGCCTCCAGATGTTTTCTACATAGTAATTATTCACATATTTGAATATGCTACTGAGAGACTGCTAAGGTCCCTCCCCTACTTTCACTAATCTCATTCAAATAAAAACCAAACCAATAACAGCTAATATCTATTTTAGTTTTATTCCTAAGAAGATCCTAGAGGCATAAATTAAGGAAAAACAGAACAAAATGAACTGTCCAACAATAGAATCAATATCTCTCACATATAAATAATAAGCAGGTAGGAAGGAAAATAAGACAGACTAGTTTTAGTTTATGTGGGATAATCCTGGGATATATTTAAACTGTTTGAGGGTAATGTTCATTTCATACATGAAAAGCAATGTATTTAGAAGGTCCAAGAAAAAAGTTCTAGGGTTAAGACTTGATGGAAAAGGCTGTATGAGAGCATCCTGATAATGTATTTTGCCTGGCTGACAAAATTAAAAAGCAACTGAAAAAAAGGTAAGGGCAACTCCACAGCCACAGGATTTAGGTAATGACTTTATATGCTAGAAATCTTTAAATCCTTTTTTTGACATAGTGCCCCTGTGCCTAAATTCAACGGAATTACATGATTCCACGAATGTTTTCATTACTATTTACTAAAAAGTACATGTAATATTATAAACCTGAAAGCTTTTAAATTGCTGACTTTTCCACACCCATTTCATAGGTATTTAAATATGTTACTAGTGCCAGACATTAAAATTACAGTTGACCCTGTGCAATGCAGGGGTTAGAGGTACCGAACCCCTATACAGTCAAAAATCCACATGTAACTTTTGATACCACCAAAACTTAACTTCTAAAAGCTTACTGTTGTCTGGAAGCCTTACTGATAACATAAATAATATATTAAAACATATTTTGTATGTTATATGTATATCTATGTATATTTTATGCATTCATGACACACCTAACTTTTTCTTAATTTTTGTGACTTTTCTAGGCTGTGCGGTTTGTCTGAGAGTTTTTTCAAATTGTCACAAATCTCCAAAAAGTTTTCCAATATATTTATTGAAAAAAAAATCCACATATAAGTGGACCCCTCAGTTCACACCTGTGTTGCTCAAGGGTCAACTGTGTTACAATTCTATTCAACATCATAAAGTAAGCATTAAGAATCCGCAAGACTGAGGAGAGCAAAAAGATTCTGGATTTCAAGAAGAACATGTCAAAAACTTAGTGTATTTATATGAAAAGGACCAATAAAGTTTGGATTATAAACCTGCTGTTTAATAGGATAGTTACTAGCAACATGTGGCTGCTGAGCTCTTGAAATGTGGCTGATCTGACAAAGAAACTAAATTTTTTAGTGCAATTAATTTTAATTAAAATTTTAAAAGTGATCCTTAATTTAGTTCCGAGAAAACTTTTAAGTATGTTTTGAACAACCTGGGTATGTGAATTTAATTTTTTAAATGTAAATTTTATGAAATTAAGTATAGATCAAGTACTTCTAATAAAAATTTAGTTTTTGAATGTGCTGTAAGTATAAAATACACAGTGGAATTTTGAAGACAGTACAAAAAAGAATGTAAAATATCTGACTAGTATTTTTTTATGTTACATCAGTTTTATATTGATTACATGTTGAAATGGTAATATATTAGCTCTAATGGGCCGTAAAATACACAATTAAAATTATTTTCACCTGTTCTATTTTTTTTTTTTTTTTTTACT
>NW_006769725.1:1607101-1657308 GCF_000442215.2 Lipotes vexillifer | reverse complement strand
TAAATTTTTTTTCCCCTTTTTTTTTTTTTTTTTTTTTTTTTTTTACTGTGGCTACCAGAAAATTTTAAATTATATATGTTGCTTGTGTTATATTTCTTTTGGAAAGTGTGGATATAGACAGTTAAATTGCACTAGAGCCAAAAAAAAGCCTACAAGACAGTCTACTGCCACAACACTGGGAATTAGGAAAGACTGACGAATATTTAAATTAATATGTGTTAAGTGATTTTAGTTAGAAACTGTTCTGCCTTGAAGAAATATAATTGGTCTAGTACCAAAAATAACAGCAAAACGTTACCTTTTTGTCTTCCCACTCCTTGACTGAGTTGTTCTGCCCACTTGGAAACTGCAACACACCTCCAGTGCTGGCAGATAACAAAGGAGGTTGAACCTTGCTAAGGATCTTTGAGCAGAGCCTGAGAGAATCCGTGAGTTCAGTCAAGTGCAATGTCTGGAGGTGGCTTGTCAGGGCAGATACCATCCTGAGCAGCAACTGGGGCAAGTGTTCTGTCTGGATTTCAATATAAGTCTCCTGAAAATAAAAGCGAAGTGACAAAAGTTTATACAGTGTATAACTCCAAAGTTATGTTATTTTTAAATTTATTAATATATAAGAAAAAGAAATAATTTTACTCATTTTATATGTACCATGCTCTTAATTAACATTGTATGGTCATTTATTATTAATGACGTAAAATTTCTATTCCCAAAATCTCAATTTAAGTACTTCGAAGCATGTACTATAAAAGAACCCCAGTTTTATCTGTTACATTACTGAAATTATAACATAACAAAAGTGAATACAATCAGTTAAAAACAAAACAGGCTGAATGTCATACCTGACACAGCACCCTCATACTTCTAGTAGGCTTCAAAATGAGAAAGCAAAGAATTGAGGAGAGAAAAGGGGAAAAGATTTCCAACAGTCTTCATTTAATAGAATCATTAATGAATACAAATGCAGCATTAGACTATTATATACTAAACATGTAAGACTTCAATAACATGCAATTAGGAAATATATTCCATGTATTATGTAAGAATTATATATGTATTACATATAATGTATGTCAGAGGACAAAACACTTCAAAAATTTTATTTAAAATGCTACACCAAAAGGGGGAAAAATCAATTTAATTTAAAAAACGATATTTATTTGAAGATGAGGTCTATTTCCAAAATGAAATATTTCAACTATTTTATTACATTTCCTCAATATTTTTTCACCAGCGTGATCTTACCAAAGAAACTATATCCAACAAAAAATCCACCAGTAAGCAGAAATTGGTCAGCTGTAACTCAGATGAGTCGTTAACATCTCCAGGCCCAATCTGAAGTCTGGCATGCAGTGTCCTCCTAAAAGGACAAAATTCACTTTATCAAGTATCCTATCAAGTGATGTGAATACACGTGATGATATCATTGTTCTTTAAATGAGTCATGTCAACATTGGGATGCACATGGTTAACTTCTTGTGATGAAGTATGTTCCCTTTCCCCTAGGACACTACTGTATCTCTCCATGGAAAATTCTCAAAGCAAGATTCCTAGGCTGAACCTCTCCCTATGACACCCATCCTGAACTTCCAAGTGTTCTGGATGATTCTATTTGGGATTTATTTCCTATTTCTCCCACTACAGATCTCATCTCCTAGCTAAAATGCACTATTTGCTGCTTGATTGCTAACCTCAGGGCCTTTGTTCATACCAACCTGTCCCCCTGGATAGGCACCCTCTCCCAGCCTCATTCTCTCACATCCAGAATGCAGCCATCCTTCAAACGGTACCTCCTCTAAGAAGCCGCTTCTGATACAAATAGTAGAGATTATTCCTCCAACAAATATGCACATTAAATCACATTAATCCTATCTGCCCATACACTGCCCTACACTCTGAAGACACGAAGTAAGAATATGCTACAGTCCCTAGCCAGCAAGAAACATAAGCCTATAGACAAATGTACGAAAGTACATTTCCTATAGACAAATAACGTAACAATGTGATAGGGTAGGAGAAGTTGATTCTGATGGGAGATTTGAGGGAGTCATAGAAGGCTTCTGAAAGGGGGTGACCTCTTTATAGGACCTTACCAGATGGGCTAGGGAGAAGAATATTTTCGAAAAAATAACATGAGTGAAAGCTCAGCAGCATCACTGAAGGCTCAGTTAATGTTGTTCAAGGAACAGTCCAGGTTAGCTGAAGAAGGGTATATGTGTATGTTTGTGAATGTGAAAACAAAGTAGAAACCTGGGCCAGGGCCAGGTGGTAAAAAGACACCCACAATTCCTCTACATTCCTACCACATCTTAATCTCTCTATTAAGGCACCCGTAACCTTTAACTAAATACAGTACTAGGAATATGCATGAGTATGTCTTACTTGTTCCTGCTGTGAGCTCTTTGAAGACAGGCACTGTCTATATGTCTAGCATAGTGCCTTTCCACTGGGTGCACAGTAGCTGTTCAATGAGTAAGCAGGCAACTTTCTAAACCATTAAAGGGATTAATTTTATATTTTTAAAAGACTTCTAATCCCGAGATCATAAATGCTTACTTGTTGACTCTATGCTCCCAAGGCTTGAGAGGTTAATCTGCTGCTGAGAGAATTTGGTCTAGAATCCAGACAGAAATTCTACCCAGGTTCACTAGTATTACTAGGTTTTCTGAGCATTTTTTAAGCTTTACGACCTAAGGAGTGGATGATAACATGGGCTGGTTCTATGTTTTTAAAAACATAAAAGTGACCGAGGACTTTTTTGTTATTCAAAGTGAGAAGCATTTTGGGAAAGTGTGCTGAGGCACCAGCCACAAATTTGCTATTTTCTCTGCAACAAAGAAAAACTGGATTACTATAGATTGGAGAGGGAAAATGTTTCATCAATGCTGGTGACTGAATAACTCATCTCTAAACTCCTTTTCAAATCTAAGATTACACGATCAATGATTCCGTATTCTAGAGTGACATGGTAGAGACAGATTATGGCCATTAAATGATAGTTGTTAGTAGTAAAATGTATAAAAGAACATTCTTTTCATTAAACTCAAGAACTTAAAAAAAATAACAAAGACTGGCTTTGAATGCTATTAAATGAAAATGAATAAAATAGTTTAACGTACCTACAACATTCTTCAAACCAACGTGCAACATAATCCCACATATAATAAGGCTCAAAGGAATTAAAGAGAAGGTTGGCAGTTTTAATCAGTTCTGCTGTTTTCTTATTTTCCCTTAATTTACTAAAAAAAAAAAAGAAAAAAACAAAAACTGATAAATATAACATCTACTTTTTCAAATTTAAATGTGAGTGGAATGTTGTTAGCGGGGTACATATTCCCAAGTATTTGCTAGAAAACTTGCTAGTGAGAATATTGCAACAAATAATTTTTATCTACTGTCACTTTATCACTTTATGTGTAGTTATTTTTCCAAACTTGAGTTTTCATAACTCAAATGTATGATCAAGATCAGAAATTAACCTTGCATAAGAAAAATAGCTGTGCTTCCAGCAGAAGAACAAGAAGTTCTTTTTGAACTATTTTGAGAGCCTGATGGTGAATTTGGCATTAAATTCCTTTGTTTCCCTTGACACATATAAACTGAGTGGTGATTTTTTTTAATTAATTAATTAATTAATTAATCTTTGGTTATGTTGGGTCTTCGATGCTGCGTGCGGGCTTTCTCTAGTTGTGGCAAGCAGGGGCTACTCTTCGTTGTGGTGCACAGGCTTCTCATTGCAGTGGCTTCTCTTGTTGTGGAGCACGAGCTCTAGGTGCACGGGCTTCAGTAGTTGTGGCACGCGGGTTCAGTAGTTGTGGCTTGCGGGCTCTAGAGTGCAGGCTCAGCAGTTGTAGCACATGGGCTTAGTTGCTCCGCGGCATGTGGGATCTTCCTGGACCAGGGCTCGAACCCGTGTCCCCTGGACTGGCAGGCGGATTCTTAACCACTGCGCCACCAGGGAAGGCCCGGTGATTTGATTTTGACAGCCTCGATTCTGAAAGAATTTTGTCTGCTTTCCTGTACTATTCAGGATTTGTTTGAGAAAGGTTAAGTTTATCTTGGTGAGCTTCAATCAAATTATTATTTTTAGCTTGAAAAACAATAACAACAAAAAGAAGTAATCCTGTCAATAGCCACTCTTACTGTAATTCCATCAGGGAAAAATAACTTCGTTATTTCAAGTGGGAGCCCTCTAGCCTATTAAATACCCACCTAACTACCATCTCCTGTCACCCTTCCTAACAATTAAAACAATTATTTTTCTATATAGTGATGTACTGTCAATACAACTAGCATGTTATAGCACGAAAGGCTAATTAAATACTCTATGGGAAAAAAATAAATTATCAGGCAGTGTACAGAATGAAACAGAGTACAAGGTTAGTCAATATTAACGGCTCAAACAAAAATCAGAGGGGATTATAATATTTATCAGAAATCAAAAACTGTCTTAAGAAGTTTTAATATATAAAAGTATGCTTTAGGAAAGCCCAGGTTATCTCCAAAGTGTCACCAAGGTGACACTAATAAGATGCAAAGTGAGAATTCCCTGGCGGTCCAGTAATTAGGACTCTGCACTTTCACTGCTGAGGGCCCAGGTTCAATCCCTGGTCAGGGAACTAAGATGCCACAAGCTACGCAGTGCAGCCAAAAAAAATTAATTAATTAATTAATTAAATAAAATGCAAAGTACGCAAACGAAATTGTTGTCTTGGATCCTTTGTCATAATGATAGGTGAGACCCGAAAGCAGGTAGGCTCCTTAAAGCAGAGAAGAAATGAAAAAGTAAGACTTTGTCAGCATGTATCTACCACTGACTTAGAGAAGAGGATACATTAATGTTATATGACTTCTCCCAGGGATTAAAAAAAAAATGTGTATATATATACACACACACATATATAGAGAGAAATAATTTGAAAGAAGAAAGAACCATCACTTGAAAAAAAGTCTTTAAAGAACGCCTAGTGCCCTGATTCATTTAATTCTGTGTTCAAGTCTTCTTCTGATCTATGCTTTGGTCTCCTGAGTGTGTCAAGGCACCAAGAGGGCACTACCCCGTGCAAACTACCAGGCCTGGTTACCAAGCAAGGTACAGCTTTCATTATTAACTGACATGTGAAAGCTAATCTCTTGTGAGTTTGGTAAGTGTGAATGAATTCCCTGGAATCTATATCTTCACATTAACTGCTAAAATTTAGTTTTCTAAACTGGTGAGGTTGAGAACCAACCCTGGAAGGTGGTGGCATTGTACACAGCACTCATGCTACACATGCCTGTTTGAAAGGTCAGTGCAGTTAATTATGAGAGTTCATATTACTAAAATATAGCGATACTTTAAATCGAACTCATTCATAACACAAATTTCATATAGCAATGTCTACTTTACAAATATTAATAAAGGAGGACCTTTGTGTCATGCTTAATTTTTTGGTAATCCACCTGCTTAACTGAGCGTGATCCTTGCTGAAGGGTGGTTCCATCTGAAGATCCAATTCTGCTTTACACTGAGAATACAATGTTCTAAACACTTCAATGAGGACGTCTTCTAGAATTACAGGTCCTAAAATATACATATTAAAGACAATAATTAATATTACAAATCATGATTATCTACAAATTGGTACAATTAAAGTATGATTTAAAACAGGTATTTTGAAAAAATAATGTTTTTTCCAGAAGTGAAACTAAACTTCACATCCTGAGAGGCTAACAGTAAAATAGTAAAGAACTGAACAAATGTTTATTTAACTATATAGGTTGACGTAATAGAAATTACAAAATCAGGGAAACTGGTTTTGCCAGTTAATAGCTCTATTAGCTTGGACAAGTTATTTAACTTCTTTGAGTTTTGGTTTCTTCATGCAGAATGAGGAAAAGAGCAAACTTATGGGACTATCAGTGTAAGGGTCAGGAAAAGTTCTGTAAGATGGGTAGCATGGTTCCCAGAATATAATGAGTACTCAATGAATGTAACTTATATTACTATTATTAATTAAAATAATACAAAAGTGCACAAGGCTAAACTTTACTGCTATAAGAGACGCCAATCGCCTCAGAAAACTTCCTGAACTTCCATCTATTACCACGTAATAGAGCCACTGGTACAACTCAAGTTATTTTTATATTTAAATTTTTTCATTTTTCTTTTAAGAGTTGGTGAGAGAACTTATGCATATTTGCTAAAACTTCTGCACATAATTTAATAAAACTAAATACTTTATTATTTCACTTTATTGTTGCTAATATTTTCAGTTTTTCTTAATTTCTGTCCCAGGTGCCGTAACTATCTTCCCAAGAGGTCTAGTATATAAGAAGTACACAGTGAAGAAAGGGAAAACACATAAAACAAAGGGGATGTGGGGAAGAAGGTTGAGGGGTATGACTAAAATACTTTTGCTCAAATCCTTGAATTCTGTGAACTAAAAGATAGTCATGACAGATCATCAGTGTTTCGATTTCAGTACCTTAATCAGGATTAAGAGGGGCTTAGATAGCACCTTTAAGGTGACTCCTCTGCTACGTACATAGTACAGGGTACACATATGATAACATACCAGCTGAATGTACATCTGTATCTTCTTAATGTTCTAGAGTGAATTTTAGGTAACGAATTGTTGAGAACCTGTATTTGAGGTGTTGAGAACACCTCAAAATACAGAAATTTTTCTAAGTAATGACTTTGTCTTATTTTTCTCATGAAGCAATACAAAACAACCACGTATGATCTTATGCCCTAGGATAGTTAGGAGAGTATATATTACCTAGCTCAGGTTTGTCCAGTAAACTGATTAAAATACGAAAAGGTTTTAGATCCTGCATTAAAGTGCTCTCTTCTCCAAATCCATTCACTTGTAAGATCCCCACCATTGCCTTCAAAGAAGAAAAAGTACATTAGTCATTTAAGCAAACAAATTCAAAGATTTTTTCTTAAGAAAAATATTTTTATATACAACCATATGTAAACAGAGATTTACATCTCCTATTGATTTTCTGAAGTTCTTTTGCTTAAGTTGGCTTTTTTCCTCTGCTGGGGGAAAAGAAAAGTTATATTCATTTCTCTTGACAGAAGAAGAAAGGGCTTAACTTTTCCACTGTTTTTTCTAGAGAAAATGTAAAGAAAATCTAGAAAAATTAATTCATGAGTTATTTGATTTCCTAAAAGATAAAAATGTTCCTCTTGACTGTCAACATGCCCCAAACTATCACTCGTTATCATGGCAGTATCTACTATTATGCAATTATTTTCTCATTAGTAACTCAAAACTGTATTCTTATAACCTCACTTATTTCAAATTGTTTCAGATACCATGTACTCTCTCAGTTTAAGATATCTTGAATAAATTTAATTGAAGTAAAAATAATATGAAATAAGCCTATAGATCATTTTAATATTTCCATTACAAAAGTAGTTTTAACATTTAAATTCTTGTTGCAACCCAAATTTCCCTGGAATTTCAGAGTAAATAACACAGGTCCTGGCTCATTTTTGGAAGAGCTCCAACTTCCACAGGGCAGACAGGTGAGAAGCTGCAACTACGCTGTGATGAACTCATGAAAACAAAGTAAATGAAGAAAAGGATCTCAGGACTTACACAGAAGTGAGTCTAGCTTACCATTACACACTTATTTCATTGCAGCCATTTGCTTGTTACAGTCATTCTTAGGAAGTTTGTGAGTCTTGTCTCCACCCCTTCAACTGTAAATTAATTCAAGGCAGGACTTTGTCTTATTTGTTATTTGTTGAGTAACTACAGTGGTCACGGAGTAACCAAAAAATAAAATGAAAGCATCCATTACCTGCACCAACAATTCTTTTGAAAAGGTAGTGAAATAGTAAGTAGCGTGTTCTTCAGGATTGCTGTGTCTTGTGCTTCTGGGTCCTATGATAGCACCGTTGTTATCAAAACCTCCATGGAAACAAATTGTAAAATAAATTAAATGGAATTCTTAAAACTGTTGTTCACTAAATACCAAAACAGCAAATATCTCAAAAACAGCACTAAACACTTACCAATTAGTAGCCCAATCAATGTCAGCAAGAGAGATCATTTTAGATAGTTTAATAAAGGGAAACCAATTCAATACATAAGTGAGTATCATAGTAAACTTCCAGAATTATCTTGGTTTTTTTCAAACAGTGAAAGAACTGAAGATTCAGAAAATCCAAAGTAAGTTATATTGTGTCTTCTCACTCTAGGCAGTAAAGAGTTGTGAAGACAGGCCAAACACTCACAAAAAGTATGGAAGAACAAAGTGTACACAATATTTTACTGCCTGAGTGGGAGACAGGTACCATGTGTGGGACAGGAGTACTAGTCCTGATTCCTTTCAAGTTTTGGATATTACACCATTATTTTGATTATGAATTTATCCTTCTTTGTCTACATACTTAGAGTATAATAGCCTCAATGTATAAGGGGAAAAAAATCTTGTCAAAGGGAACATGACCTATAGATTAAAACAGCTTCTTCAACTAAGAAGCTTTTGAGATTTCTTCATACCATACACAACTCATACTGTCTTTATTTTTATTGTCTATTTAAGTAAACTTTTAGTTTCTTAATTTAGGACATATATAAACTTGATAATACTTATGTATGGAAAATTTCCCTTCATCCCTTCCTAGCTAAGACCACACACATCAAACACTTACCGAGAAGCCAGGCATAAAGTCTTCGGTTCAGGGACATATCCCTCCTTAATACTACGTGCAGGGCTGCTGACAAGATCCTTATCATGTCTGGTCGAGTGGCCTGCAATAGTTGGGAATGTGGTTGTACTTAATCACATACAAAAATATATTACTTTCTTTCCTCTTTAAAAAATAATACCTCACAGTATATTCAGAACTTGAGGGTTTATGAGGTACTTTCATACATTATCTCATTTGATCTTTCAAACACAGGAATTATTACCTCCATGTTACAGATTAGGAAACAGAAAAGCTGGATAACACAGCTATTTAGTTGCATAGCTAAAACTATAACTGAAATAGTTTAACCTCCATTTTAAAGTTTTTTATCCTATCCAATATTAGCAAAATCTGTCAGAAACAAAGAAATTGGAGCCAGAAGGGACAGACACAAGAAAATAGTACGCTGTTAGTCTTTCACGTTCGCAGTGGTGTCAACTGACTATAAATAAACTCTTCAGAAGTTCACTATCTTCATCAATTCCAAGTCTTTCATTTCTTGTTCTTTTTAAAATTTTTATCCTGTGGTATTTCAAACAAGGAGAAATACAGAAAACAATATAATGAACCCTTTTTGTAACCATCACCCAGCTTTAACAAATCTTAATTTCTTTTTTTCATTTTACTCCAGGTCTTTTAAAGAGAAGTAATTCACTTTTTTCTTTGCCTCTTTCCTAATAGCCTTAATTAGATGTTTAAAATATGATTTACTAAAGGAGATCTGGTTTTAGCTAAAAGGGTTCAAGTTAAAAGAAAAAAGGAAAGCAGTTAATTAAATTGCTGTGAATTTTAAGAATATTACTAGATAATCACTTTAGAATAGAATTTTGGAATTTGAGCATTAGAAGCTATGGTAGAAATCACCTAGTCTCACAATCACTTTAGAATAAAGGACCAGAGCCTCACAGGGCCTAAGTACTTAAATGCCTTGTTGGTGCCCAGCTGATAGAGAATGCACCTCTCCTTAATCAGACTACCCAACTTTTTACTACACCATGCTTTTTGACAGACAGTATTAGAAAGGAATTCACCCAACGTGCTTATTTTAAAGGAATCTTAGAGAAATAACTGACATGTTACAGAACACAGATCATCAACAGCTGCCAAAATAAGGTCACTCATCTGAACACAGATGTCTTCTATTCATCTAAGCAATTCTCAAACGGCGGTTCCCAGACTCCTGGCGATCTCTAAGAGCCTTTCAGGAGGACCACAAGGTAAAAAATATATATATAAAACAATACCAAGATGTTATTTGCCTTTTTTGATGTGTTAACATTTGCTCTGATCATGCAATACTGGGTAAGACTGCTGGCATCTTAACACAAAAAGCAGCAGTATCAGCAGTAGCATCCACTGTACTTGTAGTCATTGTATTTTTTACTGTTATGTATTTACAGTAAAAGTTAAAAACAAAAAAAGAAAAAATAGTCAGTTTCACTTAAGAATGTTGACTAAACAGCAAACATTTATTTTATTAAATATTGACTCGAGTACGTGTCTTTTAATATTCTGTGTAATGAAAGGAGTATACATAAAGCACGCCTACTGTAAACTGAAGCATGATGGATGTCTCGAGGAAAAGCACTTGTGTGACTATTTGAATTGTGAGGTGAACTACCAGCTTTTTGTCACAGAACACCACTTTTACCTGAAAGAATGACTGATATGATCTATGATTATTCAGGCTTGGACACCTGGTAGTCATTTTCTCAAAAATAAACAAACTGAGCCTGTCACTTCAAGGGAAAACAATTAATATTCATTATTACAAATAATAAAATTTAAGCTTCCAAGAGAAAATTAGAATTTTGGAAAATTTGTATTTGGCTTGAAATTATATTGAACTGAACCGAACTGGCTTGAAACCTTCCCAATACCTAACAAACTTTACTGATGAGATCAGTGGTGATACTTAGTAAATGTGATTGTTGTTGTGTTAACACTTGGGAGATAATGCATAATTCAGTAAAACAACACTTTCCAAACAACCAATCATGATGTTACAAAAGCATGTATGGGTAAAAGATCTATTCAAAGTGCAAGACAGACCAGTGGATTTTAATGAAATGTAGGTCACAGATATTGTCACAAGATATGAGAAGTACTAATGTCTTCCAATCTTATTTTGAGAGAAAAACGTACTTTCCTAAGAAAGTAAGAAGTCACTTCTTGATTACTACTGACATCACTACGTATTGCTAATATGGAAAAAAATTCTATTATAATCTCAATTAAAGGTCTAACTTCTAGAGATTAGGGTCAACTTTCCATAAAATTAATAAAAAAAGTCTAATAAACTTGTAAAGTGCTAACACTCCTAACAGCAATCACTCTTTTGGGGATAAGGTAATGAAGGCTCTCTTAAATTACCATTACAATCAATACTTGTTAGGAGTTTATTACATGCAAGACATGGAAAGGAGGAAAGTGGGGAACAAAGAATACTCTGTCATGATCCTTTGATCCCTTTTCTCAGGTAATCTAATAATATGGTATAGTAATGGGGGGAAGAGTATTAGAACTGCTCTGGGTGGAGTATGTACTTTAAAAAAACATATTCAACACAGCTATTGTTTTCATAATACAAAATACAGAAGGTAGGCAGAGAAAATCTTTTTGGTTGGTAGGGATACAGAGGTGGTAGAGTAAGAAAGTACTGAAAGAAGCTCAGGCTGAAAAAAGGTTGAGAAGTACTGGTCTAGTGAGATTACATTGTTCTTCTCAATTTAAGTCTACCATGACTTAACTCTTCAGGTCTTGCTGAATCATCTATCAGTATATTGAAGGACTAATAGCACTGAAAGTTTGAAAGGGAAGAAAGCAATGGGAATGTTTAAGAGTAAAGGTTAATAAGTTTTTTTAATAAACATTTTAGGCTTTTGAGCCACATATTTCTTTGCCATAATCTCCTTTTCTTTCTTTCCTCCCTCCCTCCCTTCCTTCCGCATCTGTATTGGAGTATAACTGCTTTACAATGGTGTGTTAGTTTCTGCTTTATAACAAAGTGAATCAGTTATACATATACATATGTTCCCATATCTCTTCCCTCTTGCGTCTCCCTCGCTCCCACCCTCCCTATCCCACCCCTCTGGTGGTCACAAAGCACCGAGCTGATCTCCCTGTGCTATGCGGCTGCTTCCCACTAGCTATCTGTTTTACATTTGGTAGTGTGTATATGTCCATGCCACTCTCTCACTTTGTCACAGCTTACCCTTCCCTCTCCCCATATCCTCAAGTCCATACTCTAGTAGGTCTGTGTCTTTATTCCCGTCTTGCCCCTAGGTTCTTCATGAGCCTTTTTTTTCTTTCTTAGATTCCATATATATGTGTTAGCATATGGTATTTGTTTTTCTCTTTCTGACTTACTTCACTCTGTATGACAGACTCTAGGTCCATCCACCTCACTACAAATAACTCAATTTCGATTCTTTTTATTGCTGAGTAATATTCCATTGTATATATGTACCACATCTTCTTTATCCATTCATCTGTTGATGGACACCTAGGTTGCTTCCATGTCCTGGCTATTGTAAACAGAGCTGCAATGAACATTTTGGTATATGACTCTTTTCGAATTATGGTTTTCTCAGGGTATATGCCCAGTAGTGGGATTGCTGAGTCATATGGTACTTCTATTTGAAGTTTTTTAAGGAACCTCCATACTGTTCTCCATACTGGCTGTATCAATTTACATTCCCAACAACAGTGCAAGAGCGTTCCTTTTTCTCCACACCCTCTCCAGCATTTACTGTTTGTAGATTTTTTGATGATGGCCATTCTGACCGGTGTGAGATGATATCTCATTGTAGTTTTGATTTTCATTCATCTAATGATTAATGATGTTGAGCATTCTTTCATGTGTTTGTTGGCAATCTGTATATCTTCTCTGGAGAAATGTCTATTTAGGTCTTCTGTCCATTTTTGGATTGGGTTGTTGTTTTGATATTGAGCTGCATGAGCTGCTTGTAAATCCTTTGTCAATTGCTTCATTTGCAAATATTTTCTCCCATTCTGAGGGTTGTCTTCTGGTCTTGTTTAGTGTTTCCTTTGCTATGCGAAAGCTTTTAATTTTCATTAGGTCCCATTTGTTTATTTTTATTTTTATTTCCATTTCTCTAGGAGGTGGGTCAAAAAGGATCTTGCTGTGATTTATGTCATAGAGTGTTCTGCCTATGTTTTCCTCTAAGAGTTTGATAGTGTCTGGACTTACATTTAGGTCTTTAATCCATTCTGAGTTTATTTTTGTGCCTCTAAGAGTTTGATAGTTTCTGGCCTTACATTTAGGTCTTTAATCCATTTTGAGCTTATTTTTGTGTATGGTGTTAGGGAGTGATCTAATCTCATACTTTTACATGTACCTGTCCAATTTTCCCAGCACCACTTATTGAAGAGGCTGTCCTTTTTCTCCACTGTATATTCTTGCCTCCTTTATCAAAGATAAGGTGACCATATGTGCATGGGTTTAACTCTGGGCTTTCTATCCTGTCCCATTGATCTATATTTCTGTTTTTGTGCCAGTACCATACTGTCGATTACTGTAACTTGGTAGTAGAGTCTGAAGTCAGGGAGCCTGATTCCTCCAGCTAGATAAGGTGACCATATGTGCATGGGTTTATCTCTGGGCTTTCTATCCTATTCCATTGATCTATCTTTCTGTTTTTGTGCCAGTACCATACTGTCTTGATTACTGTAGCTTTGTAGTATAGTCTGAAGTCAGGCAGCCTGATTCCTCCAGCTCCATTTTTTGTTCTCAAGATTGCTTTGGCTATTCGGGGTCTTTTGTGTTTCCATACAAATTGTGAAATTTTTTGTTCTAGTTCTGTGAAAAATGCCAGTGGTAGTTTGATAGGGATTGCATTGAATCTATAGATTGCTTTGGGTAGTAGAGTCATTTTCACAATGTTGATTCTTCCAATCCAAGAACATGGTATATCTCTCCATCTGTTTGTATCATCTTTAATTTCTTTCATCAGTGTCTTATAATTTTCTGCATACAGGTCTTTTGTCTCCTTAGGTAGGTTTATTCCTAGATATTTTATTCTTTTTGTTGCAATGGTAAATGGGAGTGTTTTCTTAATTTCACTTTCAGATTTTTCATCATTAGTGTATAGGAATGCCAGAGATTTCTGTGCATTAATTTTGTATCCTGCTACTTTACCAAATTCATTGATTAGCTCTAGTAGTTTTCTGGTAGCATCTTTAGGATTCTCTATGTATAGTATCATGTCATCTGCAAACATGACAGCTTTACTTCTTCTTTCCCGATTTGGATTCCTTTTATTTCTTTTTCTTCTCTGATTGCTGCAGCTAAAACTTCCAAAACTATGTTGAATAACAGTGGTGAGAGTGGGCAACCTTGTCTTGTTCCTGATCTTAGTGGAAATGGTTTCAGTTTTTCACCACTGAGGACGATGTTGGCTGTGGGTTTGTCATATATGGCTTTTATTATGTTGAGGAAAGTTCCCTCTATGCCTACTTTCTGGAGGGTTTTTATCATAAATGGATGTTGAATTTTGTCGAAAGCTTTCTCTGCATCGATTGAGATGATCATATGGTTTTTCTCCTTCAATTTGTTAAAATGGTGTATCACACTGATTGATTTGCGTATACTGAAGAATCCTTGCATTTCTGGGATAAACCCCATTTGATCATGGTGTATGATCCTTTTAATGTGCTGTTGGATTCTGTTTGCTAGTATTTTGTTGAGGATTTTGCATCTATGTTCATCAGTGATATTGGCCTGTAGTTTTCCTTCTTTGTGACATCTCTGTCTGGTTTTGGTATCAGGTGATGGTGGCCTCGTGGAATGAGTTTGGAAGTGTTCCTCCCTCTGCTATATTTTGGAAGAGTTTGAGAAGGATAGGTGTTAGCTCTTCTCTAAATGCTTGACAGAATTCGCCTGTGAAGCCATCATAAAAAATCATTCTTATCTTGCGGGCTGCTTGCCCACCTCTCTACTGGTAAATTCAGACTACACTGATATGCCCCAGCAGCCGTTTTTGTGAAAAGCCAGAGGCAGAATAAAGGCCCTTGGCTTAAGGATGGCAAGTCTTAAAATAGAAACTGGGGGTGGTGTATGTCCCACCCCTATAAATATACTGTTCCTATTACTAGGGAACAGTATAGGAAATGACGTGTGAGTTTCTTCAATTATTAGTAACTCAATTTCAACCTGAATAAAGTAATAAAAGAAAAATTTGAGCATGGCCAATCATAATGAAAATTCACTAGTTATCTACTAACCACAGCTCTTAAAAAATCCCAAATAATAGTCTTTTCTACTAATGACATTTTAGAAAGAAACTTACTTTTCCAAGGCAAAAGGTTTCCACTTCTTATTACATTTGTTAGGTATATAGTTCCACCATCCTGAATACTTACACAATGGTGCTCTAAATTGCTCATCATAATTTAGAACTCAAAAGAATTTAGATCACTTCCTTAAAAAATGAGGATAGTAATTAAATTAAGTTCCAGCTTCATTTACGATTTAAATGAGCTATTCTCATCTGTCATGAAAGTACAGTTGACCCATGAACAAAGAGGGGGTTAAGAGTGTCGAGAGTTAATGGAAAATCCAAGCATAACTTCAGTCGACCCTCCACATCCACGGTTCCATATCCTAGGATTCAAAAAACCATGGATTCTCTATTATTTACTACTGAAAAAAAAATCTGCATATAAGTGGACCGGTGCAGTTCAAACCGTTGTTCAAATTTCAACTGTACTAGAGAATGTCAGAGTAACTAAATATTTGGCTTTCAAATTACAGCCAACTCTGCTAAGGGTCTGACATACATCCCCCAAATCACCAAACCAAGAAAAGATGACATTAAGACAGAGATAACAGCTAGGTAGAAGGCCTGGGTCTCAGAGTCTTGGCTTACTCACAGCTAGCAATGAATAACAGTACCTCTTGCTTTTTAAAGGTTAAAACGTTTTTTTTTAAAGGTATGAAATAATCCATTTCATTCTTCATATTCTTATCCAAATCGATAAATCTTATTTTCCCCAAAATTTCACAAATTCCACTCTTTAAAAAGGGAACTTGTTTTCTATGTACTTACTGGTTTATAAAAAACAAGAGAATACAACTTAAATCCAATTTTAAAAATAACTACACATCAGGAATCTATGAATTTCAAAAGAATGCCTTATGTTGACACTGGCATTACTGTTTTACCTGACTCATGTGGAATGGAAAACAGAAGAGTATGAGGTCCAGTGTGCTTCTCTGTACCAGTACACTTGAATCCTGCACCGAAGTGCTTACTGCTTCTACCTAAAATAAGAGAGTCTTTAGTATCTATTGTGTATTACCCTGGGAAATAGTTACCATGAAAATGTAATAATGCTTCATTTTCCTCAAAAAATAGAAGTATGCTTCCAAGTTTCTTTTATCACTAATTACACATTTTTACATTGTTTTGAATAGGTAAATATAATAGTTTAAAATTAAGGAGCACAAAAGAGTACACAGCCAAAAGGTTCTCCCCCATCTGTTTCCAACCGCCCAGTTTTGTTTGTGTAAACAATCAAGACTACCAGTGAATACTTTCTGCAAATATAAGTAAATAAAAACATGCATGCATAATCCCAAACTCTGCCTTTTTCATTTAACAACATACTCTGAAGAGCTTTCCTTAACGCTACATAAAGAGCTTCATTTTTTATATACAAAGAAATACTTTCTTTCATAGATGAATCCTAATTTATTTAACTAGGCTCCTAATGATGGACATTTATACTGCTTACAACCATTTACTATTGTAAATAATGTTGCAATATACTTACATAATATACAAGCACACCTACAGTATAAATCTTTCAAAGCAGAATTGCCAGATATTGTGATATACGCAGTTGCAATTTAAATAGTGTAATGCTTTGTCTTAAGGTTATGTGTATTCATATTCTCACTAGCTCTGTGTGACAATTTGTTTTTCCATGTTAACCCACACGTTTTTTGTTTTTGTCAATCTGATATATGAAAATGGGTATCTTCATACAGTTTAAATTTTTATTTCTCTTCTTATAAATAACACTGAGAATTTTTTCATACCTTTGAATTATTTTTATTTCCTGAAGGTTAAGTTTCTGTTCAAATCAATTTTTCTACTTGACTGTTAATATTTACTTATTTATTTACGTAGCTCTTTGAATAATAAGGAATAATAAGGACTAATAATAATTAGTCCTTTGACTGTGATGTACTATAAACAGTTATCCAATTATGGCACTTGTTTTTTAAAGAAATTTTATAAAATGACTTCTTTAAAACTTCCATTAAGTCATTAAAAGGAAATGTAACAATACATTTGGAAAATAGTTTGGTAGTTTCTTATAACCTTAAAACATATATTAGGAGAAAATATAAAAGTAAATTTGTTTGAGCTTAGATTAGACACAATTTCTTAGATAATATCTAACACCAAAAGCACAAATGACAAAAAAGAAAACATAAATTGGATTTGATCAAAATTAAAACTTTCGTGCTTCAAAGGACACTATCAAGAAAGTGAGAAGACAACTGAATGGGAGAAAATATTTTTAAATCCTATATATGATAAGAATTTAATATCCAAAATGTATAGAGAACTCCTACAACATAACAACAAAAAGAGAAATAAACCAATTTAAATAATGGGCAAAGAATCTGAACAGACATTTCTCCAAAGATTTAAAGATGGCCAATAACTACAAATATGTTCAACATCATTAGTCATTAGAGAAATGCAAATCAAAACCACAATGAGATAACACTTCACACCCATTAGGATGGCTATAATAAAAAAGACAGACAATAACAAGTATTGAAATGGATGTAGAGAAAAGGGAACCCTCGTATATTGCTAACTGGAATGTAAATCGGTACAGTAACTTTGGAAAACAGTTTGTCAGTTCCTCAAAAAGTTAAACACAGTTACCATATGACCCAGTAATCCCACTGTTAGGTGTATACCTAGAAGATACAAAAACTTATGTCTACACAAAAACTTATCCTTAATAGCCAAAAAGGAGAAGTAACCCAAACTGTAATCAACTGAATGATGGCTAAATAAAATGTGCTATATCCATACAATAGAATATTAATCGGCCATTAAAAGGAATGAAGTACATGCTTCAATATGAACAAATCTTATAAATATTATGGTAAGTGAAAGAAGCTATTCATAAAAGACTACATATTATATATTTCATTTATAGGAAATGTCCAGAATAGGCAAATCTATAGAAACAGAAAATAGACAGTGGTTGCTAGGGACAGGAGTGAGGGAAAATGTGATGTGATTAATGGGAACAGATGGGGTTTCTTTCTGGGGTGACGAAAATGTTCTCAAATTAGTGGTGGTAGTTGTACAACTTTGTGAATATACTAAAAACCACTGAACTGGTCAATTCAAAAGGATAAATTTCATGGTATGTGAATTATATCTCAATAAAGATATAAATATCTCAATAAAGCTGTTATAAAAAAAAGTTAAACATATATTTACCTTATAAAGCAGGAATCCCATTCCTAGGTATTTTTCCAAGAAATAAGAATATATGTCTGGATAAAGAAGATGTGGTACATATATACAATGGAATATTACTCAGCCATTAAAGAGAATGAAATAATGCCATTTGCAGCAACATGGATGGACCTAGAGATTATCATACTAAGTGAAGTAAGCCAGACAGAGAAATACAAGTATCATATGATATTCTTTATATAAGGAATCTTAAAAAAAAAAAATGATGCAAATGACCTTATTTACAAAACAGAAATAGACTCACAGACTTAAAAAACAAACTTATGGTTACCAAAGGTGGAAGGTGGGGGGAAGCGATAAATTAGGAGGTTGGGATTAACATATACACACTACTGTATTTAAAACAGATAACCAACAAAGACCTAGTGTATATAGCACAGGGAACTCTACTTAAGATTCTGTAATAATCTAAATGGGAGGGCTTCCCTGGTGGCACAGTGGTTGAGAGTCCACCTGCCGATGCAGGGGACATGGGTTCGTGCCCCAGTCCAGGAAGATCCCACAGCTGCGGAGCAGCTGGGCCCCTGAGCCACGGCCGCTGAGCCTGCGTGTCCAGAGCCTGTGTTCCACAACAGGAGAGGCCACAACAGTGAGAGGCCCGCGTACCGCAAAAAAAAAAATCTAAATGGGAAAAGAATTTGAAAAAGAACAGATATATGTATATGTATAACTGAATCATGTTGCTGTGCACTTGAGACTAACATTATAAATCAACTATATTCCAATATAAAATTAAAATTTTTTTAAAAAGAGGGACTTCCCTGGTGATCCAGTGGTTAAGAATCTGCATTCCAATGCAGGGGACGCGAGTTCGATCCCTGGTCGGGGAACTAAGATCCCACATGCTGAGGGGTAACTAAGCCTGCAGCCTCTAGAGCCTGTGCGCCACACCTAGAGAGCCTGCATGCCTCAACTACTGAGCCCATCCAGTGCACCACAACTAGAGAGACCACACCCTGCAACTATTGAGCCCATGCGCTCTAGAGCCTGAGTGCCACAGCTGGAGAGACGCCCGTGCGCCGCAACAAAAGATTGTGTGTGCCATAACCAAGACCCATCGCAGCCAAATAAATAAATAAATAAATATGAAGAAAAGAGAAATAGTTGTAAATGGAAAAAAAAGAACATATGTCTATATAAATAACTGTATGCAAATGTTTATATTAGTTTTACTCATAACTGCCCCAAACTGGAAAGAACTCAAATGTTCATTAATCAGTGAATGAATAAACAAACTATGGTATATTCATACAATACTACATAGCAATATAAAAGAACTATTGATACATGCAAAAACATGGATGATTCTCAAACACGTTGTACAAAGTGAAAGAAGACAGAGAACAGCTAACACTGCATGATTCTATTATGTAACATTCTGCAAAAAGCACAATCTACAGGAATAGAAAATAGATCAGTGTTTACAAGAACTTGGGAGTGTAGGGGAATGAGAGTAGCTACGAAGGGACAGAAAAGAACTTTTTGGGGTGATGTAAATGTTCTCTATCTTGACTTTATAGTATGTATATAGTATGTATAGTATACTATAGTATGTATAGTATGTATGAATTTGACAAATGACTGTATATATTTGTCTAATTCATACAACTGTACACATGAATTAATTTCAGTGTATGTTAATTACACTTTAATACATATAACCAAAAATCTGCATAAAAATCTGTCATTTCATAATCATATGGGGAAAAAGTAAAGGATGATTAATCACAACCTTTTTTTTTTAAACATTTCAAAATAACCCTTAAGGGATTCTTTGTTTTTCATTCCTTGCTCATTTTAAGAGTACAGCACTCTACAGAGATAAAAGGTTTCCTTCTGTTCTTAATCTTGAAATTAAAAAGTATAAGCAAACAATCAATGTGATTTTTTTCAACTATCTTTCACTACCTGCTTTAGTAATACACCATTTTGTGTAAATCCCATACAGAATCTGGCTATCACTTTGTCTAAAATCTGTCTTTCCTATAAAGAAATCTATGATCCAACAGAAGGTACACGGCAGGATAATATAATGAATGTGGCTATGTTAACAATGGTCTAATCAGTTAGCAAGATGGTAATAAAGACCGTTTATTTGCTTGAATAACAGATAATAAAGATAACATATAAATAACAATTCCTTTTCCATGAAAAAAAAATTTCTAGGTTTTCAAAAAAATAATTAGCGACTATTTTGGCCTTTAAGTTTCCTTGAAAAATTGAAAAGCTCCATAAAAACAGGAACTTCATTCGTGGCACCATTCTCAACATCTGGAATTTTGTGTCTGGCTATAAAGAAGTATAAGTTAAATGAGCAACCACATGCATACCTACCATTAGCTCAATATCACTGCCAATTATATAAAGCTGATCTTCCATGGAAAGCTTCCTGTTCAAATGGGCGAGAACATACGTGATTCCAGGTAAACGCACAGCAGGACTGGTTAGAAGACTACCCCAGAGGGCACTATAGAATGCCGACTGGTCCACTGCAGTAGCAACCTTTTCCAATAATGTGTTTGTTCTGAGGTACAAAATAAAGTGGTTGAAAAAGGGAAATATTTAGTTTCATGATGTTAAACACAAATCATTATCCTCTCCCAGAATGTATGAAAGCATCCCTGCCGTAGTCATATGTTCCATAGATGGAAAGAAGCATACACATCAGAGTCAGAGAACTGGGTGTAAGTCCTGGCTCTCCCAATTACTAGCTGTGTAATCTGGGGAAATCACTTAGTCTTTCTTCAGTTCAGTTTCCTCATCCATATAATGAAGATAACAACAAAAACACCACCACAAGTCCCATCTGCCTCAGTGGGTTGTTAAACCCACATACATTATAGTTAATAATAATCCTATAGCAGAACATATCTTCTGTCGATTTTCTACAAAATTTTAAAGGCTATTTCTAAATATTTCCTTCTCTTTGAAATCACATTATGTAATTCACTATTTCAATGAATTATCCTATGACAAAATCAGAGATGCATTATTGCTTTATTAAGAACTGCACTTAAAGAATAATTACCTTTCATTTGTTTTAAACATAAGATAAACAATGCAATACAAAAATTATTACATTGCTATACAGCAGATTCAGAATCAAGAGAATCTGATGACGAGTTCTACTGTTAACTTACTATGTGATTTAATACTAACACTGTAATCCCTTCTAGCCTCAATTTAACTACGCATTAAAAGAACATGTTTTCATATCATTTTATAGAACTTGTGTGAAATAACTGGCAAAACGTATTGCTATGTTTATGTCCCCTGAAAATCTATACATTAAAACCCTGATCCCCCAAAGTGATGGTATTAGAATGTGGAACCTTTGGGAGGTGCTTAAGTCATGAGGGTGGAGCTCTCATGAATGAGATTAGTGTTCTTATGAAAGAGATACCAGCAGAGCTCCAAAGTCCCTTCCAGTAGATGAGGATATAGGGAAAAGGCTCCAGCTATGAGCCAGGCAGAAGGCTCTCACCAGAGTACGGTCATGTTGGCACCTTGATTTTGGACTCCCAGCTCAAGAACTGTGAGAAATAAATTTCGGAACTTTTGCATTTCTGAATATTGCTGAATTTCTGAAAATAAATTTCTACCCAGTCTGTGGTATTTTGTTACAAGAGCCCAAAAGACTAAGGCACATAACAAGATTGAATCATAGAGATACCACAGTCATAAACATCATTATTCAATTTCTACATTAAATTTTAAATTATAACTAGCAGGTTTATAAAATGGTATTCATTGTATGCTTCCCTTAGGAGAATTAATAAAACAATTTAAAACAAGACTGATTTATAAACTTAATAAAATAATCTCATATTGTGTTTCTAAAATTGTAAGCAAGTAAGTAAAAAAGTTAATAAAAGTAAATGATAAGTTGAGGACTAAAGTACTTTTTCTCAAAGTAGCTTATAAGAGTAATCCAATATTTTCAGGATTAGATTCTTACAGCATTATGGGAGCAGATGAAATACAATAAAAGAGTAGCTGGTCAATGCACTGGAATAAATTATTTAAATTTAAATCATTACGTGTACTCGTAAAGAAAGTTTGGCATTTTCTATTTCTGCCACCTTAATTCATAATTTCCTTTTTGGTAAGAATATCGGTAAAAGAGATACTAAAAATACTTAACGTTACCCTGCATTGTCTACCACTATTAACTTCCAAAGAAATAATAGGCTCCAAAACAGATCAAATCATTTTCTTTGAAGAGTTAAAATATCAAGAGTATCATGTCAATAGGTTGGTGCTAGGCTATTTTCCACCATTAACAATTTAAAAATTGATGGTACATGGCCCAATTTCCCATTCATTTTATTAATTTAAATGTCCTATCTGTTGTACTATTATTTTAAATTAGGGGTCACAAATTTTTGAGTGATTTTTATGTGCTAGGCACTAGACTAAGTGATACTGAAATATTATAGTAACACAATGAAATAGGTTATGCTTTTTTATACATGAGAAAACTCAATAAAATTCAGAAATGTTGAAAAAGCTTTCCTAAGCTCGCACAGTGTCTGTCAAACTAGGATTTGAAACCAGTCCATCTACCTTCCAAGTCTGTGCTCTTATTACTCAGCTAAATTTTCAGTGTGATACACAAACTAGACACACTACAATAATTTTTTTGCTATAAAAATCTTCAGGTGATATACTGAAGTGTCAAGAATAATTAGTTTTTGTGATGCTAATATTACTGATTTAAGGATGCTTGCTGACAAATCCATGACTTTGATTACTTAGCTGCAGCAATAACAGTACTATCTTACCTCTCATAGTACTCTGATCCTTCTTCTAAGCCAGGAAGAATACCAGTTAGCAATCCTTGTAGACCAGGCTTCAGTGTTTTACCCAAAGGCAGATAATATATCTCATACAAACTTAGCAATGTTGGTTTCACCGACATGGCAGCATTTGCAAGAAGAGGAAATAGTCCAGAACTGTTTTAAAAAATAAAAATAAAAGTGGGGGATAAAATAACTAAAACATTAATTCATATGTACCAACACGTGTGTATAAATCTTTTTAAAATGAAATAATGTTACACTGCTCAGCTTAAAATGGTATCCTGTATAGTAATGCCTTCTATATCCATTAAACCAACCCAGATCTCTCACCTGAGCTTCATACTCATAAACTCAGTGGCCACCTAGCTGTTTCACAAGGCCTTCAAATTTCACAATTCATAAACAGAGTTCCCTCTCTCCCCCTGCCCCAAATCCTGATCCTTCCCCTGTAATTTCCATTTCAAAATATGGCATCAGCATCCATCTGGTTGACCAAAAGCTATACATCTTGGAGTGACCCTTGACCCTTTTTAAAAAATCTACTTTAAACCGGAATCAATTACCAAGTTTTCTCTCCAAGCCATTCTCCTAGATATTTTTTGAATATAATAAATTCTCTCCATCTCCATCAGATAGCTCCTTAGAAGAGACCACCAAGATATCTCAATCATCATCTCTCAATCATCATGTCTTACCAAGTACTGCTTCAGGATAGCCCTGAAGCAGCTGTTCTCAATAAAACCTTTCACTGGTTTCCTGCTGCCTTTAAGATATAGTGTAAATGCTTAATGTGGCTTTTAATATCTTGCTACTGCATACCTCTATACAGACCATGTATGCTCACCAATATCACTCCTGCACCCTCTGCTCCAGCTACACTGAAGAATTCCTCTCAAGTTCATTTTAGAACTTTCTACACCCTCATTAGCGAGCAGGCCTTTGCACATGCTGCTCTGAAAGATACAATTCCTGCTCCCTTACTTACAACCTCCTTGTTGTCTGGATGATTCCTAGGACTCAGAAACTCAACCTAAGCTGTTTCCTTGAGGAGACTGTCTCCTAAGTTAGGCTCCCTATTTGATGTTCCCATAGAACCTAACACTTATTCTAATAAGTAATTCTGTTCTTACTAACAGTAAGTAATTCTATTGCTGTGATAATAATAAGTAATGCTAGGGACTTCCCTGGCGGTCCAGTGGTTAAGACTCTGCGCTTCCACTGCAGGGGGCAAGGGTCCGATCCCTGGTCGGGGAACTAAGATCTCGCATGCCACACAGTGCAGCCAAAAAAAAAAAAAAAAAAAAGTAATGCTATACCTTGCAGCAGCAGAAGGAAACATCAACAAAGTAAAAAGACAACCTAGAGAACGGGAAAAAAATTTGCAAACCATATAACTGATAAAGTGTTAATATCTAAAACACATAAAGAACTTGTACAACTCAATAGCAAACAAACAAATAACCTAATTACAAAATGGGCAAAGGACCTGAATAGACTTTTCTCCAAAGAAGGTACACGAATGGTCAACAGGTACATGAAAAGATGCTCAACGTCACTACTCAACAGGGAAATGCATATTAAAACCACAGTGAGATAACATCTCATGCCTGGCAGAAGGGCCATCATCAAAAAGACAAGATATAACAAATGCTGGTGTGGATGTGGAGACAAGGGAACCCCTGTGCACTGCTGGAGGGGCTGCAAATTGGTACAGTCACTACAGAAAACAGTATGGAGATTCCTCAAAAAATTAAAAATTCCACTTCTGGGAATATATTCAAAGGCAAAAAAACCACTAACTCAAAAAGAATCCCCATGTTCATAGCAGCATTATTTACAATAGCCAAGACATGGAAACAACCTAGGTGTCCACTGATGGATGAATGAAGTTGTGTGTATGTGTATACACACACACACACACACACACACACAATGGAATATTATTCAGCCATAAAAATGAGGAAATCCTACCATTTGCAACCACATGGATGGATCTTTAAGGTATTATACTGAGATAAGTCAGACAGAAAAAGACATACCGTATAATCTCACTTATAGGTAGAATCTTAAACCAAACCAAAACAAAACAAAAAAACACCCAAACTCATAGAAAAAGAGATCAAATTTGTGGTTACAAGAGCCAATGGTAGACGGAGGGGGAATTAGAAGAAGGTGGTCAAAAGGTACCAACTTCCTTATAAGAAGATATAAGATGTAAGTTATAAGTTATATAGTTATAAGTTATAAGATAATTGAGTACTAAGATAATTGAGTTATAAGATAGTTATAAGTTATAAGATATATTGAGTACTTATAAGATAATTGAGTACTAAGTTATAAGATAATTGAGTACTAAGAATGTAATGTAAAACATGATGACTACAGTTAACACTGCTATATGATATACAGGAAAGTTGTAACAGAGTAAATCCCAAGAGTGCTCATCATAAGGAGAAATTTTTTTTCCTTTCTTCTTTTCTTCTTTTTTTTCTTTTTATTGTATCTATATGAAAAGATGACATTAGCTGAACCTACTGTGGTAATCATTTCACAGTATATGTAAATCAAACCATCATGCTGTACACCTTAAACTTACACAGTGAGGAAAGTCAATTATTTATCAATAAAACTAGGGGAAAAAAGAGTAATTCTAATAGATAATTCTGTAATATCAGAAAGCAAGAGACCATGACTCTCTTTTTATTTCTGTATCCTAAATCCTTAACACCAAGTCCTGCACTTGCAAAGTGCTTAACAAATGAATTAAGAATCTGTCTTGCTCCTACTTTATACAGAAAACAGAGGTCATCTAGTGGGAATTCCCTCAACTCGCCACTTTCCTGCCTTCAAGTTTAGGTAGTACAGTATGACTTAAAGCTACAGTAGTAACCTCTTCAAAGCTACCTTGCCCCAGGGCCCAATGTCTCCTTTTGCCAGGGCCCTGCTTCATCTACCATCCTTTTTCTTTCCTGTAATTTCTTTCTTCCTCCATTGACAATTGTGCTTAAATCTTTCCTATGACTCTAAAAAGAGAACAAATTACAACAACAAAATCCCCAAACCTTTATCTTAACTACCTCCTGGCTTGAAGCTGCCTTCCTACTTCAACTTTTGGGGGGGAAAAAAAAAGCACTTCTCCCAATTTATCACCTCCCACCTGATCTTCAATCACGACACTTCTACCTGCTCTACTGAAGCTGTTCTCCATACTGTCACCAATGTCTACTAATTGCCAGATTTGATGGTCTATTTTCAGTCCCTACTGTTTCATGTGCCAGTAATATTTGATACTATTCACCACAACTTTCTCTTGAAATTCTTTCCCCTTTTGGCTTCAGGTGAGCTCTGTCTCCTGGTACATTTTCTATCTCTGATTCTTCTTGTTCCTTTCCAATGACTACTTTCCTCCACCTGCTCTTTAAATAATGTGACTCCTAAGTATTCACAGAATGGTCTCATTTCTTTACCCTCCTTATTATTCACAATGTACTGGGTGATCTCAATCATTCTCTTGGCTTCAACTGCCACCTGAATACTAACTGCCCTAAAATCTCTCTAGCCTGAAGTCTGGGTTTGTATTATCGAAAGTTTACTTTACATATCCATTTAATATTTTACGCTGCTCAAACTACATGTCTAGCCTTCTTAGTTACACCTCTGTGTACTGTATCATATTAAAAAAAATAAGTTTGAAGACACAATATGATATTTTATCATATGATAGGTTATAGAACTTTAATTATTTGTATTTATGTTAAAGCATAAACCTTGAGATTAACTTACTTAATAAAAAATAAAGAGTCCAACATTAATATAAACTTTAGTTTTTAAATTAGCTATACTTCTAAAACATCCACAATAACAATTTTACTCCATAAGGTATGTGTATATAAGAATGTCTGCCATATTTAGACATGGTATCTAGAATTAATTTATTATTCTTATATAGCATATTGCTAATAAAATTAGATATACTGCAACTTCGTAAAACAGCTGTTTCTTAAAGTAAACTTTCTGTTATTTAAGAGTTTAAAAAGTAGCAGGCATGAGTTATATAAGAAAAGTCTTGCCTTACGAAAGGAATCTATCAGTTACTACATGTAACTGAGCAATTTTCAGCTTTTTATTAAAAAGTGCGGTTCCTTGGAATATAGTGTTTATTATTAAAAATACCTATTACTGACTTTAGGTTCTATTTTTAAACATCCATGCAGAATTTAAAGAAAGAGAAAACACATACACAGTAAAGTAGATCAATGAAGTTAAAAGTTTGTTTTTAAAAAGACTAACAAAATTGATAAACTCATGACAAGACTAACCAGAGTAAAAAAGGATGTCTGCATCACCAATGTCACGAATGATAGAGGAAAATTGGATATGCACATGCAAAAGAACGAAATTAGACCCCTATCTTACACCACTTACAAAAGTTAACTCCAAATGGATTAAAGACTTAAATATAAGGCCTGAAACCATAAAATATAGAGGAAAACATAGAGAAAAGCTCCCTGACACTGGCCTTGGCAATGATTTTTTTGGATAAGAAACCTAAAGCAAAGGCAACAAAAGCAAAAATAAACAAGTGTGACTACATCAAACTAAAATGGAAGAGAGGATAAGATATGGGGAAGCCAGAATGAAAAGTTCTAACATATGTTTAATCATAGTTCCAAAAAAGGAAGAGAGAATACATGGAGTAAAGTCAATTTAAAGAGACTCCAGAATTGATGAAAGGTATTGATTTACAGATTTTAAAATCCCAATGAATCCCAACCAGGATAAAGGAAAAGATATCTACCTCTAAATATATCACAGTAAAACTGCAGAGTACTAATGACAAAGACGTAAAAGTAAATACGCAGACTTCTATGAGCTGATATTTGATTAGAGACCTGGATTAAAGCATTACAGGGTGAGGAAAACAAAGAAAATGAGGAAGAATAAGCAGAGACCTATGTTGTCAGAATGGAGTAAACTGGGTAGAAAGTGGTAGGAGTTAAGAGGTCACTGACACAGACTGGGCCAAAGTATATAAAGCCTTAAAAGCCATAGTAAGGGCTTTGAATTCTATTTTTAAGTGACAGGAGGAAGTCAATGGAGGTTTTTAACAGAGGAATGACATTACCTATTCAATGTATTAAAAAGTTTACTCTGATACTATGCGGAGAAAAGGGTGTAAGAGAATAAGAACAGATGTTATATGAATATTCGGAGGCCAGTAACAAAGACCAGGCTAGAGATAATGCTTACTTAGTGTGGATGCTGCCAGCAAGGGTAGAGAGAGGTAGATGTATTTGGAATATGGAACAATAGCTAACATTTATTGAGTACTTATTACATGCTGTACATTGTTCTAAGCACTTTACATATATTAACTCTCTTAATTCTGTTAACAATACTATGAAATTGATCATCTTATTCCCATTTTTGCAGATGAGAATACATACAGAGAGAGGTGAAGAAAATGGCTCAAGATCACAGAGCCAGCTAGCTGTAAATATGAATTGTCTGACTCCACTGCCTCTGCTCTTAACCACCACGAGATAGAACTCTTAGCGACAGAATGTTCATGAAAGGAAGGAGAATATGGGCAAAGAAAACAAGATGTCAAGTGTAAGTCTCAGATTTCAGGTGTAAATGGATGGATGGTGGTGCCATTTACTGAGCTTTAGTGCACTGCAGATGGCCATGTTTATGGGAGAAGGTGAGATTAGTTTGGAGCAGGTTGAGCTTCAGATGCCTTTAAAGAGCCACACTGAGGTGGCGAGTAAGCCAGGAGTTTAAAGCAGAAGTCAGCACTAGTGATACCAAGTTGGGAGTCTGCACATAAAAGATAAATCATGGCTTGGATAAGCATGCCCAAGGAGAGAATATAAAGTGAAAACATTAGGTACAGGACTAAGCAAGCCTTAAGGAACTCCATATGTAGAGTTTAGGGAAAGCAGAAAAGGCTGGTAAAGGAGACTGAGAAAGTAACAAAACTGGAGAATGCAGTATAACAGAAGGCAAGAGAAAAAGACTATTTTAAGTAGAGAATGGTCAACTATGTTGAAAGGTGCTAAGAGATCAAGGTATCTATTTTTTCTCAGGGTAGTTCTCTAGCTTAAAAACATAGAATGTACTGTAGTCTCAACAATTTTGAAAAAAAATAAACTTTTCAAAAATGACATCTGAGAAGGAAAAATATTCTTGTATTAAGAAATATTAGGGACTTCCCTGGTAGTCCAGTGGGTAAGATTCCACATTCCCAATGCAGGGGGCCTGGGTTCGATCCCTGGTCAGGGAACTAGATCCCACATGCATGCTGCAACTAAGAGTCTGCATGCCACTACTAAGAAGTCTGCATGCCACAACTAAGAGTACGCATGCTGCAACTAAAAGATCCTGAATGCCACAATGAAGATCCCGCATGCTGCTACTAAGGCCCGGCACAGCCTAAATAAATAAATAAATAAATCTTAAAAAAAAAAACAAAAAAAAAGAAAGAAAGAAATACTGTAAATTTTTCTGAAGTATTTATTTATCAAAATATTTAAGACTGACATCTGAAAACTTTCACCATTAAGGACTTTTCAATTTTTTACCTTTCAGTGCAAAAAGCATAAGATAGCTAAAAATACTTTTTACTTACATGCAAATAGACAGTAAAATTATTCTCACCTATATAAAAAAAGATCTTTGGCAAGTCGCTTAGGTCCAATGATTTTGAAGATAATTTCATATGTTTCAAGTGCCTTCCGATGAACTCCACCTGGTAATGCTGGATGTAGACATTGAGCTAGGCGTTTGCCTATGGTCAGCTTTTTGGGTACCACTTGGTACTTTGCATTATTTTGTAAAACCTTGAAGAAAACATTTGAATTCAGTTGAGAAAAATATTACATTTCATTTTATTTCCATTTTCTAGCATAGTATTACCAAAAATCCTTACAGGACTTCTTTACACTCTGAAAAAATTATGGAGGATGTCAAAAAACTTTTGTTTTTGTCAGTTACATCTGTCAATACTGGATTTAAAATTAAAACTGAGGATTTAAAAATATTTATTAATTTGTTAAAAAAATAAACTCATTACGTGTTAAGAGAAATAACATTTTTATGAAAAATAACAATGCTTTCCAAAACAAATTTGTTCAGAAGAAAGGCACCGTTTTAGATGTCTACAAATCTTTAATGTCAGTCAGCCTTCAACCTATTTTTGATACACTGTTTGAAATACATGAAGAAAATCGAACCTCAACATAGATACTTTGTTGGAAGAGGAACTGCTGTACTATATCATATTATAGCAAGTAATTCTAGTGCTGACAAGAACATACATGAGATTATAATTGCCCATTTGCTTTTACTAACCTCCCAATTGGGCCAAATACATGTTGCTGTATTTATTCAGCCACTACATTTCTTTAGAGATGATGGTCAAGGCAGAATTTAAAGAAGAAGATGCTATCTCACAAATCACTCAAAGGAGATTAATTATTTAAGTGATAAAAGACTTACAAATGCAGTTCTTCAGAGTATTATGGCAAAATGCTGATAGAATACTAGAAAATGAACACTCAGAATGAATACAGTATAATAGACTAGAACTGGAATTTAGATGAAACAGAAAAGAAGTCCTTTATTTTAAAAAATAAAGAACTGAGGTTAAAATATATAAAATGAATGATCTGCCAAAGGCAGTACAGAAGAGAAGCACTAGATTTTCCACTTCATAAAAAAAGCGGAGGGTCTGAGGTCCACTTAGATATAACATTTTCAATGTTCTTCCCACTACAAGCCTTCAATCCAGTTTTAAATTGGATGTAATGAATGTGAATAAAATTAGACCTATGAATGCAAAGCAAATCAAGGGCACAACACTAATAAGACTCCAAATACAAAACATTTTTATTTTTTGAAACTAGCTGCCTTCCATTTCTAGAATATTACTTTGAATTTTGGATGCAGGAGCAAAGAATCAATAATTACATATACTTTAAAGAAAAGTATAATTATTACCAGAAGTACTTCTGTAGAAGGAAACTTAATGATGTGTAACACAAAATGCCTCAATAAAGAAATTCTACTGATACCAAATAAATTTTTTTTAAAAAAGCAAAATATAGCACTATTTTCTAAAAGCACTTGAGTTAGAAAACTTGTATAAATGAGGTATAATAATTTAGTATATTAATAAATAAAATTTTATACTAAAACATATTTAGACCATCTTCAACAAATTTATATATATATATAAAACCCTTGCCTTGTTTCACCATGATTTTAGGTAAGTTTCACCAATGCCTTGTATATCCTATGTTATATTATCTGGATACAGTGAAATCTGTTTTCATGAATACTGATTAAGTATAAAAAACTAATTATGTACTTAATTAGGCAAATTAATTTCCACAATTTAATGAACTGCTTTTACACGTAGTTCCTAATATATCTTCAGAAAGAGACCCTTCAGGACAAGAAAGGACCTAACTACCTTTAAACAAACTCATATTTTTGGATGCAATTTCTTGGGGATATTGTAAAAGTTTTGACAATTTATCAAACCTCAAATGATAAATGTTAGAAGTTAACACGTCAAACAGAAGTCTGTGCATCTAATTTTAAGATAAATCCTTGGCATTGAAAATGAAGGCTTTTCTTTTTAAGATATCAGGGTAATTATCTATAGTATGAGGTTGAAAACTAGTGCTCTTGGTATGTATTTTAAGACAAATTTCTTTCCTAATAATTGTATGCTAAGCTGTTTGATGTTAAAATAGTTACCGGAAGAGCTCGCCCTTCATATCTGCTCCCCTAGTCCACTTAATACTGAGTAGCATTTGTATTCAATAACAGCTATTAAAAACAAACCCCAAAAGCCCCCAAAATAAAAACTATGTGTGTGGAGTGAGAAAATTTTGATCTAAGTTAAAAAAAAAAAGGGGGGTCAAAATTTAAAGCTACAAGTTGATCAGTGATGCCACCACAATAACAGTGGATAACAACAAAAAAAAGGGGTCAAAATTTAAAGCTACAATTTGATCAGTGATGCCACCACAATAACAGTGGATAACAACCAGACATGTGAAGAAGGATCATTCAAGGCCAAGCTCCAAGGCCTAAGCAACAGCTTGTCACTTTTGTAAAAAGTACTGACTATAACTAAGAACTGCCTGGACATAAAATGTTTTCTTAATGCTACATACCATTTGGAAAGGACACAGCAGTTACTGCTTTCCACATGCAATTTTTCATTCTGCTGCTAGGAACTCCAGAACCATATCCGATGCTCATTTACAGAAATTTATTAACCTTCATGGTTAGCATATTTGCTTCCTAGTCTTGTGTTTATAGGTAATAAAGGAATAACTATATTTTTCAAGTACTGTTGTGATTTTGGCCTCCAAAAAAAAAAAAAGTCTGACTATATAGGCATGCAACTCATGAAGTAAAATAGCAGAGTCAAAAGTAATTCTGAGGTTTAGTTATGTTTTTAAATTCTTTACTTCAAGGTTGAGAGAAATTCAGTAAATACAGATGCAGACTTCTGAGTTTTACTCCATTTTATGAAAAGAGTAAGACAGACATACCTTATTAAGTTTTCCAAGTGCTGATATCAAATCTGCCCATTCACTGGAGTATTCAAAATTCTTTAGTGCTTTATCAATTGCAGCTACATAGTTTCTGTATTTGGAGTCACTCAATAACTCCAGCTCTTCTGTGTTCATCCTCCCACAGCGTCCCACTAGAGGCAAATTCCAAAGTCATGTAAAATCATCACCTACAAAAAAAGTCTGCAGGAGGAACCAAAGTTACAAAGTAAAGTATTAAAATGGGTTCAGAGTTAATGGCTAACTTTAAAATGTTTCTTGAGTTAGGAGTGATCAAAACTTCAGTCAGCTAGTATGCAGGTTCATGGAAGTATTCAAAGACAGCTTCAAAGATAACTACTCATGTGTTCCTTTCTAGAAACTGGAAAAATGGCTGAGGACTTAGGGATTTATAAAGGAGGAAATATTCCTGTATTTATTTCATTTTAGAAATCATGTTACTTCTTTGTCATATTTGCTGATGTAACATTCTGATACATACTCCTCTACTTTGTTTTGATCCTAAAATGCACTGACTGGTTATATTAGAAACATCAAGGACATTAAAACAATAACAACAACAACAGGAAAAAGAAAAAGAAATGAATGACTTGGAGATCATCTAATTTTATTACGTGATAATGGGCATATATAGTATGAAACAACATAAGCTGTTTGGAATTAATAAAACTTTTAATAAAACTGACGAGTATATGAGGTAGATGAGGTAGTTTAAAATATGTCCACAAATTCTTTGATATTACTTTCAAAAAGCACTGCCTAATTCTCCAGCCCTGTGAGCTGGATTCTGGGACTCAATTCTAATGAAAATAGTAAGGCAGAAGTGACAATTTGTAATGGCCAAAAGTAGGTCATAAAAGCACTTCAGCTTCCTCCCTGCTCTCTCTCTTAGATCACTAGATCTGGGGAAAGCCAGCTGCCACATCACGAGGACACTTCAAGGAAACTTATGGAGAGGTTTCTGTGGTAAGGAACCGAGGCTTTCTGCCAACAGCCACATGAATGAGCCACCTTAGAAGCAGATCCTTCATCCCTAAGAAAGCCTTGATTTGACTGCAGTACCAACTGACATCTTGACTGATTTCATGAGAGATCCTGAGCCAGAACTACATAGCTAAGTCTCTCAAATTCATGACCTAGAGAAATTTTGTTGTTTTAGGCCACTGAGTTGGGGGGTAGTTTGTTACACAGCAATAGAATAGATAACTAATATGCAGTAGTAACAAGGAATTGAGGCTCAACTTAAAAATCAATGTGGGGACTTCACTGGTGGCACAGCGGTTAAGAATCTACCTGCCAATGCAGGGGACACGGGTTCGATCCCTGGTCTGGGAAGATCCCACATGCCGCAGAGCAACTAAGCCCATGTGCCACAACTACTGAGCCTGCACTCTAGAGCCTGCAAGCCACAACTACTGAGCCCGTGTGCCACAACTACTGAAGCCTGTGTGCCTAGAGCCCGTGCTCCACAACAAGAGAAACCACCGCAATGAGAAGCCCTCACACACCACAATGAAGAGTAGCCCCCATCGCCTCAACTAGAGAAAGCCCGTGTGCAGCGATGAAGACCCAACGCAGCCATAAATAAATAAATAAATAATTTATTTATTTAATTAATGTGGCCTCTCCACCTTTTTGGTGTCCTATCTGACTTTTAACTTTGCACCCTTCTCTAGAGCTGGGTTTGTGGATCTGCAAAAGGATCTAAGAACTAGCCAATACAATTAAATGAGGGTTAAAAAGTCTTTCACAAATGGCTTTGGGATAACTGGATATTCATATGTAGAAGAATGAAGTGGACTCCTTCCTCACACCTATACAAAAATCAACTCAAAATGAACCATAGATCTAAATGTAACAGCTAGAACTATAAACTCTTAGAAGAAAGTACAGGAATAAATCCTCAAGGCCTAGAGCTAGGTCTTCTTAGGATTTCTCAGAAATAACACTAAAAGCAGCATAAGCAATATAAACACAAACAAGGAGAAAATAAACTGGACTTCATCAAAATTAAAAACCTTTCTCTGCTTCAAAAGATACCATCAACAAAGGGAAAAGACAACTGACAGAATGGAAGAAAATATATCTCCCATATTTCTGATAAGGGACCTGAACTAGATATATAAAGAACTCTTACAAGTCAATAATAAACGGACAAATAACTTTGAAGTGGGCAAAGAATATGAATACACATTTCTCCGAAGAAGATACACAAATGTCCAAAAAGTCCATGAAGTGATACTCAACATCATTAAGTATCAGGGAAATGCAAATCAGAACCACAAGATACTTCATACACACTAGGATGGCTATAATAAAAAGGACAATAATAAGTATTGGCAAAGATATGGAGAAACTAGAACACTTGTACACTGCTGGTGGGAATGTAAATTGGTGCAGCTGCTTTGGAAAACAACCAGGCAGTTCTCAAAATGTTAAACATAGAATTACCACACAACCCAGCAATTCTACCCCTGGGTATGGTATACATACTCAAGAGAAATGAAAACACGTCCACACAAAAACTTGTATACGAATGTTCAAAGAAGCATTATTCATAATGGCCAAGAAGGGGAAACAAATCAAATGTCTATCAACTGATGTGTGGATAAATAAAAAACAATGAAATATTATTCAAGCATAAAAAGGAATGAAGTACTGTTACATACTATGATACGGATGAACCTTGAAAACATTCTGCTAAGTGAAAGAAACCATGTATTTTATAATTCCATTTATATAAAATGTCCAGAATAGACAAGTCTTTAGGGATGGAAAGTAATTAGCTTTTGATTAGGGTGGAAAGGGGAGTGAATTGGGGAGAAACAGAAAGCA
This sequence comes from Lipotes vexillifer, assembly GCF_000442215.2. Classification (NCBI taxonomy): domain Eukaryota; kingdom Metazoa; phylum Chordata; class Mammalia; order Artiodactyla; family Lipotidae; genus Lipotes; species Lipotes vexillifer. Next base: position 1,621,847 of record NW_006769725.1, on the reverse strand, counting down.
ACTCCTAATGAGAACAGGGTTTCTTTTGGAAATGACAAAAATATTAAAATTAATTATAAGACCCACACACCTACGGTCAATTAATCTTCAACAAAGGAGGCAAAAATACACAATGGGGAAAAAGTCTCTTCAGCAAGTGGTGCTGGGAAAGTTGGACAGATGCATGTAAATCAATGAAGTTAGAACACACCCTCTCAACATACACAAAAATAAATTCAAAATGGCTTAAAGACTTAAACATAAGACATGACACCATAAAACTCCTAGAAGAGATCATAGGCAAAACATTCTCTGACATAAAATGTACCCATGTTTTCTTAGGTCAGTCTCCAAGGCAATAGAAATAAAAACAAAAATAAAGAAATAGGACCTAATTAAACTCACAAGCTTTTGCAGAGCACAGAAAACCATTAAAAAAAACCCAAAAATACAACCTACAGAATGGGAGAAAATATTTGCAAATGATGTGACTGACAGGGCTGAACTTCCAAAACATACAAACAGCTCATAGAACTTGACAACAAAAAAAACAACCAAATCAAAAAAATGTACAGAATACCTAAATACCTAAATTCCTTCTCCAAAGAAGGAATACAAATGGCCAATAGGCACATGAAAAGATGCTCAACATCACTAGTTATTAGAGAAATGCAAATCAAAACTACAATGAGATATCACTTCACACCAGTCAGAATGGCTATCATTAAAAACTCCACAAGTAACAAATGCTGGAGAGGATGTGGAGAAAAGGGAACCCTCTTGCACTGTTGGTGGGAATGTAAGCTGGTGCAGTCACCATGGAAAACAGTATGGAGGTTCCTCTGAAAACTAAAAACAGAATTACCATATGATCCAGCAATCACACTCTTGGGCATGTATCCAGACAAAACTCTAATCCAAAAAGTTCATATGTTCATAGCAGCACTATTCACAATAGCCAAGACATGGAAACAACCTAAATGTCCATCGACAGGAGGAATGGATAAAGAAGACGTGGTATATATACAATGGAATTCTACTCAGCCATAAAAAAGAACAAAATAATGCCATTTGCAGCAACATGGATGCAACTAGAGATTATCACACTAAGTGAAGTCAGAAAGAGAAAGACAAATACCATATAATATCACTTATATGTGGAATCTAAAAGATGAGACAAATGAACCTATCTATGAAACAGAAACAGACTCACAGACATAGAGAACAGACTGGTGGTTGCCAAGGGGGAGGGGACTGGGGGAGAGTTGGAGTGGGAGGCTGGGGTTAGCAGATGTAAGCTATTATATATGGAATGGATAAACAACAAGCTCCTACTGTATAGCACAGTGAACTATATTCAGTAGTCTATGATAAACCATAATTGAAAAGAATATAAGTAATGTATACATATATATAACTGAATCACTTTGCTGTACAGAAGAAATTAACACAACATTGTAAATCAACTATACTTCAATTAAAAAATTGTTTATAAGGATGGTTACACAGCTCTGTGAATATACTGAAAACCACTAAATTATACACTTTAAATAGGTGACTTGTATAGTATGTGAATTATACCTCAATAAAGGTATAGAGCTATATATATGTGTATATATGTAAGATATATATCTATATATGTAAGATATACACACATATATAGATATATGTATACATATAAAAATGGGCTTTAGGGATTTGTGCATTACCTCAAATTACATGCAAAATTTACATCTTACATTTTATTGGGGAATAGCCTTTTATAATATTCACAAAAATAGTTTTTAAAGTAATCCTCAAAAAGGCTAAGAATCACTACCCTACAGAATGTACTCTATATTAATAAAAACCTGTTTGCCTGAAAAAAGCTAAAAATCTCTTAATTTATTAAATCAAAATTTCCCTGGTTAAGGTTATACCAAAAAGAAGCAATATGCACTTCCCATTTCTCTATCTCAACTCTTTAATCCATAAAAACAAAACCAGACAAATCCTAAATCCTGTCTTTGGAGAGAATATCACCTTAAACAGAGTCACTCGACATATGAAATTATTCACTTCACTACACCATGTGCCAAGCAGTATGTTTGGATGCTGACTAGAGAGAATATACCTGATTTATTGATGCTTTTTCCATTGGGAGTGGTGAGAGTGGAGAATAAAGTAAAGTAAATCCTTTAAGACCGTTAATCCGCTTTTCTCTTTAAAACTGTGATTTTTTTTTTTTTTTTTATTTTCAATTGAAGCTCACCTAAGCATGGTCATCTTATTCCCACTGAGATGCAGTTGAGGGGACATGAACGTATGGAGGAAATGATGGGATGGGTGATGGGATGATGGGTCTTTCAGTTAGACTTAGGTTTCATTGCGGAGCACAGGCTCCGGACGCGCAGGCTCAGCGGCCATGGCTCACGGGCCCAGCCGCTCCGCAGCACGTGGGATCCTCCCGGACCGGGGCACGAACCCGTGTCCCCTGCATTGGCAGGCGGACTCTCAACCACTGCGCTACCAGGGAAGCCCAAAACTGTGATATTTGACCCTTCGGGCTTAATATAAAGTTTATGAGGAAAAAAACCCACTTTATAGTTATATCTTCATGGTCTGGACTCTCAAAGCAGCAAGCTAAACATAAAGTAGTATTTTGAAGAACTACTCTGTGAAATCCAAGATGACTATGAAATTTAAATAAGTGAATCAAAAATTATCTCAACTACCTTCCATTTCAAAATTGATTTTGTTTTATAGAAGAGTTGGATATGTAATTCTTCTACTAGGGTAGAAGTCTTTGAGAGCAGGAACTATGTTTTATATATATTTGTATGCTGCACAGCACATAACTTACAATAGTGAATGAAGCTCAAGCTGGATTCACACAAACTGGTTTAAGTGTAATGGTTAAGACTGGGAATAAATTAAAAATTCTGCAAGCTGTTTTATCATTAAGCTATGGTTTCTAAAAAATTTTTAAACTAGATTTAACCACAACTATAAACAAACACACTGCAACATGTGCTTCAGATACCAGATTGACATACAAAAACATTTAAAGCTATAAAATTTGGTAACTAATAAATATTAATACATAGTGAAATATGGAATGAAGGTTAGAATGAACACAAACTAAAACATTTATAAAACATTTATAATTTTTCTTCTGAAAAACCAGAGAAGAAAGAACTGCAAAACCAATTAAGCTTGGGGGAAAAAATCAACTTGATTGGATTTTCTGAAGGTGTATAAAAACAGTATAAAATAACTATAAATTCTAATTCATAAACCTAAGAATGTACTAGTGGTAGACAGAGTAAAGCACGTGTATAAATTTTACTGACAGACATTTTTTTCCTTAGCAGTATTTCCAGTATAAGAGATAACATCTATTTTGAAGATATACAATATTTGTGCATGGGGAAGATTAATCCGAAAATCAATTTACTAGTAATTTCTAACAATGAAAATATAAGTTATCTGTAATTGGGGTATTAATATAATTGTGACGCTAAGTTACCTCAGTTTACATTTTCAGACATACCTTTTTTATTTGGTGTATATATATATATATATATATTTAAAAAAAAAAAATCCCAACCAATAATGACCAGCTAAGTTTCTGAGGTTTATAACTCTTGTACATGTTTACAGCTAAAAAAGTTGAGTCACGTAAGAAATTTGGATTTTCTTATTTATTTAGCTAAAAAATTCTAAATTCTTAAATATGATTAAAAAGAGTACATACAGCATGGGACACATATAATACTAGGTAGAACATCAAAAGCAAAATCTTACGCTTCCTGCAGGAACTACTCAGTATTAACCAATTCTAAAGATATGCCTGGGGACTGTCCAAGTGTTCTACCACATCCCAAGGATGTATATGAATAAATTATTGAAAGCATCATGCAATGCATGGGAAAACCCCTACTTGTTGATTATGAAAGAAAAAGCACCTAAAAAAATGCTATAAAGTTGTTTTTTCCAAAATTTTTTGATGAAACGAAAAATTATCAACCAGTAATTGTTACTATCTAACAAAGGAATGTGGCAATTATTGACAAATCTATTTCATTTTGACCAAAAGTTCTTAATTTCAGTGTTGACACTTTCACTAAATAATCTTTAGCAAATCATTTATTTAACCAATTTATGAAGCTAGTTACTCCAGAAAATTAGTAACTTCCCTGGAGGGCTAACAATACAGATAGAAGAAAACACCTACCAGGTATTTCACAAATAGGTTAAGATCACCCACTAGAACCCTGATGCTCTGTACTTCCCCCAACCTGACCCAATCTCAAACCTTCAAATGGTATATATGCTAGGAAACTCCAAACACGGGATCAACAGATCTTCAGCTTTTCTCTGCAGGTCCTGCCACCTGCTGGTCTTAAGTATATTCTAAGGATAAGACCTTCAAAGCAGCAGAGGTAGCAGCATCTTAGCTAACCTTATATTGTGCTTAACTAAATGCCAGACACTGTTCAAATGCTTTGCATATTTAAATTCATTTAATCCTATTCGATCTTTTGAGGTATAGGTACTTACCCTTATTACTGTCAACATTAACAGATAAAGAAACTGAGGCATAGAAATATACGTGACACAGTTAAATGGCAGAGCCAGGGATTTACACTTAAGCAATCTGGCTTTAGAGTTCTAACTGAACCACTGCTCTTCACTCTCATGGAGACTTTTTTCCTTTTTATATCCAATCCTACCTCAGGGCCAGGGAGTCAAGTGTCTTTCTTACTCCCTCTATAACACTTACCTGGAAATTCCAATTCTGGTTGAGCTCAGTTATGCCTGAACCCAAGCACCTGAACATCGCCAGAGAAAAATTATACAACTAGGCTGACCAACTGCCCTTTAAATTGAGAAACACAAACCTCAAACACTCAACACTGTTCTAATCCACCATGTTTCCTTTATAACCTTACCTGACTGACACAACTATTTCATACCTTCTCTTCTCAAAGCTCTAATACCACCTTTTCTCCATCACTGCTAAAGACCAAGCTTCAAATTATGTAAGAAAACAGAAGAAAAAGGAACGCTCTTACATTCCCTCCAACAAATCTACAAACCTATCTCCACCTATATCCATATTCTCCACTTTCCCTCCTGCTCTGAGGAACAAAGGACCCTCCTCCTTTTGCCGTGTTCTGGATTCCATCTCCTCTTGCCTTCTCAAGACTTTTCCCCAAGTGCTTTATTGGCTTTCTCTCCTCCCTCAGTACCAGTTTCTCCTTCTCTACAGGATCATGCTACACATAAGCCCTGGAATCTCTCATGGTGAAAAACTAAAATTAACAGCCTCCCCTCCACCCCCATAGGCTCTCTGGCTGCCAACCCATTTCTCTGTTCTCTATTATTACAAAACTTTGTGAAAGCTTTCTCTGTACTCACTATTCCATGCCCTTATCTCCTATTCACTCTTCAGCCCACTCAAAAATGCCTCACAATGCTGTCCCTCCAAGAAAACCACCCATGTAAAGGTTACCAGGAAAGTGACCAAAGGTCACTTCTCGAGCCCATCATCTTAATCAACTTCTCAGCAGCATTCAGTACTTTGTTCTTGGCTCTCAAGGTATGTTCTGACTTCTCTAATCAGTCTTTTTCAGTCTATATAGGCTTCTTTTCTCTATTTGAATTTTATTTTATTATTTTTTAAATGCTGAAGTACTTCAAGGCTCAATCACAAGCTCTCCTCTCTCCTCTCCCTTAAGTTATCTCCTCTAGTTCTACAGTTTCAAATAGCATTTAACTGATATAGCCTACATATATTACCACCTCTTCTATTATTTCCTCTTCTATTCTTCTAACTGGTTGGCGTCAACTCTAGCACGCCACTGAATCCTGCTTCTATTCTTGAGTGCTATCGTCCACAGAGAAGCCAGAGATCTTTTAAAATCACATTGTATCATTATAAGAACATCCAAACTCAAATACAGCAACATGTTTTGCATTGCAGGGCATCTTGCATTTGCTATTCTCCACACGTGGAAATTCTTAGGTCAACTCTTTGTGAGGCAAATTCCTTCCCATCTCCAAGTAATATCAAACCCTCAGAGAAGCCTTTCTCAAGTAGCCCACACTTGGCCCACAAGCTTAACATCTACTCTAGAATATCACATGATTACCCTCCTAGCACTTATTACAGTCTGAAATTATCCTATTTATTTGCTTGTTTCCTATCTACCCTCCCTCACTGGAATGCAAATGTCATGAGATCAGGAGCCCTACTGGACTTGTTCATTCCTGTATCAGCAGTCCCATAAAAGTGACTAACACATAGTAGGCCCTCAAATGCTTTGAATAAATGAATTAGTCAATGTGAACACAGTTCACAAACCATTTTGCTTCGTTTCTCTGAGAAAAGCTTTGTAGAAAACAGAATTAGTTCTATTTTTCTAACCAGTGTAGCCAACATGCACTCTCTTCAAACAGACTGTATTAATAATTGCTATTAAGTGCTTTAAAAAATTAAAAGATTCTCCTAAGAACACCTATAAAAATTGTGCTGTATCCAATTATATTTTATAATTATAATTTACCAAATTATAAATTAGTTCAGTTTAAGCTTCAGTATTAGGCATAATTTCTTAATGTGGAAGATGTCATTCTAGCCCTTGTGAAAGGAAATCTGTTAAGTACGATACTCCCAGAGGTCTAATCTTTTAAAATTAATTAGGTGACAATCTCATGTTGAAGAAAATTCTGACAAAGAGTTTTACTATATTTAGCTATATTTTCACTTTTGCTTTCAGTAAAAACTATAAAAATTAAAACCTAAGATATGAAAAATCAAGAATCCCAGCATTCCATCAGAGTGAAAAACAACAAACTTGATTTAATTTTGCTTTTTCTTCCCATAGACCTATACAAAAGTATACATCTGTTAAAAAGTCTTTGAATTCTATAAAAGTGGTAACTTAAGGTTCCTTGTAGCTTTAAATTCTGTGATTTTTGTGACACATAAGCAATATTTAGAAAAGTAATTTAGAAAATAGAAAAGCATGGGTACATATTACAACTTAAAATGATCCATTACTGGGTAGCTGGGAGCTTCCCCGGTGGCGCATTTGTTGAGAGTCCGCCTGCCGATGCAGGGGACACGGGTTCATGCCCCGGTCTGGGAGGATCCCACATGCCGCAGAGCGGCTGGGCCCGTGAGCCATGGCCGCTGAGCCTGCGCGTCCAGAGCCTGTGCTCCGCAACGGGAGAGGCCACAGCAGTGGGAGGCCCACGTACCTCAAAAAAAAAAAAAAAAAAAAAAAAAATTTCTCACTGGGTAGCTGGGATTCTACTTTAAGCATCAAGTAGTAAATAGCTATAATAGTGAACACTAAACATATGCCCTGAGTTAAAGATAACCATCCTGCCCCCAAAGCACACCAGGCAAATAAACATTGCCCATACATTATTCAAGATGATGATATTTACAGCAACTGACTTAGGAATTAATTACTCCGTGGCAGGCACTACACTAAGCTCTTTTACACGAATTATCTCATGTAATCTTCACAACAAATCCATGAGGCAGGTATGCTCATGGGTCCACGTACATATGAATGCTTCAGTGTTTGAGGTTCCACAGAGAGTAAAGGGAGGAACCTGACAGAACTCTGGCAGGCTGACTCCTGCATCTGGTCCTTAATCACTTATCTTTCTGAACTACTTTTAAATTACAGCTCTTAATTCTTCTGACTGGCATATCCTACCTCTCCTCTGTTTTTCATTTTTCAAAAACCTGTTCAGGCTATCTAGCCTTTCTTGACTCTTTACCTCCCCAGTTTTTAGACACTGTATTTTCTTTTCCTGTTGCACTTATTTCTTAAAAAAAAAAAAACAAAAAACTGTAATAATGTAAGTACATAATATCTCTGTTGTTCCTTCCAGACCTTGAGTTAAGCACAGGGACAAAAGCTCAACTCTGAATACCCCTACCTAGTTCATCGCTTGATATTGCAAGTGTTTAGGTTAAAGTGTAAGGCTAAATGACTATAAATTCTGATGTAAAAGGTTTTGTTTTGTTTGTTACATGTAAAACAGTGATTCTAATTCAATAAATGACTAGAGTGGAAGAGGAACCATACATAGTATTGCTATATATAATATATATATAGTATGTACAAGAACTATATATAGTATGTACAATCTACTTGCCTGAGAAAACAATTCTAAACAAGTAAAAATATGCTCTCAAGTGGGATTAAATCCTAGAGAGGTGCTACAGGTTTGGGTTGTGTCTCCAAAAACAATTACAGGTGTGGCTTCCCCAAATTAATGATGCCCAGGGCTGATGAATCCTGTAGGATCTAGTTTATAAAATCTATTATTAAGCACCCAAGGGATGCTTTACAAGACCCAGTAAAGACAGGTTTTATTTTGTTTCTCTTTTGGGAAAGGGAGATATAATTCATGAGGGCTGCTAAGTACCAGGGGACAAAGTAATAGTTCAGAAAATAAGTGTTTCAAAGAAGTTTCCCACATTTTCATGAAACCTATGGGCATCACTGATAATTCAATTACATATTCTAGTTTAGTCACATTTGTATTAAACATATCTATAGAAAGAAATGGTTGTGTTGATAATTTAAAACTGAGAATCTAAAACAACTAAATTTTGCCTTTGGGACTTATCATATACCTTTTTTAAACATACCTTTTTAAAGTTTGGCATTTGCTAATATTAAAATCTGCTTGATTTCCCTATCGATGGGGATGGGAGGGGGGATGAAACAAATGTTTTAGGTGGCAAGGGTAAGTCAGCCTGAGAGTAAATATCAGAATAATACACTTAAAGAAAATCTAAATTATCTAGATTGACCATGTTCTGGTTTGTTTTCAATTAGGAAGAAGTAAGAAAACAGTGCTTGTTTTATTATACATAAGAACAATAATGATAAAACTGAGTAGCTAGTCAGAGTGATTAAAAAGAAAGATGTGAAACAAGATAAAGGACAAATCTAACTTTCAGCTAACCTATCAAGTACTTTTCCAAGTTTATTTAAAACATCACTTTTCAGAAAGTATCTTTCTCAAAATAAATATGTTCATTTGTAGCTATTTTCTTCATTTAACAATGAAGAATAATGACTTTGCTTAAACTCTGAAAGAAATATTTTCTTAATTAAAATAAACTACTAGAAATAAAGTAAAAGAAGCAAAAATAATCTTTACAGTACAATTAAACCCACCATATTAAGTTAATCAATTGTTTCAAATATAATTTCATTTTTTTAAAATTAGTACTTTAACAATAATGGTCTCAGCATTAAAAAAATTAATGAACAATATACTATTAATTTTACTGTTCAACTTTAAAGACTGGTTGCTATACAAATTAACATAAAAATACTATACTGTATATACTAAACAAATTTTTCTGTTATGTATTTAAGTTCGAGTATCTGTAAACAAATTTTATTACCTGTGAAAAAAGATATAATTTTTTTCCCAACTGAAAAAAATCCTACACAATAAGGTTTATTTTCCTTTGTGAATTTTATTGAAACTGCTCCAAAAGTATAATCATGAGGAGTAAAACATACACACATACATGCTCACTAAGATGCAGATTCAATCAATGCCTATGCATATAAAGGATAGGAGCAAAATATTACACAAGCAGGGAGGCATCAACATTTTAGCTGAGTAATTTTACATACAGGGATTTACAAAAAAGCATTCACACTGTACACAAACCACGTGTGTGTTTGTGCATATTGGTTTGCTCAAAGCTATGAAACAATGGTGCTACACAGTAAGTAGCCTTGCAAGTGTTAAAACCCTTGATGGGTAAAGGAAAGAGACTAGAATTAAACTGAAGGACATTAGGAAAACTTCACAGAGAAACATGAGGTACTACCTACAGCAGACCTGCCTTGCTCCTTCTACATCTCTTCCAATGTTCATTCCCTCTCACGTTTTATGGTTAAGGTAAAAATAGAACAAAAGTATTAATAACACAGATATGAAAGAACAAAACCTTGCTGAGGTATTATTACTCTGCAAGAGAATTAACTCTAGATACTTTGGTAAATTCTGAAGCACCTAATAGAATCAGAACCAAAATAAGGTATTGCTTGATCTTTATTCAGAGGCCCTTTATGAAAACTAGGTACCCTCCAAAGCACTGATAAAACCATCAACTGTTATCATTATTATTAGACTCTCCTTACTTTCTGTTTCAGTCACTCTGTTAAATTTCTTTAGGATATCACTCCAATACAAGAAACCTGTCAAGCACTGCTATTATCATTCTTTGAACGTCGTCGTCTTTTTTTTGTTTTTACTTCACTACTGAAGTAAAACAGCACCATCATCTTCCCAATCACACAAGCATGAGCTGTGGCTTTATTCCCTATTCTCATTTTCAAATCTATCAACAAATTCAGCCTTTTTTTTTTTTTTTCTTCAGCTGAAGTTGACTGTGGTGGACAGTATCATTCAGAATGGCCTTTTAAGCATGGCTCCTGAATAGTTTCCACCTGGACTATTACAATAGCTATCTATCTTTCACTACCTTCAGCTTTCTAAGAGCCAATTAATTTTACACAGCACAAAAGAGTTTGAGCATATAACTCCCTGCTGGAAGCTCAGAAAAATAAGTTCATACACCATGAAAAGCACTTCAGCCCAGTGCTTACTTAGCATGTAGGAAGTACTCTCATCACTGCTACAGCTGTGACAGTCATCACTTAGAAAGTATATACATGCAAGCTTTTAATCATATTATTAAAGTCTTTTCATAAACTAGACCCATTCTTTCAATCTTAATACATATTTCTGTTCTAGCTAAGCAAAACCTAGTGACAAAGATTCTTTGCTTGACCAAACTTTGGCCAGGGTCTGAACCTTCTCCTGGGCCCATCTGTGCACTTTCTTATAAAATATAGTTTTTTCAAGAACACCGCTATGTCAGTTTAACCAGAATCCTCCACCCTCAATATTTGACCACCCTCAATATCTGATCAGGATCCTCACCCTCCAACTACTGATCATCCTGGTCTGTCTGCAGCAAGAATCCTGTTAGGTTGGTTTTAACCACAATACCTTCTTACTCCTGATGTTTCCTCTTAAGAGTAGTTTTCCATCCACTGACCCTCAACTACTCTTTGGCTGTAAAGTCCCATGTGCCCACGCTGAGAGTTGAGGCCAATCTCTCTCTTCCACTGTAAAATCCCACTGCAGTGGTCCCTACACCTATGATAATGATACTGAATAAGGTTGGCCTTACCATCTTAAGAAGTGTCACTGAATATTTTTTCTTTAACACTAGTCAACTGTTCGAAGACTTGCTCCCTTCCACCTCAGTGCTTTTACATATGCTATTTCTTCTCTGGATAGGCCCCATACTCCTTTTCATCACCTAAAGTTTTTCTATCAAACTATATTTGAAATGCTATGCCTCTGCACAACACCTTCTGATTCAACCCCTCTGACCTGGTTCATTCTTTAAACAGTACCATTTGTCAATACTTGGAAACATGGCTTACATTACAGGATAGTATTTAAAAATGCATATATGCCACATTTTGAAAAGTTTAATGTCATTTTTTCAATTGTGGTAAAAATGCATAAAACTTACCACATTGACAACTGTTAAGTGTACAGTTCAGTGTTATTAAGTATATTCAAATTGTGCAATTAATCTCCAGAACTTTTTCATCTTGCAAAACTGAAACTCTATACCAATTAAACAACTCCTTTTCTCTCAAAGATCATTTGACCATATATACACCAGGGTTTATTTCAGGGCTTTCTATTCTATTCTGTCTTTATGCCAGTACCACAGTGTTTTGATTACTACAGCTTTGTAATATGTTATAAAGTCTTTTTAAAAAACTCCTTCTGCCTGAAACACTGAATCATAACTTAACCTGGCTAGTACCTACTCATCCTTTAGGCCTCAGATATTGCCCTCTCTGGGAAGTCTTCCCTGACCTTTACATCTCCCCAACATTCACATACATACATCTTTCTGTGGACTCCAATTATACACTGTACTTCCCCTATCACAGAACTTACTTTGCTTCACTGTAATCGAACTGTGACTCCCAGTGGTGTTAATCCCTGTGACACAGTCTTTATCTATCATTTTAGCTTTCACATCCCCAGCTCCTAGCAGTGCTTGACCTACAGTAAATAACCAATAAATATTAAAAACTGAATGACAATAGAATATACTCCAGTGGTAAAAAGAATAAAGTCTAATTGATTTAGAAAATGTTCCTAAGACATATGAGGTAAAAAATCAAGGTGCAGAATACTGTTTACAGAATGCTACCATTAATATAAAAAGGGGAGAATATATATTCATATAACCAGCATACATATGATATAGCTCTGAAAGAACACACAAGACAATAGTAAAGCTGATTACTTCCTGGAGGCCAGGTGGGAACTTGGGTGGATGGGGGCCAGGGAGACGGAGCCTTTTCACTGCATACTTTTTTTATACTTTTAAAAACACATGATTTATTCCCTCTTTATGGTATTAAATAAGTTTAATTTTTTAGAGGTATATGAATTAATAGTATCCCTAAAGAAAATCAAATAGCAGCTGTGTAAATATGTGGCATTTTTTCCCCCTCCTTCGTCTCATAAGAATTAAGAAAATCAAAATGAATAAAACCTGTATCTTCAGTGTTACATCTGAACCCAGTCATCCTATCATTCCCAAAGAACCATGGAGACTAAGAATTTAGTTGATAAAGTACTAGCTTTGTTTAGTAATCTTCAAGTGGCATGGTAAGTTAATCTTTGAATATCCTTTCTAAAAGCATAAGCTGTGTATAAACTGCATTTTGAGTAAATATGTACTGCTTATTACTTAGTGACATGTTCACATACTAGCTTTACAAGATGTGGTAGCTAGCTTCCAAGATGGCCTCCGATGATCCTCAAGCCCTTGTGTAGTCTCCTCCTGAAATTACTGCTGGCCTATGTGAACAATAAATAGAATACTGCAGAAGTGAAAACAAGGCCATAAAAGACATTGTGGTTTCCACCCTGATGTCTCTTGGATCTCTTATTCTGGGGCAAGCTAGCCTTTATGCCAAAAGGACATTCAAGCAGCCCTGTGGGGAGGCCCCTGTGGGAGGAACTGAGGCCTCCCTTCAACAAATAGAAAGAACTTCCCAGTAGGTGAGTGAGCCACTTTGGAAGGGGGTTCTCCAATCCCAATTAAACCTTTAGATGACTGCAACCTCAGAAAATCTCAAACCAGAACCGCAGAGACAAACGGCTCCCCAATCCCTCCTGAGATTTATATTGTTGTTTCAAGTCACTACATTTTGAGATAATGTTACGTAGCAAAAGAAAACTAAAAAGTTTATTCTCAAATAATATATTCCTTTTTAAACCACACCTCTATTATAACTTAAAAGCCATGATTTAAAAAGTAGTTAACAGATCACGTAAAATTGGCAGCTTCAAATTATAGAATCAGGTAGGCTTGGAGCAAAGAGTTTTGAAAACAGCTTTCCAATAAAATGCCAGTTGCCATTAAAAAAAAAGGTAAGTAATTCTGCTGGAACCCCTCATTCAGGCTCAAGGGTGAAATCCTGATTAACTGGTATAACACCTATGAAACTGGTGGTATACAGTATGGGAGTCATTTAAATATTTATTCTTCTTTGAAAATGACAGACATTAACTTTAAAGCAAGTACCATATTTTCTTTTTTTCCTCAGGAGAAAAACCTCTGTCAAGGAAACTTTAAAATTGTTTAACATCAACATTGTTAATATTGTTAAATTGATCATACTACCCAAGGCAGTCTACAGATTCAAGGCAATCCCTATCAAAATACCAATGGCATTTTTTTACAGAACTAGGACAATTTAAAATTTTTTATGGAAACACAAAAGACCCCAAATAGCCAAAACAATCTTAAGAAAGAAAAACGGTGCTGGAAGAATCAGACTCCCTGACTTCAGACTATACTACAAAGCTACCGTCATCAAAACAGTATGCTATGGTAGAAAAACAGACAAACAGATCAATGGAACAGAATAGAGCGCCCAGAAATAAACCTACGCACCTATGGTCAGTGACATGACAAAGGAGGCAAGAATGTACATTGGAGAAAAGATGGTCTCTTCAATAAGTGGTGCTGGGAAAACTGGACCACTACATGTAAAAGAATAAAATTAGAACATTCTCTAACACCATATACAAAATAAACTCAAAATGGATTAAAGACCTAAATGTAAGGCCAGACACTATAAAACTCCTAGAGGAAAACATAGGCAGAACACTCTTTGACATAAATCGTACCAATATTTTTTTTGGATCTGTCTCTAAAGCAAAGGAAATAAAAGCAAAAATAAACAAATGGGACCTAATCAAACTTAAAAGCTTTTGCACAGCAAAGGAAACCATCCACAAAACAAAAAGACAATCTACTGAATGGGAGAAAATATTTGCAAATGTTATGACTGATAAGAGGTTAATATCCAATGTATATAAACAGCTCATACAACTCAACATCAAAAAAACACAACAACCTGATTTAAAAATGGGCAGAAGAACTAAATACACATTTTTCCAAAGAGGAAATGCGGATGGCCAACAGGAACATGAAAAGATGCTCACCATTGCTAATCAGCAGGGAAATGCAAATCAAAACCACAATGAGAGATCACCTCACACCTGTCAGAATGGCTATCATCAAAAAGAACACAAATAGGGGCTTCCCTGGTGGCGCAGTGGTTAAGAATCCACCTGCCGGGCTTCCCTGGTGGCGCAGTGGTTGAGAGTC
>NW_006769725.1:1601109-1606639 GCF_000442215.2 Lipotes vexillifer | reverse complement strand
ACACAATAACAAATATTGGTGAGGATGTGGAGAAAAGAGAACCCTTTTACACTGTTGGTGGGAGTGTAAATTGGTGCAGCCACTGTGGAAAACAGTATGGAGGTTTCTCAAAAAACTAAAAATAGAACCAGCAATATCATAAAAATATGATCCAGCAATTCCACTCCTGGGTATATATCTGAGGAAAACCCCCACTAACTGGAAAAGATACATGTACCCCAATGTTCAGACAGCATTATTTACAATTGCCAAGATATGAAAGCAACCTAAGTGTTCATCAACAGATGAATGGTTAAAGAAGATGTGGTACATGTATGGAACACAATGGAATACTACTCAGCCATAAAAAGAGAATGAAATTTTGCAATTTGCAGCAACATGAATGGACCTGGAGGGCATTATTCTAAGTGAAATAAGTCAGAGAAAGACAAATACTGTATGATATCACTTATATGTGGAATCTAAAAAGTACAACAAACTAGTGAATATGACAAAAAAAAAAGCAGACTCACAGATACAGAGAACAAACTAGAGGTTACCAGTGGGGACAGGGAAGGGGGAGGGACAACAGGGGTAGGGGATTAACAGGTACAAACTATTATGTATGGAATAATATACAAGGATATGTTGTACAACACGGGGACTACAGCCAATATTTTATAATGACTATAAATGGAGTATAACTTAAAACTGTGAATCACTGTACTGTACACCTGTAACTTATATAATATTGTACATCGATATTCAATTAAAAAACATAATTAGAAATGCAAAAAAAAATTGAGACACACTGTAAGACACGTAAGTGTATATGAGAAGCCACTACGCCAAGTGATGACTCTTCATCATGTTGAAGATAAGCAAAAAGTATAACTACAGAATGGGGTGGCATTTATGGTATATAATATAAAAAATTCCAGCTATCTGGAAAATTTGATCACAATAACGCATATACTAAGGGTTTTGGGTGGCTGATACTTTACTGTATTTTTTCATAAAATAACAGCACAAGCAAAAGCAACTGGAAATGTAGGGCTATTTATATGTATAATGCAAAGGACTAATCCTGCTATGCTTTTATAGTTTTTCGGATTACAGTCTGCTGTCACTTTTAAATGATAAGAATTTATTTGCACTGCTTCTATAATGCTGCTTTATTTTATAGTACAGACACAGGCAAGAAACTACTTGCTTGGGTGAAGATTTTTTTTATGAAATAAAAACTATTCATCCGGGCTTCCCTGGTGGCGCAGTGGTTGGGAGTCCACCTGCTGATGCAGGGGACAGGGGTTCGTGCCCCGATCCGGGAGGATCCCACATGCCATGGAGCGGCTGGGACCGTGGAGCCATGGCCGCTGGGCCTGCGCGTCCGGAGCCTGTGCTCCGCGACGGGAGGCCACAGCAGTGAGAGGCCCACATACCGCAAAAAAAAAAAAAAAAACAAAAAAAAACTGTTCATTCAAAGGGCTCTTGTCTTATTTCCAAATTGAGGTTGCATCCCAGAACTTTAGATTACCTAGTATTACCACTCAGGTAAAGTAGTTTTTGGAAAATGATAGCACCAAACTAAATGGTCTATTTACCTAAACTCTTTGTTCATAAACACGAAACAATGGCAATTTAAACACTAAGTGCATAATATAGATATATACCGGTAAATAACGGTAACGTCAGCAAGTTGAGATACAAAGTATAGTTTATAGAACAAGAGTAGGGAATTTATTTCCTTTCCTGTTCATATAAAACTCCATTAAGAGAGGAGAATTTTTCACTACCTCAGAAGAAAAAAGGCTGGAAATGTCTTCTGCAAGATGGAAATAAAAATATACAGCTCAAACTTGAGAACTGATGAGAGGAAGAAGTGGAGATTATCAGACTCTTTTGAGTTTACTACCTCATCTACTCTCATAGGAGCTTTGCCAGATAAACATATTGTTAACATTTCATCACTCTTGAATCAACAGTCATCACTTTGTCATATCAAAGGCTTTAAATGGTTTTAAATTTAGATTTATTTCTCTACAGTCAAAGGTTTATCTTAAAGCTAATGTACCATAATAACAAAAAGATGTTTTATTTGTAAAAGTAATTACTAATATTAAAAACATTTTTGAAGAAAATAGACATTTACCGATTCAATAATGATCCTATTTAACTTTAAAAATGCAATACAAAGATGAAACTCAGTACACCTTTTAATTTGCAATTGAGGCTTTATTTCCCAGTTCTTTCACAGATAAAATTCTAAGGAATTCTCAGGCCCTGATGAAGCCAGTATCTCCCAAATTTTGACCACCAATCAGATGGGAGAGGATTTTATGGGGCCCAAGGACAAGGCTAAGTGACACTGAATCAAACGAGGAAGTTCTCCCTTCATTCTCTTTCAATTCCTCTGACTACATCAGGAAATCTCAGATACCTGCTTTTTATTTATGGTGGTTACTTCAAGTTTCCTTTAAAATTATGTTAATAATTATATTGATAAATATGAAGAAAGTAAGTATACAGGAAGTATGCAGATATGGCCAAAATTCTGAAGATGATATAAGACTGACTTAGTCAAGTTTGAGAAATACTACACTTTCTATTTGGTCAACAAATATAACTGCCTATTATGAGCATGCCGTTGGTTTTGCCATCATGAAGGACAGAAAAAATGTTCAAAGAAATGTAAACAGGAAAGTCAGAAAAGAAGGTAATTACTTCAAAATGAGGTAATTAAAGGATTCACAGACAAGGTGGCATTTAAGCTAGAACTTAACAGGTATGATTTAGACATGCAGAGACAGGGAGAACATTCAAAGAGAACAAAAGCATAAGAATGCAGGCGTGAGTGGTGTGCGACATGTTCTAAATCTTGACTGTGGTGGTGGTTACATGGGTGTGTATATAATGTACACATAAAACGAGTGCACATTATTACATGTAAAGTTTTCCTTGATAAGTGTGATACCATATCTTTGACCTATGCAAAGAAAATCATTGAGGTTTCAGGCTTGGATAGTTTGGGAAGGGGAGGTAAACACAATCAGGAGAAGGGAAATCCCAATTCAGACAGAGGGATCAAAAGTACTTATTTTCATATAATAAATTTTCAAAAGCTGTTAGCTATTACACAAAAATAGCAGCTCCATACTTAATAGGTTCATTTCAGGGACAGAACTTACCTGAGTTAAGGCTTACCTATTATAATTAAATGTACTGTTCCCCACCCCACCCCCTCAAACAAAGGAGCACATTAACAGTACTCACCCCTAACAAAGTAAGAAAGAATAAACAGAAGTAGCCACACAGGTTGTGTTGTGCTACTGACACCTGAGGGAATTTAGCAAAATGATTTGTGATTGTATTCAACACAGACCTTGTTTGTAAGCAATTTAGAAATAACTGCCTTAGCATTTACATTTTAACCTTTAACTGTTTTGTTTTGTTTTTTTTTTGGCGCGGTATGTGGGCCTCTCACTGCTGCGGCCTCCCCCGATGCGGAGCACAGGCTCCGGACACACAGGCTCAGCGGCCTTGGCTCACGGGGCCCAGCCGCTCCGCGGCATGTGGGATATTCCCGGACAGGGCACGAACCCGTGTCCCCTGCATCGGCAGGCGGACTCTCAACCACTGCGCCACCAGGGAAGCCCCTAACCTTTAACTCTTTTCAATGATCTAAGCTCTTAAAATTATTCAGTTATTAAGTACATTTCAAGTGGCTTTTATCACATTTCATAGGTTAAGAATTCATGACTAGAAAGTGGAATCACTATAAAAAAAAACAATGCAATCATCAACAAGTCTTTACTTTTGGAACTTTATAATGCCTTTCTTAATAAAATCAATAACTTGACCATAAAATCAAATTCCAAACTTGAATTAATTAGAGAAAAGCATCAAGACACTAGAAAACAGATGATACTCTTCCACCATAAATTAAAGCATTAAGGCTCACAGAAACCTATGTGGATCCTCAATATCCTACTAAAGCACATATAAGCCCTTAGGTCCAGTGAGTTGCCACCAAGCTTAAGCTGAACACCATAGAAGCATACAATGAAGGGCATTTTAGAGCTGAAAGGGGACTCAGCTCAACTACAGTAATTTTCCAATTGGATTCTATGTAATTATACCCTAGGAGACGTTAACGGGTTGGCCAGGAGAAAATGTGCTCTCTGGCCAGGTAAGTTTAGGAAATGCTTGGATAACCTTCCCCGGGAAGCTTACACCTTGTAAGTGTACGTGCATATTACTACAGTAGTAAAGGTTTTGAGAAGTCTTGCGGTTAAAAGTAAATCAGAAGTTAAGCCAGATGTAAACAAATATGCTCCCAAATTATTTGCCATGGAACACTGTTTTGGGGCAGTAAGAGTATTAATGGATTCAGAACAGTGTTCAGGGGAAACAGTTTGGAAAAATGTGAACCTATGAAATTCCCTTAAACAGATGACAAATCTGAGGCCTAGAGATATCACACCTGGTCATCAGGAGAACAAAGGACTTGAATGAAATCTCTCCTTCCCAAGACTTCTTTCCACTAGTTTAACTATTAAATAGGACTCCTTTGACTGCATATAGTCAAACATTTAATTAACATTTACTTTACATTTAATATTTTGGTTATGGTGTTACATTTCCAGGTTTGTGTATTAACTTAAATGTTTTTAATTCTTTGAGTCTCGGGTTCCTGATAATCAGGGTCACCTGGAGATCTATTGTTTAGTAATTCTGGGTAATGATTTAGTTCAGAGTGGCTGAAAGTAATCACTTTAAAATAAACCATTTGTACTACAACTGGTTTTAATTTACTGTCGTTATAACTTGTCAGCTCAACAAAATCACTGTTGTTTATCAGGTGGAGAGTTACTTACAATATAAAGCTAACATATGTTATCCACAGTAAAATGCGAGATCTTCTGTCTACACCAAGACAGCCAACAACATCGAAATTGAAGGATTTTGTCTTTCTATAGTTCGGGGTTAATTTCTCAGGCAAAAACTTAGTTTCCTATCTTTCCTGTAATCACAAAAAAAGTTTTGATTGCTTTAACTGCAATCTCCAAATCAGATTTTTCCAATCTTTATATTTCTCAAACTCCACAGAACTCTAAGAAAGTGTAAGAATAATCAAACCACAAATTACTTAGCTTTAAAAAAAAGTAGTTGTGTGCCACTCCCCTTCCCCCTCCGAGAGTGGAGGAGACCGAACAAGCGACTATTGTTATGTTGCAACTTTAAAAGTCTTGGGAATCAAAGGTGATGATTGTTAACAACTTCCTTATAACTGATCTGACTTCCTCTAATAAACTTCTACACTCCTTTCCAACCCTCCCCCGCCGCATGCAATATGAACCAGGGCGGGCATTTGTGTCTCCTCAATCCTAAACTAACCCCCCAGATGCAAGAGGCCGCACGAAGCCTCGATTCCGCCAACACAGAAGTGCATCCGCGCGCTCTCATCGCACAGGTGCGACTTCCACCCCAACCTCGCGCACCGCGCGGCCCCTGCGCAGGAGGCTCGGCCCGGTCACCCGACGCTCCGGCC
>NW_006769725.1:1595099-1600887 GCF_000442215.2 Lipotes vexillifer | reverse complement strand
CGGGGCGTCCCGGCGGCTCGGGAACGAGCCGGGCCAAGCAGGCCGCTCGGGGCCGGCGGCCGGCCTCGCGACCGCGCTGGGGGCGGGGACGCTATTACCTGCCGGGGCTCGGCCGCTCCCTGCCGGCGCCGCTCTCCTGGCAACCGCGGCAGCGACACGGAGGCCGGGAGCCGGAGGGCCTAGTGACAGCTCCCGGCGTGCACCGCGCTCGCGCTCGCGCTCGCGCCCACGCCGGCGTCGACGTCCTCGGCCCTCGATCCCCGCCCCCGGTCCGCTCCTTGCCTCCCGGAGCTAGCTGTAGCCACAGCGCCCTCAAGCGGACCGTCGGGGAAGCGGCCTATAACCACCAATTGAGGGAGTGGACCTGGAAAGGGGTGTAGCAGGTGTTTTCCACGCGCCAGCCCCATCATGATGGGTGGAGAGATGGAAGGGATGCTAGGAGTTGAAAATAGCTTTTAAATATTATTTAAGTATTTGTTTAAATTGTTTAACTAATTGTTTAATTCCTCAATATTAAGGAACCCCAAGCACAGAGAGGTTAAAAGATTTGTGAAGTTAGGAGACAAATAGTTGTTATCACATTAGGATATATTTTCGTTCTAGAACCCTAGAATCATGTTGCTACAAGAATTGCACCCTTTTGCCTAAAATGTAGGGTGAAAAAAATGGTTGATTTCTTTTGCGAATGTGAAATACATGAATACATGAAATATAACAATTCTTAAAAATAATGAAACATCAATTATGAAGAGCATGCTGTGTTAAGAATGGTATATAGGGAGTTCCCGGGTGGTCCAGTGGTTAGGACGGCACGCTTCCACTCCTGTGGCCCACATTCAATCCCTGGTTGGGGAACTAAGATCTTGCAAGACAGTAGCCCACAAAGAAAAAAAAAAAAGTTATATTTCAGTATAATGTGTCAGTATTTGGCATTTAATAGCTTTGAGAATTAAAGGTGGAAGGCATAAGGAGTCGAAATTGTGGAGGGAAATAATCAATAAACCAATATATCATATATATTAGGAAGAAAAAAAGAGTTTTATTTAAGCCAGATTGAGGACTATAGCCTGGGAGACACAGATTGAAGCAGCACTTGAATTGTGTTCCACTGGACTACAAAATGGGGGCAGCTTATAAACGCAAAAGGCCCAAAATTACATAAATTATTTGTCAAGAATTAGGATTGGAGCTGGCAGGAAGTACAGGTGCTTGTTATGTAAGGATTGGTTGGGGTCTGAAACGGTTGCATAGTTACAAGGGGAGACCTTGAGACTATAAGTTTGCAGCTGGCAGCTGCTAGCAGATATTGTTCTGAGAATGGCTGGTGGCGTCCTTGAGTCTGATACAGTTCAGAAAATTTAAGTTCTCAGTAATACAAGAACGTGTCTGAAACTATGTCCACAATGACCACCTTGGCTCCATTTGGAATGCCTGAACCACAGTTACCCCATTTTTTTTAAATGCATATTTTCTTTAATGGTTAAAGTAGATGCACGATGCATTTTTTTTTTTTTTTTTTTTTTTTTTTTGGCCGTGCCAGGTGGCATATAGTATCTTAGTTCCAAGACCAGGGATTGAACCCACGTCCCCTGCAGTGGAAGCACAGAGTCTTAACCACTGGACCACCAGGGAAGTCCTCAATGCATATTTAATAGGCCACAAATAGGCTGTTTTGGTTATCCTAAAGTTCAAGTTAAACCTTGTATAAGCCAGAATGACTTCCCTATATCTTAATATGTGAAAATTTCTTCCATCAAAACCATCACGCTTCATCACCATTGAGATGAAATAGCAGTCAACTTAATTCTTTTAATTGTGTTACATCCAGCCATGATTTTTAATTATTCTGATGGATACAGGAACTTGTGAGGCAAAACAATAAACTTTAAAAACTCCAAATATAGATTTTAGAAAAACTGTCTTAAACTAGTATCTCTAGGGACATGGCTTTATTATTTATTTGGAAAATCTTCAAATTAATACGTTTGGTGTGTGATAATTGTGACGTTGAAATGATAAAGTAGAATATCAATAAACATACGATTTTCTACATACAAGCAATCATTGTTTCTATTTTTTTTAAAGCCTCTTGTTTGAAAAGAATTTTCATTATAATTCTACCATGGCCTTATGTTTTAATATATTCCCATGATAAGTACTTACATCCTTAGATGTACTTAGATCCTTTTCTTTACTGGGTCAAACTTTCCAAAAACATCTTCTAGTAGCAATGATAGTACAACTTCCCTGAGTCAGGTTTTACTTTTGCCAAAGTGAAGAGAGGAAATGTACATATGGAGTCATTCTCATCTTCCTCTTTTCAAAAGTTATGGGAATGATTGATCCTGTGCTTCATGATACTGGATTTAACCACACTCTCTTCTGCAAGATAACAGAAAACTTCTCACATTTTTGCAACCGTTTCCATCCTGGAGCGACTGGGTCTAAATTGAGAAGCAACGCCACGTCAGTCCTGGACATTTGTTGCCTCAGACAGAGCTACCAAACGGCCGACTAGCGTTCATTAAAAAACAGGAAAAACAAAAAACAACCGTAGTTCATTAAAACAAAAAC
Organism: Lipotes vexillifer; assembly: GCF_000442215.2. NCBI lineage: Eukaryota > Metazoa > Chordata > Mammalia > Artiodactyla > Lipotidae > Lipotes > Lipotes vexillifer. Next base: position 1,598,313 of record NW_006769725.1, on the reverse strand, counting down.
AAAAAAAATCCAAGATACAGTGTGTTTGGGGTGGGGAGTTCGGCTCTCTGGCCTCCTGGGGACAGTGCCCGGCTATACCGACCCCTCTCCATCACCACCCTCTCGTCCAGTCTCCTCCCTACCCACGGCTAACCAAAGCACTGCACTGGGGGTCTGACTTTGAAGGTCACTTCCAGGGAGCCGGATGCATCAGGTGGCACCGTGGGAGGACACTTCGGCTCCACCCCCCCCCCCCCGCCCCCCGCCCATCTTGCTCCGCGCTCAGACCCAAAGCCGGGATTTGAAACTGCCACGCCCCCCAGATGGAGTCCCCGCGGCGGCGCGCCTTTCTCCCGGCAGGTGGCGCTGTGGGCTGGCGGGCAGCCGACCTCCGGGTCCCGGAGGCCCGCGCCGCCCACACCGCCGCCGCTGCCGCTCCTACTCCTGCTCTGGTCGCACGTTGCAGCCCCTTTCCGGCCCTGGTACCCGGGGTCGCTGGAGCCCCTGGCTGGGTGCCCGCCATGGCGGCGGCTGCGGCGGAGGCGCGCGTGTTCCTGGAAGTGCGGAGACGGCTGCAGAGCGCGCTGCTGATCCTGGGGTAAGGCGGGCGGTGGAGTGCGGGATACCAGGCGCAGCCTAGCTCGCTTTTCGTCTGCCCGGGCAGGCTCCGCCTCCCTCGGAAGGACGGGTTTTTGAATTTCTTTTTTCCAGTTGCTTAGAGCTTCTGGGTTACTCAAAGTGGAGTTGCTCGCCCCCGCGCGCGCCCCCAGTCTCCCTTCGGCTGGCAATCTCAGCATCACCTGGGAACTTTTTAGAAATGCGTTGTCTTAGCTCCACATCAGCACTACTGAATCAGAACTTAGATTTTAACACGTTTCCCGGGATTCAGATGCACATTAAAGTTTGAGGATACCTAATGTACCACACCGTTGACAGTGCCCTGCGTTTCCAGCAAAACAGTGCAAAAAGTGTTTTGATTGCCTCTTTGGGATCCTCGTTGTAAGAAATCTGTTCCAATGTGAGAGCTTCCTGTTTTGTAAATAAACTCCGGTGTTATTTTTTCCTCCCCAAACTGTTCTCTATGCAAAGGAATGGACACACTGGTTCAGTAAACGTGTGTTCAGTGAACGACTAACCAAGGTTGCAGACATCTTATTGGAGCTCATTCTTTTATTCATATTCGGAGTTCCAGTGAGAAGTCTGCACGCGTTTAACTTGCTATTCATTACACAAACAAGAAACTGTTAGGAAAAGTGTTCTCTTTTTTTGGTTTGGTAGTATATGGGACCTCTACTGTTCCCTTGTGACCACTGTTTCAAACAGTGTAAATTAGACGTTAAAATCCTGAACGTTTTATTACACAGCACCACTCTGAGATAGACTAATGCTTAGCCTTCTCTTTTCCTGAAACCAGCCGGATGTCTGGTGTGGCAGTTTTGGATTTGGCCTGAGAACTGGATTCAATCCTAAATTCTTCACCAGAGTAGAATCCTTTAATTTGAATGTTTTCAATTGTAAAATGGGGACGATGTTTATCACTCTTCTTTCTCTCTTTCTCCCCTGCGTCTTCCCCCGCCCTTTCTCAAATCATGAGTTCATATAAGTGCTGCACGTCCAACTCAAATACACCTTGTAAGGTTATTTGGAGCCCACACCTTACACAAAACGAAACAAGACAACCTCCCTCCTTTCTCTCGTCAAAGGGGCCCTTCATGGTTCCCCTGGATAACTCTCCCTTTTCAGCAAGTTAAGAAACCTAACTTTGCTGGACTCCTGTTTTGTCCCTGGTGGTCTTTGGCTGTTGAGCTTTATCACCAATTTCCCCAACCCTAAAAGCAACCACTGTTCTGATTTCATTCAACAACGATTAGCTTGCCAGTTCTTGAACTATGTATAAATGGAGTCATACAATATGTACTTGTTTGTTTCTGGCTGCTTTCCTTCAACAGTGTTTGCGAGATTCATGTTTCATCTATGTCATTGCATATATCAATAGACCATTCTTTTTTTCCTGCTGAGTGGTTTTCCACTGTATGAATATACGACAATTCATTTATCCATTCATCTATTGCTGGATATTTTGTGTGTTTCTAGAGCTTGCTTGTTATGAATAAAGCTGCCATACATTTTTTTTTTTGGCCACACTGTGCGGCTTGCTGGATCTTAGTTCCCCCACCGGGCATTGAGCCCGGGGCCCTTGGCAGTGTGAGCGTGGAGTCCTAACCACTGGACTGTCAGGGAATTCCCAAAGCTGCCATACGTTTTTGTGTAAGTATTTTTGCTGGGTCATAGGGTAGATGGGGGCTTTACTTTATGAGAAACCATTGAACAGTTCTCCAAAGTGATTGTACCAGTTTACACTCTAACCAGAAAAAAAAATGAATTCTAATGGCTTCACATTCTCGTCTGCATTTAGTGTTGTCAGTCTTCGATTTAGCTATTCTGGTGGTATACAGTAGTATCTCATTGTCATTTTAATTTGTATTTCCCTGATTAATAATGTTGAGTACCTTTTCATTTGCTTTTTGGTCATACATATATGTTCCTTTGTCAAGTGTCTTCTAATATCAAGTTGTTTGTCTTATTGTTGAATTTAAATAGTTTTTTATATAGTCTGGAAACAAGACCTTTTTCATTTATGTCTGTGAGTATGTGAATATTTTCTCCCAATCTGTAACTTTTCATTTTCTTAATTGTGTCTTTTGATGAACAGAACATCTTAATTATTATGAAATCCAGTTTATTGCATTTTTTTCTTTAATGATTAGTGTTTTTTGTGTCCTTAAATCTTTGCCTACCAGCTTGTGAGATTTTTTTCCTATGTTTATTTTCTAGGAGTTACATAGTTTTATCTTTTACATTTAGGTCTGTGATTATGTCAAATTAGTTTTTGTATTTGGCATGAGGTAGAGGTCAAAGTTCATTGCTTTTCTATAAGGATGCCCAGTTGTTCCATCACCATTAGTTAAAAGGCTGTCATTTCTTCCACTGATATAACTCAATGTCTTTGTCAGAAATCAGCTGACTATACTGTTTGCATGGTATGCCTTTTTCTACCCTTTTACTCTCAACTTGTGTTTTTATATGTAAAATTTTAAAAGCATGTACTAGGCGGAGTTTTTTAAAATCCATTCTGACAATCTCTGCATTTTAATTAGAATTTTTAGTCTATTTGCATTTAATGTAAATGATATGATTTTTATTCTTTCCCTAATCTTTGTTTTTTTTTTTTTTT
>NW_006769725.1:1589693-1595089 GCF_000442215.2 Lipotes vexillifer | reverse complement strand
TTGGGCCTCTCACTGTTGTGGCCTCTCCCGTTGCGGAGCACAGGCTCCAGACGTGCAGGCTCAGCGGCCATGGCTCACGGGCCTAGCTGCTCCATGGCATGTGGGATCCTCCTGGACTGGGGCACGAACCCGTATCCCCTGCACCAGCAGGCGGACTTTCAACCACTGCGCCACCAGGGAAGCCCTCTTTCCCTAATCTTAAAAGAACTGCTTCTAGCATTTCATCATTGGGTGTGATGATGTTGACTTTTGGCGAGTCTGTTTGGTAGACTGCATAGTTCCTTTCTTTTTGTTTTAATAAATTTATTTATTTATTTTTGGCTGCGTTGGGTCTTCGTTGCTGCGCACAGCTTTCTCTGGTTGCGGCGAGCGGGGGCTACTCTTCCCTGTGGTGTGCGGGCTTTTCACTGCGGTGGCTTCTCTTGTTGCAGAGCTCGGGCTCTAGGCATGCAGGCTTCAGCAGTTGTGGCGTGTGGGCTCAGCAGTTGTGGCGCATGGGCCCAGTTGCTCCACGGCATGTGGGATCCTCCCGGACCAGGGCTTGAACCCACGTCCCCTGCATTGGCAGGCAGACTTCTAACCACTGCGCCACCAGGGAAGTCCCATAGTTCCTTTCTATTCCTAGTTTACTAAGGGTTTTCATCATGAATAGATACTGTGTTTTCCTTAATGATTTCTACGTGTATTGTGATGGTCATATTTTTTTCCTTTAGTCTTTACTTCTGTGAATTGCACTAGGAACAGTCTGTTTATATTAAGCCATCTTAGCATTCCTAGGATAAACCTTGGCCATTCATTTATTAAATTCACAGACGTTTACTGAATTCCTATTCTAGGGCCCAAAACTCAAATTCTAGGTGCTGGTTATATGGCTGTGAACACTAACAACAAAGCAAAGACAAAAATACTTGCTCTCATTGAGCTTACAGTTTAATGGTGGCAAGAGGTAGGCAGAAAATACACAAATATTTATATATGTTATACTGAATAGAGATATGTACCTAGCAGAAAATAAAACAGAAAAGGGGATAGGAAAAAAAATTCCAACCCCTTATTCTGAATGAGAAAGCAACAGTGGAGCAATAAACTGAAAGGGGTGAGGTCTGGGACTGTATTATTCCCAGTTGAAGACTGTTGCCCTGTGAGAGAACAGAAAGTATGAGGTGGTGCCTAGTTCAGAGAGATGTAGGTGGGCTGGTGAAGCACATAGTAAAGGGTCTTGCAGTGGTGTGCTGGAAAATGTTCAATGACCTGCTCTCCAGGAAAACCAGACAGACAAAAACATTCTTCCTGATTTGCAGCACTTACTGATTCCTGTGGTGGGAATACTTTCACCATAGATGATAGCAAACTACCAGAGAGAGGTCAACTGGCTTGCAAAATGCCTGGAATGTTAACAATTGCCTCTAGTATATTACTGGGTCTTAGAGACCATTGAAAGGACCTTAGCTCGGACTCAGAGTTGAGATGTGAGGTTGTTAGATAGTTTCGAGCAGCGTGTGCCACCTGAAAGAATACAAGAGAATAGTGACAAAAGCCTCACATATAAAAAGTGTGGGCAATTAGGGTCTCAAAAACTTTGTTTTGGAATAATCTCAAACTTGAGAGTAAGTTGCTGTCACTCCTGAATACGTTACTGTGGATTTCCTACAAATAAAGACGTTCTCCTACAAAACCAGCATGCAACACTCAAAATTGGGAGATATGTTACTGCCATCTTATACTCAGACCTTATTCAAGTGTTTCCAGTTGTCTACTTAATATCTGTAATACAAAGGAATCCAGCTCAGAATCATGCATTGCATCCTCATGTTTCCTTCGTTTTTCAATCTGGAAGAGATCCTCAGTTTCCTTGACTGACACTTTCGAAGATTACAGCCCAGTTATTTTGTAGAATAGTCCTCCATTTGGTTTTGTCTTCTGTTTCCTCAAGATTACATTCAGGTTATACATCTTTGGCAGGAATATCACAAAACTGATGCTGTGTTCTCATTGCAGCTTCTCAGGTGGCACATGATTTTGATTTGTTCCATTAAAGTTCACGTTAACTTTGAGAACTTAAATAGGGTGGTATCTGCCAGGCTTCTCCACCATAAATTGCCCTTTTTTTTCATTATCAATAAGTATTAATTGTATTAATAATTCTTTTCATTATTAATAAGTATTGAGACTATGTAAATGCCCTGTTCCTCATCATACTTTCCTTTTATTCATTTTATTTATTATTATTTTAAATTGAAGTATAGTCATTCATTTATTCATATCAGTATGGACCCATAGCTCTGTTTCATTCAGTGGGTTACTTTTTTTTCTCAAATTATAACCAGATGTGGCCAGGGGGAGTCCCTTCAAGATGATTTCTGTGTTTTTTTGTTTGTTTGTTTTCACATTCTTTGATTTCTTCTTTACTTAGTTGCACAGCAAGATATTCCAGGCTCAGGCTCATCTCATTCTTTTCCTGTCGCAGCCCTGGACAGGAACTGGACAGGGACAGTTTCATTTTTGTTTTGTTTCATTTTTGTTTTGTTTCACTTTTGTTCATTTTGTTTTTAAGTGGAAAATGACCTTCAGAAACCAAGATCTGGGCACAGAGTGTACTCATTACTATTGGCGTGTCACTTCTCCCAGACCCACTAGTAGACAGAACTAGAGCATGTGTGTATGACATATGTATTGTGTTTATGTATGCATGTATATGTGTGTTTGTAAATATATCATGATACACATACATATATATCTATATATATTACTGTATCTATTTATATGCATTGGAAACCATGACTTCACCCAGATATTTTAGATTCTAGTCTACCACCATAGGATCCATTCTGGTTTTCTCCCTTTCCCTCTTTGTAGCTGTTCTCCCATGGTGAGAATTATCCTCATGACATGTATTTACTTGGTCAGTTCCACTCTATGCAGTTAATCTTCCACTGGCATCCTTTGCCACTTCCCTTCCCTCCACTCAGTGTTGACACTCTCCTCACGTGCTTGGGCTCTGTTATGGACTGAATGTTTCTTTTCCCTCAGAATTCATATGTTAGGGCTTCCTTGGTGGCGCAGTGGTTGAGAGTCCGCCTGCCGATGCAGGGGACGCGGGTTCGTGCCCTGGTCCGGGAAGATCCCACATGCTACGGAACTGCTGGGCCCGTGAGCCATGGCCGCTGAGCCTGCGCGTCCAGAGCCTGTGCTCCACAACGGAAGAGGCCACAACAGTGAGAGGCCTGCGTACTGCAAAAAAAAAAAAAAAAAAAAAAAATTCATATGTTAAAGCTGTATCCCGTGATGGTATTAGGAGATGGGGCTTTGGGAGATAATTAAGTTTCAATGAGGTCATGAGTGTGGAGCCACTATGATGGGATTAGTGTCCTTATGGGAAGAGACACCAGGGCTTCCTCTCTCTGCCATGTGAGGATACAGTGAGAAGGCAGCCATCTGCAAGCCAGGAAGGGGGTCCTCCCCAAGAACTGCTAGCATCTTGATCTTGGACTTACCAGCATCCAGAACTAGGAGAAATAAATGTCTGTTGTTTAAGCCACCCATTGTGTGGTGTTTTGTTATAGGCACCTGAGCAGACTAAGACAGGCTCTGAAACTCCATGCTGAGCTGCCCCCACCTGCTACTCACATTCCCTCCTTTCTCCTCTTGGAACCTGATGTCCTTGCTGGGTGGCCTTGCTCACCCTGCTGGGTTTCTCATATCTACCCCAGGCTTCAGTGGTTCTCCCACCCTTTCGAAGGTCATTGGGGAGCTAAGATCCCACATGCCTTGCTGTCAAAAAACCAAAACATAAAACAGAAGCAATATTATAACAAATTCAATAAAGACCTTAAAAATGGTCCCTGTTAAAAAAATTTAAAAAAAAAACAATTTTGACCACGTTGCACACTTAGTTCCCTGACCAGGGATCGAACCCATGCCCTCAGCAGTGAAAGCATGGAGTCCTAACCACTGGACCGCCAGGGAAGTCCCAAGACTCAGGTTTTTGATATTCTGTATTGCCAATTAAGTGCAGATCTACACACTTCTAAAAGGAACTAGCCAGAAAGTAGTTTTAAAATTTTCTAAGGCAAAATAGGAGGCCTGACCAAGATTCACACCTGAACACACGGTATGGCCTCTCTACTTGGATGACATGCAAGTGGATGGCCCACCTTCTGCACTTCAGTGACACTGAGTGGATGGCCTGCTCTTGCTGTCAGCACTTAAGAGGGGATCCAGGTGCTTTGCTCCTCTGGTGCAATGCTGAGCATATTTCAACTTCATAGGAGTATCATCTCTATATGTCTTCATACCCTTCTGTACTTTTGGTGCCTGGTAGACAGCAGCTGTGTTTTACTCTGTTGCCAGCACCAAGTGATTTGTGTTTGTCGTGGACTGGATTAGTAAGTCCTTTCATGCCTGGTATTCATACATCACTAGATTGTTTTCTTCATTATTTGTTTATTCTTAAAATCGACAAAGTTTTTTCTCCTGTACCTTTTGTTTTACGTAATCCTGGCTTCCTTATGAAAATCCTGTATATCAAATACCAATGCTTTACTCTAATTTACTGTACGTAAAGTGAAACATTGAAATGCTGGTCTCAGAGGCAAGAATATGTCACTAACTCATCCATTCATTATTCACATAACATTTACTTAGTGCTTGGCCTAGGAGAGTCGCTGCCCCCCTCCACGTGCTTCCGTAGTCCCCTGTATTATGAATAAGTGCAACGTAGTTTTAATGCTCCCTTGATCATTCCTGTTTACTAGCCTGTCCCCTGCTTGGGGGTGTGGGGTGCAGAGGAAATATCATGTTAATCATTGTATTCCAGTACCTGGCACATGGTAGAACTCAAAAAAGGTGTGTTGAGTGAGTGAATGAATGTTGAAATCATGCTAGGATCAAGGGACGCATAGGTGAATAAGCCACCATCTTACGCTGCCTTGTTGAATTCTCTGGCCAAAAATACTTTGATGGGGCTTCCCTGGGGGCGCAGTGGTTGAGAGTCCGCCTGCCGATGCAGGGGACACGGGTTCGTGCCCCGGTCCGGGAAGATCCCACATGCCGTGGAGCGGCTGGGCCCGTGAGCCATGGCCGCTGAGCCTGCGCGTCCAGAGCCTGTGCTCCGCAACGGGAGAGGCCACAACAGTGAGAGGCCCGCGTACCGCAAAAAACAACAACAAAAAATACTTCGATGAGCAAGTGCGTGGTGCATGATAGACTAGCATTCCATTGTGCTGGTTTGCAGAAGCTGAAGTCAGGGGAACCGGTGGTAGGGAAGAGTCGGGGTGGGGAAGCGAAGTGGCAGGCTGTGCGGCAGATCCTGGAGCAGCCCAGGGGGAGGTCCGGGCTAGAGTAGATGGAGGAAGCCCTGAGATAGAGGAGAGAGTCGGCACTCAGGATCACTGGGA
>NW_006769725.1:1583799-1589654 GCF_000442215.2 Lipotes vexillifer | reverse complement strand
GCAGGAATGAAAAATATGTCTCTGAACTTTCATGTTACAGTGACAGCGAAAAGTACTCTCTGACCTCATCTAAACCTAGTATAGATTAGTTTCCTTTACGATCAGTTCACTGCTGTTTTTCCACGGCAGTGACTAAATCCAGGGGCCCTTATTGAAGAGGAACAGAGAGCTCCTTGGCCGTATTTGTTTCTTTCATAATGTGGCTTTCATCAATGAGAAATAATTTCTTGTGTGTTATTTTTAATTTCCAGCGTTCCAAACGAAGGAGGTCTCCCCGTGGATGTTTGCGTAACGCCGACCTCGCTCCAGGTGAAAAGCCCTGGCGGCTGCACGGAGCTCTGGCTGCCAGCAGGGGTCAGGCTTGTCCCGTCCTCCTGCCGTGGGCTGCGGCACGTGGCCGGGGACGGGCTGCACCTGCGGCTGCAGGCGCGGGCGGAATTCTGCACAAGTGAGTAGTGCTGGCGGTCCTGTTTCTGCATTTGCTTTTTAATTATAAATCAAAGGTGATTTTTTATTTTCCTTTGAAAGGTTGAACTTTTCCCAGGTGAAAATCACTGCTCATCAGCTGCATAGAATGAGCTGGGGGTCCAGAAGATGTATGTTTTTTGCCAGCTCTGCCCATTATTAGCTGCATGCAACTGAACATGTTACTTAACCTTTCTGAGGCTTTGTTTCTTTGGGTTTTTTTTTTTTAAGTGTTTTGTTTTCCTAATAGCCTTCACTTTTTTTTTTTTAGAGCAGTTTTAGGTTCACAGCAAAATTGAGCAGAAGGTACAGATTTCCCACATACTCCCTGCTTTGTTTCTTTAATTGTAAAAAACCTGGCTCACAGAGTTGATAGGAAGATGAAATCAGATGGCAATCGTACAAGACCTGGTTGATATTAAAGCATTACGTAGAAATTCATTCATTCAACAAATATTAGCTCATTGATCTAGGTGCTGGGGTACAGAAGTGGGCAAGCTAGGAAGGTCTCTGCCCTCATGGGGCTTAAGATTCTAATCAGTGGGAACAGGTAATGAGCACACAAGTTATTTGGATACAGAGGTAAGTGCTGTGGGCAAAGTAAAGCAGAATAATGGGATAGGGCGTGACTAGGGGCAGATGAGGGTCAGGGAAGGCCACTCTGAGAAAGCAGTGTTTGACCAGAGAACTGAATGATGGAAATGATCACATCCATGTAGGGACATTTAATTAATTAATTTATTGAATTTACTTATTTTTGGCTGCGTTGGGTCTTCATTGCTGCGTGCGGGCTTTCTCTAGTTGCGGCTAGCGGGGGCTACTCTTTGTTGTGGTACAAAGACTTCTCATTGTCGTGGCTTCTCTTGTTGCGGAGCACGGGCTCTAGGTGCGCGGGCTCAGTAGTTGTGGTACACGGGGTTAGTTGCTCCGCGGCATGTGGGATCTTCCCGGACCAGGGCTCGAACCCGTGTCCCCTGCATTGGCAGGTGGATTCTTAACCACTGCGCCGCCAGGGATGTCCGGGACATTTCTAACTAGAGGGAACAGTACATACAGATTCTGGAATTGAGTTTGATGCATCATTTGACTTTGATTGTTGCTATGCCTGTGATGCTTCCAATATTTTGTTGTTGGCACATTGATTCAGAAAGGCAGTAGAAATGTTTCTCGCAGTAATTTTTCAAATGACTTCACTGGTTCATTGCCTCTTTGCCATTGAGTGATATGCTTCGGAGGATTAAAAATGATGTAAAAAGGGGAAACGGAGGCTGTAACAGCTGGATGTGATACTCGTTCTCAGAGAAGGATTATAGTTCTTGTAGATGCACTTGATTTCCCTGTTGCCTCTTGGATGCGAAGCCTTTCATCTGCATTTCTCCATGCAGCCCCAAGGGCGTCAACAGGATTGTACTGAAGAGCTGTTTAGGAGTTGTCAGGTGTTCCCTGGCATCTCTATCCTGGCTTTTGAAAGGAAAGAGAAGTCGAGGGAGCTCCATTCCTTTTTTGTTGGAGAATGATTTTGCTCAAGTGCTGGATTAGTGAATAACTAGTCTGAGTTGATCAGGGTTGGTTTGAGGAAAGAAATGTCCTGGGGCTGAAGTGGCATGGGATCAACCTAAGAATGACTGTTGGAATAACCATGGAAAGAAGAATGGGGCCGTCAAGATGGGAGATAGACGCTCTGAGGGTACCTCATGATGGGTAGGGGAAGTGTTGTTTCAGGGAAGAAGCCTTGGGAGTCTGGCTCCTGTGATGTCATCACCTGTGTTTAGCGATGATGAACAGTACCCACAGCAGGAATCTTGGGTCACATCAGGAAACTAGAGAAAGGCAGGCGTGAAAGCCACAGTGGAGCGTTTTCAGATCTTCTGCTAGTTTTCTGGGACCATGATTTTAGGTCCTATAATGAGGAGGTACAGAGACCTTCCAGAGACAGAATTGGTATGTTGCCTACCCATATTCTATAACAGTTAAATAGCAAATCTTGAACCATTTTTAAAAATTTAAATCAGCAAACATTACCGTCTAGTTTTAACTGTTGGAAAAAATAAATTGGCTGCTGTGTGTTGGTTTGCATCTGTTGTTGGCATTCATGGGTCTCCAATTTCTTTACATTTTTAACACATATTTTACTCAACAGTCTGAAAAGGAAAAACATTCAAAGCCCTGTTCTGCAGTGCATGAAGGGGTATGCAAAATAGATTCCTCAGCATTTAATTGCTTTCGTGCTTTCCGCATAATAGGTGGTGAATAAATATTTGCCGAATGAATAAATATCAAATAGGTGCATACTGATGTAAACTTGAATCAAAATCTGTGGTGGAAGTGAGTCTTAACATTTATAGCATTCAGTCTATGTTTCAGGGTTTTTACAAAGTTGATTTTTCAACTATAAGAATGCTCTTTTAAGGACTACAATAGACATATTGTTACACTGTTTTGAATGCATAGGTCAGACCTGACCTTTGACCCAGAACTGGCTGCAGTAAAATCTGATGTAGTACCAGCATTGGATTCATCCCCAGGTGGCAGCGCTTCCCAGGATGCCCCTGTATCAGAAGGTTCTGACTTGAACCTGAGCCTGCATCATGCTGGGTGAGCAGCAGAGGGCAGTATGTCACTGAAAATTTGTTTGTTGGTTCTGAAAAGAACATTTTGGATGTCTTACCCAGGTCTACTTATTATCTGCTCAGAGCTAAAGAATACTGTTTGTTTCACTTTAGTGCTACAGGGCAGTCCTAGAAATTATTAAACAGAAGAATTTTTAACTCTTGAGGCTCAAACTTTCTCACATCAATTTTTTTTTAATCTTAAAATATAAAGTAACATGAGCCAAATTCAAATTGCTTGATTCTAATGGATATAACCTCATTTCTTCAGACTTTTTTTACTAGACAAATATTTTTGTAGGTTTGGATTTTGTTTTTTGGGCGTTTTTGGAAATGAAAGTTTCCTTCATGAATGAAATAATGGAAACTAAGGAAACATACTGTCTTATACTGCTCTTTCGTATACTATGGGAAATATATGTTTTCCCACAGCTTTAATCAGAAATTGAGTTTCTCTCCTGGAAGATGGAACTCTTCTTAGGAGCCGTTTCATTCCCCGGGACCTGCCCAATAAAGACCAATTTCAAGATTGAATTTTGTTTGTACATACTGGTAAGATGCCAGAGCGGACATCAACCTCGTTTAAATCGAATTAAATTTAAGAAGTCTGTTTACCGGCAGTCACAGTGAGGAAAAACTGTCCCTAAGCATAGCAGAGGAAATAGCTCCTTTTCTCTCATCCTTAATGTTGGTATTTCCAGAATGAGAGAAATAGCGAGTTATCTATGTTACACAGATCATTTAGGGCAATACCTAACTCTGAAACATGTAGCAAAATCTGTTTTTGAAAACACTTCCCAATATTTGCTTCTGCTTGGGTCATCAGATAATACTAACTGAATGGGTACTTCTGGGTAGATCATAAAGAGTGCTTATTGGTGGTAATTTATTGCGGCTGTTAAACTCTTAAGTATGTTAATGGATTTGTCCCAAACCTCTAAGATTTGCTGTTTCCTTGATTTCCTCTAGAACTGATCTCCATGTTTAATCAAAGCTCCCAAGCCCAAGAATGTTGCACGTTTTATTGCCAGTCCTGCGGTGAAATCATTATGAAGAACAGGTAAGGAACACAGTCAACACTGATTCATCCTGTGCCTGGCAATGGTTTTTCTCTTTTTCTATCAGAATTTTTGAAGGAACTGCCAAGGGAGCAGTCTGTGGCCTTCAAATGAGAGCCACAGACTCAATGTCACTTTGAACCAGACCAGCCCCCAAACTCTCCAGCAATCACGGAGCAGCTAGATTTTCTCCAGCTGACAAAGGGGAACAATAGGATGCTGGCTTTGAGGGAGGACGGCTTATCTTGGTGGAATAGCCAGTAGAGATAGGCCCCTCTCCTTTGAAAACAGACACGGCATCTGTCACACGTTTTAGCCATCATCCTGGTGAATGAACTTTTTCCACATTAAGTGAATTTTCTAAATAACAGAAGCTTTTGCAGCACAATTTTGTACTTGAACTCTTTCTATTAGTGCCTTTCTAAAATCCATTTCCTGTTTCCCTGCTTATTAAAACAGCGTATAAAGCACAAATCAACCTTTTCTTGATGCTTAGGTTAATGCTGTAACCTGCCTTCGAGGTGTGCTGTGATTACCCCATTGAGATGGGAAGGGCCCTTTGCTATATTCTTTGTATTCCCACGTTGTCTCTTTTAATTATTTTTCCATCCTCTCCTCCTGTCAGCCTCTTTGTTTCCTGGGCACAAACCCTGCTCTCTGAATTTTCTAATCACTCATAGGCTGGAAAGACAGAGCAAACCCTTATTATCGTTAACAATATTTTTTTTACTTTATTTGTTTTTGGCTGAGTTGGGTCTTTGTTGCTGCGCGTAGGCTTTCTCTAGTTGCGGCGAGAGAGGGTTACTCTTCGTTGCAGTGCGCGGGCTTCTCATTGCGGTGGCTTCTCTTGTTGTGGAACACAGGCTCTAGGCGCGCACAGGCTTCAGTAGTTGTGGCTCACAGGCTCTAGAGCACAGGCTCAGTAGTTGTGGCATGTGGGCTCAGTAGTTGTGGCATACAGGCTTAGTTGCTCTGTGGTATGTGGGATCTTCCCAGACCAGAGCTTGAACCCGTGTCCTCTGCATTGGCAGGCGGATTCTTAACCACTGCACCACCAGGGAAGTCCCTGTTGACAATATTTAAAGGAAGAATTTCGAGCTCTTTGTTGGAAGGGTTTCCTTGGAGACTTACATGAGACCCTTCCTCCTCCAGTGTTCCAGGTCTCCATGGAGGGATTCAGCAGATCTCTACTGGGAGCCTTTCCTGAACCCTGGGCTGGTTTATGCGCTCCTTGGAGGTTTATTCGCCTGTCTTCCCGCTTAAACTGTAGGCTTTGGGTGCAGGATAGTCCTACGCATATTACTCCTCACTCATATTTAGGGTGCAGTGTTGTGTAGTGGCTGGTAGTACAGACCCGGAAGCCAGCCTGTCTGTGTTTGTGTCCACCAGTTACTAGCTGTGACCCTGGGGAAGTTACTTAACCACTCTGTGCCTTCATTTTTTTTTTTTTATTATTACAAAAATATAGATAACAATAAGAGCTACCCCCGTAGGGTTTGGGGGAGGAGCGAATGAGTGTAACTGGTAAGCATTCAGTATGTGATAGCTCCTGCTGTAATTCTTACTCTTATCACCATCTTCATCATCACTGCCCCCAGCAGCAGGCTTGCTGCCCGAGGAAGAGTGCATTCTCTATAAATTCTTGCCGGGTTGACTCGAGTAAACATTAGGGTGCTTCTTCTGGCTCTCCATCAGCCTCTCTTTTTTTTTTTTTTTTTTTTTT
>NW_006769725.1:1574287-1583606 GCF_000442215.2 Lipotes vexillifer | reverse complement strand
CCCGTGTCCCCTGCATCGGCAGGCGGACTCTCAACCACTGCGCCACCAGGGAAGTCCCATCAGCCTCTCTTGCTTGCTCTCTGATTCCTGGCAGCATCCCAGGTAGATGAGATCGTGGAAAGTTATGCTGGTGTAAGTGGGGGGCTTGTGAGCAGAGCACCCTCTGAGTGATTATCTTGGGGAAGCCATGGGGTGACTCTGAATCTGCAGGGGAGGGAGAATGTTCTCACTCAGGTTCCCTAAGGCTGAGGGTGGCCACACTGTCAGGGATAGGCCCGCTTGAGCCTGGAAGGTCCAGAGCATCCCAGGTTACCCTGGAGTTTAACCAGGACAGTTTTCCTTCTCTCAGTCTATTTCTGGCTTTGGTTTAAGTCTCAGACGCAGTTTCTGAAACATGTGTGCCTGTACAACAGCAAGAGACCTGGAAGTCACAGAGGAGCGAGTTTACTAGAGTAACGGACTTCCCTGGTGTGCTTGGCCTGAAGGATGTGCTCGTTCATCATTGGCTGATACTGCATCTTCTGTTTGGTGTCAGTCCTGTTTACGACCCTGGACTTGAGAGCTCGGAGGGCTTAGAGGCTGACAATGGAAGGCTGTACGCGCTCTCCCGAATCCTGACCTTCGGGAGGCCGTGGGGTGAGAGCAGAGCGGGAGAACGGGACCTGGGTTTGAACTCCAGCTTTACCGTCACAGGCTGGGGAACTTTGTCCACGTCGCCTCAGCATCTTCTTATGTAGATGTTAAGACGGCCTAGTTTCCTAACTTGTGAAGAGAATAAACGCTCTTACGTTTAAGGCTGTAACATATATAATAGTAAATACTCGACAAGCTCTTTTTAGTTGGCTTTACAGCCTCCTTCCACCCCGTTTTCCATAATTGGCCTTATTGGCAAGCTAGCAGATTATCTAGTACAGTGTTTCAGGCCTTTTTGATTCAGGACTCCGTATTTTTTAGAGGTGCCAGGGAAATGACCCCCTCTCTCCCTTTTCCTTTGCGAGAAGGTCCACAGTGGACGTGACTTAGGCCTTGCTCACTTCACAAGGCTTTCCTGGACGCCTTTGCCTATCACACATGTGCGCCTGGCACCTGGGGGCCTCTTGAGCAATGCGGAGAAATCCTTAGTAGGCGACAGAAGGCTTTGCTTCCATTTCACTCTTAGGCAGCAGGCCCCGTGGCTCTCTGTTTGATGGAAAGACATGCTTCCTCCTGTGTCTGCACAAGGATGTCATGCTGACTGTTTGCATCAAGCCCAGTGGTCTTCTCATTTCTCCCTCAGTTACCTGTGCCACGCAGGTGGTAAGAACATCTGTGCTTGTTGAGTAGAAAGTAAAACCAAAAGTATTTCAAAGGAGGCTTGTATGTGCTGTAATCATCTCACTGTCAGCATCCTTTTCAGGAAGGCATCTTGGAATATGGTGGTTTGTCTTAGCAGGAGCTCTTGTATTGGGAGCAGTGGAGCCGAGTTAAGATCTGCTTACCGGCCAGCCTTTCTATCTGGGAACAAGCCACTTTGATTCTCAGTTTCCTCATCTGCAAAATTCGGAGGTTCAATTAGATAGAACTATAAGAGTCCTGCCAGCATGAAAATTCTGTGCTTAGTCAACCTCAAAAAGTTGCACCTTGAGTTCTGTGAATCATGATTATTTGGATAGTGCAAGACTAATGCTTGTTACTTTTTTTTTTTTAATGAAAAAGATTCTTGTCAAGCAAATTATAGGTGCAGAAGACTGTTTAACCTATTAAGACTCATTAATGGCTTTTAATACTTACTAGCACTGGGGTGCATGAAATCTGCTAATTACAGCAGTGTGTTTTCCTTCATTCAGAGTCACACATTCCTAGCCATTTATTTGGTTGTTTGAAAATAACACCTTATTTCTTTACAATAAAATTCTCCAATTTGCATTCTTACCAGTTCAGCAGAGTTTTTCTGTAAAAATTGTCCAAACATATACAATTTTTGATCATTCTCTTGTTAACAGTCCCTAATATCAAGCAACAGTCCCTAATATCAAGTTCATTGTGATCATCTCAGAAACAGCTAAATGGTCGTTGTGTTTGGAATTTGTTATGTATTTTAGAAATAAATTCATGTCAGACTTGAATTATATCGGTTGGCCAAACAGACTTTGAAACATCAGCCTGATTTTCAGTCGTTTGAGAGGTCTCCCAAGGTCACTGGAAAGGCCCTCCCGGTTCCACCTGCACCAGCAGAGCTGGGTGTCAGCCCAGTAACTATGAGGGCATTGAAACTCTAGCAGATAACAAGCAGAATGGACTTAACGGAAACATAAGAGATGTCAGAATATCCAACTAGTTGATTGGTCTATTTGACAGACCAGCTATTGTCGTAGTCTGAAAACAACTACTCCTATAAATAGTCACTTTTCTGTGAAAGAGGACAAAGAGGTGAAAAGAGAGGATAGGCACACACTGAATTATTGGTAACATTGTACAAACTTTTGGAATAAATAATAATGCCAGCTTATTCTAGTGGCTATATTTTGAGCTTTAGGTATTTGATATTTTTCTTAAAATTCTTATTGCCCACTTGGTTCTAATCCAATGTGAAATCTCTGTATTACGGTTGTTAATTATCACTGATTAATGGTTGATTTTAAAGTTAAGGCATTTCATTTTCTTGTCTATGTTTAAGTTTTAAATAAACACCATCAATCAATAACATTTATTAAAGTTGTGCATTTTAAAATGTAGTAAAATGGATACTCTTCAACGTTAGAGGTGGATCTTTAAATTCATCATTTTTTTTCTGAAGGCAATTTGGCAATACGAACTAAAAGACTAAAAATTGTTTATACTCATTGACCAAGTTTAAAAAAATAAATAAAATAAAATAAAATTGTGCATTTTAAGTTTTCCCCCCCGAAGCTTATGCTTAAGATACGTTAAAAATAACTAAAACATTTAAATTAATTAAAAGCATGTGTTGCTGTTCATCATAGAATCTTAAGCTGAGAGAATGTTCAAGAAATCATTTCACTCTTTCTCTGAGCTTCAGCAGGTTTTTACATAAAAACTACCTTGAAAAAAATGTGGTATCTATTTTCTTTTGAAAGTTCTCTTGGGAAGTATATCATATCAAAGTTTCAGGGTTTTCGATAGATACACTTTCAGGAGAGCTGTGATTAAAATACATCTTTTGTTCTTAAAGGTTTTATGTTTTTTCAAAACATCAGAAAATTTCTTTCGGCTGTAAAAACACTTTTATCTTTGCAATGACTTGTGAATTAGCCTCTTTCTTGCTCGATGTCTTACATAGATAGCTATGGGGTATAGTATAGCTTTTATTCACTGTGGTACAGGATCAAGTTAAGTCTGCAATATCACGTTGTGTGCGAATGTGCATCAACACTCCTAGATCTCTCTAAGTCTCAGTGCAGTTTCATTTCTGATCATGTATGAGGTTTTGACATTGCTGCCTTGGACACTGTATTGAGCATCTGTTTATTGGCACTACGTGCAAAATGTCAAGGGACAGAGAATCTTAGTGATGGAGAAGATCTAGGAGCCTGTTTAGGCCCAACTCTTACTCTAAACAGGCACCTTTGTTTGTCTTCCTCCTAATCTTTGTAAAAATTCAAATCCGACCTATCACTCTCGCACCTTAAATTCTGTGATGCTCCCCAAGTATCTGTAGAACCAAGTTCCCGCCCCTTAGGTTGACATGTCACACCCAATGTAGTCTGTACCATCCAACCTTCCCTGTCCCCTTTGCTGATGTTCTGTGTTACCAGGAGAGGGAATATATTCCAAGGGAGAGAGTTAGTTTGGAGTCTGGAAGACCTGGGCTATGATCCTGCCTTTCTTCATCAGCTCTGACTCTGTGAACTTGTAGAGATTATTTAACATTTCTGAGCCTCCCTTTCCTTCTCTGTAACAGGGGAATGGAAATTCTCATCTCACAAAGTTGTAGTAAACATTACATGGAATAAGGTGGGGGTGGTGCCCACCTGAGGTTTTCTTAAGTTCAGCTAAACGTGCGGACTCACAACACTACCACCGGCCACGTTTCTCACCTTCGGGGCAGTGGCAGGAGTTCCCCTCAGCAGAGGACCTGCAGCAGTTCAAGCAAATGGCAGGTCACATACCCCTCTGGGGACTCTTGTCTCCCCATGTGACACGGTTCCAGGTACAAAGTGCAAGATTCATATCTGGCAGGTGCAGGAGCTACCCTGAGAAGAAGCCTCATGCCCTAAACAGCCAATAGCTCTTGTGATAATTCTTTGGCATAGTTTTTAGGGTTCCCCACGAAGACCTACATTCAGGGAAGTTTGAAGCATGGCATCCTCATCTAATATTTACAGCTCATTCAAACTTCCTAGTCCAGATGCAGTAGACCAATCAAGGATCATTTTTACCATAGTCAGTGTTGTCTAGCAGTGTAATCAATGCCTACCATCTACCTGGCTTCCAGGGTAACAGGTCTAGGTGGTTAAACCAAAGGTCAGATTCTCAAGCAAAGGAAAATATTTGTTAACCCTTTCATCCGAGTATGCTGCAGACCCCACCAGGGGCCTCACATGTTATAGTTATCAACACTCCTTTATTTAAGAGCTTACACTATGAGTCAGGCACTGTGCCTGACACTGGGACTCCAGTGGCAAGTTAAACATATATGGTGCCTGTCTTCATATTGTTTCCTACACCTGTGATGCCCTTAGTTCCTTTCAATGCCTGGAGAACTCCTATTCATCCTTCAAAGGTCTGCTCAGATGTTACCTCTTCTCTGAGGTCCAGCGGCACTCTACTTCCCTAGCACTTTGTACATATTGCCCTGAATTCATGGATTGGTTTTGCAAGTCCATGAATCCCCTAAAGTAATATGCAGATTTTGTGTGCGGGTGGGAATGTATGTTTGAAGAAAGGGGCTAACACTTTCATCGGATTTTCAAAGGGGTCTGAGCCATCGCCTCCCTTTCCCCCCTCAACTCCCAAGCTGCTGCTCTGTTATGAGCATTTATTATATTCTGGTTTTGGTATTTGTTCATAGATGTATGTTTCCCACTAGAATGTGAATATCTTGACAAAGGGACTGTATGTACTAATATTTTGTGTCAGCAGAACGCCTGACTCCTAGTAGTAGACTTTTAGAAAGTATATGTTGAAAGAATCGATTCTTAATCTTTTAATAGACTCAGCAATTTGAATGATGTTAGTGGTACAGCATTTCCTAATTTAAAAGGGAATGTTCTTGCTTCTCTTAAACTAAAATCAGCCTTTCTTGTTCCTACTTCTGTCCTCTGGAGTTAAAATTAAATGTCTGCCCTCTTCCACGTTGTAATTGCCCTTTTATGAGACTCAGAGTTGATTGGGGAAATCAAAGAAAAAGGGTTCATGGGAGGGAATCATTTAAAAATGATACATTTGCATCTTAAATATTTTCATTTAAAACATGCAAATGTACATTAACTTACTAGTATTTTAGTATGGAACTAATATCTTTTTGTTGAATATGAGTCTGCTGCTGTGGACTCTTAGCTTTTTTCACTTATGCCATCCTAAATTCATTATCCAGAGTTTCCAGTTTAGGTTTATTTGAAGTGGAATGAGAAGTTAGACACTGAAGCAGTCTGATTGGAGAATTCTTCTAGATTTTTATTCTTTTTCCCTCGCCTCAGTTTTTTTATAGTTGTATCTCCCACATTCCACCAGTGATTTTGTTTTTTAATAACTGACTTTCCTCTACTCTGAAATGTTTAGTTTTCAGAGGAATAGCAACTCATATTTCTTTGGTTTACATGTTTGATTAAATTATGTAACTAAAATAACATGTAACAAAATAACATGTTTGATAAAATTATGTAACTAAAAAAAACATGCATAAGTGGCATAAACAGGACTGTGATCAAATACAGTTGATCCTTAGCAGGCAAATGGTCCAGTCGATTGGAGCAGAAGTGGGCAAGTATTCAGGGTGCTTTAAGCTTTCGTAATATTCAAAGGCATTAGGGAGACGAGAAGAATGTTTGTATTCTGGTTGTTTTTTTTTGGGGGGGGATAAATTATTTTGAAATATCCTCATCATCCTGCCCACATTTCTTCTCCCCTTAGACCAATTTAGATTAAAATAGAGGTAAATTTAGATTAAATCTTCCCAATTTAGATTAAAATAGAGGTAAACCATGGAAAAGTCTCAGGTGTCTATATTTCTACAGGAAAAAAATGAAACCATTAAAACAAAACCTGGGAGCAAATGTAAGGGGCTACTTAATTGTAAGGATGTTCTAAGCATAAATAATAATGACAGAGTGGAGCTTAATTTCTCTTCCCTTGAGTGTGGCCTGGATTTAATGACTCACTTCCAAACAATAGAGTGTGCAAAGGCAGAAATAGGAGCTCTGCTAGTGGAGGAACCTTGCAGATGCCACCTTAACTGAGTGATCAAGGTTGACATCCCCAGGAATAAGTCATATTGATACAGTGTCTTCTCTGGGTTTGGTGTGGTGAGAAGTCACCTCAGTGGTAGACATCCCCCAAACCCATAGTCTCAGTCTAATCTTGAGAAAATACCAGACAAACTCAAGTGAGGGATATTCTGTAAAATACCTGACCAGTG
Organism: Lipotes vexillifer; assembly: GCF_000442215.2. Classification (NCBI taxonomy): domain Eukaryota; kingdom Metazoa; phylum Chordata; class Mammalia; order Artiodactyla; family Lipotidae; genus Lipotes; species Lipotes vexillifer. The sequence goes on along the minus strand of NW_006769725.1, from coordinate 1,577,029 downwards.
CTCTTCAAAAACCTCAAGGTCCTGAAAAACAAGGAAAGACTGCCACAGAGCAGAGGAGATGAGGGAAACATGATGACTAAATGCAGTGTGTTGTGAATTGGATCCTGGAACAGAAAAAGAGGACTTTAGTGGAAAAACTAGGGGAATCCAGATAAAGTGAGTAGTTTTGACAAATCCTCCCTGGTTATGTAAGATGTTAACATTAGGGAAAGCTGGGTGAAGTATATATGAGAACTATTTGTACCATCTTTGTGACTTTTCTGTAAATGTAAAATTACACCAAAATAAAAAGTTTATAGAAAATAGTAATGAGAGAAATCACAGAAGAAAGGGTTGGACGATTTGAAATTTAAGACATGTTAATCAAATTAGAGGCAGTAACACTGGAAAAATACTTGTCACAGATTTTAGACAAAGGGCTGATATTCTTAATATAGAATATACTTGTACAATTTAATAAGAACATACTAACATCTCACTGGAAAATGGCCATTGATCATAATTCACAGAAGAAACACAGTGGCGAATAAATATGAAAGCCAGTTCAATCTCACCAGTAATTAAGGAATTGCCAGTAACAGCAGTATTGAGAACATTTTCACCAATTACATGGAAAAATGATAGTATTCAATTCTGAAAAAAGTAAGTGGAAGAATTATAGATTGGTATAGCCTTTCTGGAAAGCAGTTTGTCAATATAGGAATTGAGTTTAAAAAAGATGCACATTGGGACTTCCCTCGTGGCGCAGTGGTTAAGAATCTGCCTGCCAATGCAGGGGACACGGGTTCAAGCCCTGGTCCGGGAGGATCCCACATGCCGTGGAGCAACTAAGCCCCTGCATCACAACTACTGAGCCTGTGCTCTAGAGCCTGTGTGCCACAACTACTGAGCCTGCGTGCCACAGCTACTGAAGCCTGCACACTTAGAGCCCGTCCTCTGCAACAAGAGAAGCCACCGCGGTGAGAAGCCCGCGCACCACAACGAAGAGTAGCCCCTGCTCACCGCAACTAGAGAAAGCCCACGCATAGCAGCAAAGAACCAATGAAGAACCAACACAGCCAAAAATAAATAAATTAATTAATTTTAAAAAATGCACATCATTTGTGCTTGTAATGTCACACTTACAAGATTTCTTTCCCAAGGAAATAATCAGATCTGTATACAAATTTTCTAGGACTGTTCATCACAGGGTTGTTGATAATGAAATACTCAAAACCCAAATATCTAACAGTGAGGGAATGACCTAAAAAGTTTTGGCATACCTATGGAATAGAATGGAGTCATTAAGTATCATGATATAGATAAATAAAACAATAAAAGCAAGATACAGTTTGTGTATTTCCTCTGATCCCAGACTGTGTGCCTGTGTACAGCTGTCTCTCTTGAAAGGCTGGCAAAGAAATACAGTCATGTAAAAAAATAGCTACCTGACCTTGGGTGGTAAAGAAAGGATTTAAAAAATAAAATTTTATTGGAGTATAGTTGATTTACAATGTTGTGTTAGTTTCAGGTGTACAGCAAGGTGAATCAGTTATACATATACATATATCCACTCTTTTTTTAGAATCTTTTCCCATATAGGCCATTACAGAGTTTTGAGTGGAGTTCCCTGTGCTATACAGTAGGTCCTTATTAGTTATCTGTTTTATATATAGTAGTGTGTGTATGTCAATCCCAGTCTCCCAATTTATCCCTCCCCCCCTTATGATAACGAGTCTGTCATACATAAGTTTGTTTTCTACATCTACTTCTGTTTTGTAAATAAGTTCATTTGTGCCCTTTTTAAAATTTTTTAATTTTTATTTATTTATTTTTTATTATTTTTGCGGTACGCGGGCCTCTCACTGTTGTGGCCTCTCCCATTGCCGAGCACAGGCTCCGGACGCACAGGATCAGTGGCCATGGCTCACGGGCCCAGCCGCTCTGCGGCATGTGCGATCCTCCCAGACCGGGGCACGAACCCGTGTCCCCTGCATCGACAGGCGGACTCTCAACCACTGCGCCACCAGGGAAGCCCTGTGCCCTTTTCTTTAGATTCCACATATAAGCGATATCATATGATATTTGTCTTAGGAATAAGTGAAGTAAGTCTGACTTACTTCACTCAGTATGACAATCTCTAGGTCCATCCAAGGATGGTTTTTATTTGCTTTATACCTCCCTGCGTTTTCAAAATTGTCTATAGTGAGTATATGTTACTGGTGCCATCAGGGGAAAAAGTAACACTGCAAGTAATGTGGTTAATGAGTTTCTTTCATCCTTTGTGCTGATTTAATTAAGAGCGTGTCACAGTTCCATTTTGTCCTGTAAAACATTGTTTTCCTCTCTCCACTAGGAAGCTCCTGAGGGTGCTCCCCCTGCCACACGAAAACTGGGGTGCTCTGGTTGATGAGTGGTGCTGTCACCCCAACCCCTTTGCTAATAAGCCACTTCATCCACAAGAGAATGACTGTTTCACTGGAGACTGTTTCTTCTTGGTGAATTTAAGACGTGATTTACAGCAGCCTAGACCTGAAGTACCCCCAGTGGAGACGCGCTGTCTTTCTTCTGAGAACCATTTAAAAATGGTAATATATCTTTCAAAATAAAAGCTCATTTAGAGGTCGGTTTAGAAACTGCTTTCTCCAATCTTTTCTTCACTCAGGGCATGTGACAGACAGTTCTAAAGACCAAAATCCATGATTTTCAGTTGCCTTAATCATCCAGCTCTGCTCTTTTATTATGGAAAAAGCGGCCTTAAAC
>NW_006769725.1:1553470-1574277 GCF_000442215.2 Lipotes vexillifer | reverse complement strand
GGGGTGGGGGGTGGGGGGGGAGGGTGGCGGGAGGAAGAAGGGGAAGAGGACTTCTTCCCGCGTAGACTTGGGAGTGTTACCGTTTTACAAACCAAAATGCCCTCCTTCCTTGCTTTTAGGACAATATTCCATAATCCATGTACATTTTATCCCCACAGTCTGATTTACATTAAATGGGTTCTTTGCCTTCAAGATACGTACTGTCCTGATAGGTCCAGGTATTTTCCTGTGTCTCCCATAGTCTAGACTTCTGCTGGTGTCATACAATCAGAGGCCATCAAGGCAAAAGGGGGACTGGAGGAGCCCAAGCGCGGAAATAAAGCTCGGGCTGCGGGCTCCTAGTTGATGCTTAACGAGTAAGGTCAGGCAGCTCCAGCACTCAGAGTTACTGGAGGGGGAAGGCCCTTTCCTCTCACTGCGGAGAACAGGTGGTTTACCTTGTTTTAAAAGAAAATCAGTGCCATTGACTTGGCCCTTGTGAGAAATCATTCCCTGGATGGCAAGTCAATACTGATGTGATTTAAAAAGTTAAGAAAATCATTGCCAGAGAACCTTCATTTTAACATCTGATTATTGGTAGGAACAAAAGCATTGTGTGTTAAATTTCATTTAGAACTCATTTAATTTTTGTAATGAGAACTGAGCCACTCTAGGCAACACGCAGCAGTCTGCAGCCCTTAGGTTGTCAGCTGGTTTATGGAACTATTTTCTAATTTGCGGGAGATTAAGGAGGTTTGTCAAATATTGAGGTTAAGTTGTTATCTGTTTAAATTATGTAAGTATCTCATCTTTCACCATAAACACAAATCCCTTTACCTTTAGGTTTATTTAAAATTATAGTACTTTACTGTCTCTAGCTGTCCTCCTCTCCCCCAACTCTTTCTCTGTATGTATCTTTACCTTTAGTAAAATCATAACCATTCATATTTCCTTTGATCTCCGCTGCTTTTCAGTGTGTATATGTGTGTGTGTATAAGATAATATATATTAGATAAAATGTATGTATATATTCTAATGTGTATATATAAATATGTATAAGAATACCCCCCCAAATTCTAGTGCTATAGCCTTCTATATTTTTAAAAGATAAATGGTAACCACATAATATAAATCTATGGTATAAGTATATTTAATATGGTTAAAGTAAAATTATATATATATATATATATATATATATATATATATATATATATTTTTTTTTTTTTTTGTGAGATATCTGGCCAGTGTTGAGAAAAGACATCTCTGCCCAGAGAATAAAGCCATGCATTCTTTAATCCTGGGCTTCCACCAGCTGAGCTCTCTTTCTGGGGATGGCATTCACCCTAGTTCTCCGATATGTAACTGGTATGGAAAACTTGATACGGCGCAGGCTCAGCGGCCATGGCTCACGGGCCCAGCCGCTCCGCGGCACGTGGGATCTTCCCGGACCGGGGCACGAACCCGTGTCCCCTGCATCGGCAAGCGGACTCTCAACCACTGCGCCACCAGGGAAGCCCTAAAATTATATTTTAATCTAAATTTCTATACTAGTACTTTATGTTTTATGTATTTTGACTTTCATTTTTATGATTAAGCTATAAATTTTTTAAATGTTTGGAAGATACGAGAAGACGAGTGGAAAAGATTAAATAAGAAAAACCATGAGTTTCCTTCTTTCAGATGAACTCTGCATTCTGTATGGAAGTAGATTCCTCACATTTATGTCTTTATCAGTTATATGATGCCATTTATAAGAATTCTTCTTAATTGTGGATGGCCATCCCACGTGTTAAAGGAAGACCCTTCATATTGAGACATTACAGTTTTTTAAGTATCAAGGAGACTGTGGGAAATTACCATCGTGACAAGCTGCAGTTAACAAGATTGTTTTCAAGGTAGCCTAGATGAAAGTTTCCCTTCAATTGCATATTGCTGTAGTTGAAAGAATATACCTGTGACCAAAATAGTAAGGTAAATTTGGAGGAACTCCTTAAACAGTACTCTCAAGGGTCTTGTGGGAACAAGGCTTCTCTGTGCTATTGAAAACCTGTTTCTCATATCACCCAGTCTAGCCATCTAGCAGGGTTTTGAAATGTCACATGGTGACACAGCATCCTAATGGTATCTCTTGGGAAACATTTTTTTGGCGAGACAATATCAAGGGTCCTTAGAAATGGAAGCAACACAAAGGAAAATAAAAACGAGGACAGGAGGCTGATTCACCTCTCTGAGCAGCAGTGCCATGTCGCAGATATATTGATTTAATTAGTCCACAACAATGTCTGTCTTTCACGTTTGCTCTGTAGAGTTCCTACACTGCTAGGCTGCTGCTTTGTGCAATTTGCTTTATTATTTCCTTTAAGCATAGGTCAAGAAAAATGCACTGCAAAGCAGAGTTTCTCTTTAACAGAATTAAAAGCATTGTAATATGTTAATTTAAAAGGTTATGGTGCATTCTGTGTGTATTCTGAGTGTTTGGTAGGAGTAATTTCTGCCTCTGCTTGTGAGAGATTATAAAAATCTATTTTAATTGTGGAAAAGGATTTTAAGAGATAACTCACCTCACCATGAGGAATGTATATTTAATTCTGCTTAAGGAGTATTTGACAATGAATTACTCCAAAGCATATCTCTTGAACTAAAATATTCATAAATGACAAAAAAACAGCATAAACAAAGTCCAGCACTTATTCCTTTCCCTGAATAACCCCGTATGGGTACAGTGTGTTATTTGTGCCTCTGTGAATGTGACAATATATATCTTTGCTTTTCAAAAGACATCTATTGAATATTTGTTATTTCACAATATTTTTCATTTCACCATAATAAAAATTTTGCGTGTTACAACAGGTTGATAAAGGTGGCACCTCAGTCTTTTATAAGATTCATATTATTATTCTAGACGAAAGTATAGCCACACTGATGCCTTCAATCTATATTTTAAAAGAACAAATGAAATTGAACATTCGTATTTTAGCTGGCAAGTATGACTAACAGTTTTACCTTTTTTTTCGTTATTTGTTTGTCTTGTTAAATCCATGAGGGTCTCTCTTTTTTTTTTTTCTTAGAATAACGTGTTGAACTTTGTAAACATTCCCAAACATAAAAAGTAGAATTATGAACTTCCATATACCAGTCATCTTGATTCATAAAGTATGCTTCATCTGCCCATTTTATTTTTAGTTTTTCGCTGAAGTGCTTTAAAGCAAATCCCAGACATTATATCATTTCACCCATATGGATTGTTCTTTTTCACATGAACACAGTGTCATTTTCACACCAGACAAAATGAACACTCGATGGTACAATACCAGGCCATATACACATTTTACAGATTTTATTAGAAGTATCTTCTGATGTCATTAAAATTTGTTTGAATCAAAATTCACACATTTGGTTGTTTGAGGTAATTTATTTTTTTATTGATCAGATTTTAAAATCCCGATTACCCATGTGTTGAAAAGGTAGAATTTTATTTTAAAAACCAACCAACAAAACCCACTTTTTCTGCTTCATTGAAAGACAAAGCAAAATGTGCTCTAAGAGCAATGATAAATGAAATACATAACAGCACCTGACAAAAAATTTTTTGCTTCGAATAGAAAAATCCCTTCTTCTTAAGCATTACTACTCCAATAACCTGTATTAGTTTTTAGTAAAGCCCTTAGTATTTGGTAAGATTTAATGAGGATGGTCTGATTAAACTTGTACGAAATAGGATCCTTTAAGAGGTGTCTTTAATACCAATTTGGAGCCATACAGATAGATCTTATTGTAAGAAAGCATGAAACTGCGAAAATGTGAAACTTTACAGTTGAGCATGCTTGGTTTCTAAGCTTTCATCTTCATGTAACCTTGCCTGGACCTAAACAAATTGGCACCTGCCTTGGTTTCTATGTCTGTTGCTTTTGACTTTTTTTTTTTGACCTCTAACTAAAGTAAGAATTGTATAATAATTTTCTTACATTAAGATCTGATAATGCACACACAGAGACACAGATGCACCTCAAGTAGATGTTTCTTAAAGAACTACTTACACTATGTTTGAAGCACGGTGATATTTTCTGTTCCATTCTATTTCATATTTCTTTAAAAATTCAGGGTGTCATCCACTGAATTGATTCTTTGAATTAGTTTGGAAAACACTTGGCATAGTGCTTAGGAAGCATAAGCTCTAGCATCAAAGGGACCTGGATTTAAATATCAGCTCTATTAGTTACTAGCAGCACATCCAGACAAAAAAAATCTATACCTTTGTGGGAAGGTATGGGTTTTCTGCCCATTTTTTGAATGACGTGTGCCAAAAGTGTATTTTATTTACGTACCATCTGCCTAGCAGTTACCCATGTGCCAGGGACAGTGTTTTACAGCACTCCGTTTTAGATCCTAATAAACAGCTCTATGAGTTAATACTACTGTCGATTTCATCTTACAGATGAAGAAACCAAAACAGGTTAATTAACTTGCCCATGGTCACACGTCTAGTAAGTAACAGAGCTGGGATATGAACTTAGGAAGTCTGGCCCCAGACTCCAGGCTCTTAACGACCATGATATTAATTATAATATCATCTCTTATAACAAACTATAAGTCAGTAAGATTTTTTTTATTGAGGTGTAATTGGCATTTTACTACTTTTAGGTATATAACATAGCAATTCAGTATTTGTATGTACTTCAAAATGATCATGACAATAAGTTTAGTTAACATCCATCACCATACTTAGTTACAGAACTTTTTTTTCTTGTGATGAGAACTTGTAAGATTTACTAAGGCAACTTTCAAGTATGCAATACAGTATGGTTAACTATAGTTGCCATACTGTACATTACATCCCCATGACTTATTTTATAATCAGTTTGTACCTTTCGACCACCTTCACTCATTTTTGCCCACCCCTGCCAACCTCTGTTCTGTGTGTCTAAAAGATTAGTCTTTTGTTTTCTTAATAATTAGGTGACTGCTAGCTGTTTTAATCTGTATCCCCAGTGATAAAGTTGGATTTTCAAAGTTTAACAGTGTTTCAGGAATTTGTTCCAGAATGCTATCTTTCCAGGTACAATGCATATCTTAAATGGAAAAATAGAATTATATGAATGGCTTACGTATTTTTAACTTCCGGTGGTGATTGTGAATTATAGATTACTTTTACATAAGTTGCACTGGACTAGGAGTCAAAATAATATAGGTTCGGGTTTCCCTGGTGGCGCAGTGGTTGAGAGTCCGCCTGCCGATGCAGGAGACGCAGGTTCGTGCCCCAGTCCGGGAGGATCCCACATGCCGCGGAGCGGCTGGGCCCGTGAGCCATGGCCGCTGAGCTTGCTCGTCCGGAGCCTGTGCTCCGCAATGGGAGAGGCCACAGCGGTGAGAGGCCCGCGTACCGCAAAAAATAAAAAATAAAAAATAAAAATATAGGTTCAAGTTCTAATTCTTCTGTTTTCTAGACACATGAGTTGGGTCAAGTCACCTACCCTCTCTACCTTTGTTGCCCACCATCTGCCTATTCTAAATGATGTTTGGAGGTGCTTTTTAGAAATCTAAGATGCTTCTTGTTCAAATTACTTGGCAACGTGTAGATTATCAGGAGCTGACTAGTTTGGAAAACTCATTCTGTTCATTTTGTCTTTAGACTTGAAAAAAGTGATCTCTGTGCATGTGAATTATGCATACAAGCTAAATGTATTCCCAGTATTTAGTAGACGGCAAAATAAAATGTAAAGTTCAATGTATACTCTAGAGACCATGTTAAAATTATATATTCCTTTTAAGAAAAGCTGAATGACATTTAAATGACATTTTTCTGTTCTACAGAAACGAAAGGCAAATACCAAAGTAATTTGTAAGCGTTGCAAGGTAATGTTAGGAGAGACTGTGTCATCAGGTAAGAATTTCATAATAAAAAAGCCAAAATGATTGCCTTCTTGTTAAAAAAAAAAAACAGTAGGAGGAGATTTTATAGGAAATATATAGGAAAGTTAGATGACTAATACATGTTGTAGAACTGATGCTTTTAAAAATAGAAGTCAACTAATATATCATCCAATATGCCAAGAAGTTTGTGTATTTTGACCTTTGTAAGTACATAGTACTGAGTTTTAAGCATTAAGAAGTTGGGTCATTTTCAGTATTTCATATCTTCTTTGTAGATATAAAGCAATAGTATAAAACTTGTACTTGGGTCTATCTTAAAGAAGATTGGAGCTTTTTTCTTAATACAGCTCCTCAGTCAGAAGAATTGATTGCCAGAGATAATGGAGGAGGTGCTTTTCCTGGCTGCTGTGTGCCTCAGGGCTGTGTTTTGAGGCTTGGAGGTTGGGGATGCAGAGAACCTGTTGAAACATTCTGAGTTTTATACTCTCTTCTTTGTTCTTTTTTCCAATAGTGTTAATTATATTTTACATAAAGCCTATGTTATACGACTTTGCAATATAATAATGAAATCCTGATCATTAAAATGCATCAATCTTTAAAGATACGGTTTAAAAATGTTTAGAGAGCTACAGCATGCTGTGTTAGCTTTGTGGGTGAAGAATAATTGTTTTTAATAGAATTAATTAGAAGATGTGAGTTAAGTGAAACTATTGTACTCAAGGGAAGGCAGATGGTGGCATTTTTTTGTTTGTTTTTTAAGATCATCAGAGTCTCATAACTTGCTCTGAGAGAACAGAAAAGGAAGAATGAGTAGTAGTAAAGGATGCCACCCTCAATGTCATTTTTGGAGAATGAAAACAAGTCCCTTAAGCAATGACTTAGAAAATCTTAAGGCTTCCAGTTTAAATAAGGTGAATTGATTTTTTTCATGCTTTTCTCTCCTCCCTGAAGCCCAGTTAAAATGTCAGTTAAGGAATAAAAAAAAAGGACATCCACAGAGACAAAGAGAAGTGGGGAGGAGGCAACAGTGATGTGAACTAGAGGTGTAAGCAAACTTCTTTTGGAAGCTATAGAGCTGAGATGGGTATGGCAGTATGGAGGAAGCTGCAACCTTGTTGTCTGCAGAAGATCATTTAGATAAGGAGTGAGCCAGTTCTCACTGTATCCCCAGAACTGGCAAGAGTTTAGAGGTAGCAGGTAAGAGGGACAAGGGACTGAAAGCAGGATGATTAATGCAAAGTTCTGTGTGGAGCCATAAGATTCCTAAGACTCTCTGCTTGCAACTTGCTTATGCTCTCAAGGTAGGAGATTGGAGCAGCCTTTCTTGGAATAAGGGAATGGAAGTGTACTAACCAGAGAAAAGATCTGCAGACACTGATTCTCAGGGGTCATGTAACAACAAAAAAATGAGCTTATATTCAGCCATCCTCTCAACAAGCCTTATATCTACACACAAGAGCTCCCTCTCAGCATTTTACTACCTTACACTTAAATCTGAATAGATTGCTGAGAATCAGTAAATATTAAAAAGAGTCCAAAGCAAATAAATAATCAACTCAACAGAGTAGATGCATTGAGAAGAAACAAATTATGTATAAAACAGAAGAAAATCTTTTAAAAAACCATAATAAATGTCCTTGGAGAAATGAAATAATATTATCTCTATAATTCGGAGAATGTCAAATTAAAGATGTAATAGCTTGAAAAAACTAACCAAAGGACTGGAAAATGAAATTAAGGAACTATATCAGAAATCAGGGCCAAAAGACAGAGGTTGAAAATTGGAAAGGAAATTTCAAGAAAAAGATCATGTAAGTTTCCTGAGGATAGGAATATTGTCTATCTCATTTATCATGATAATCACAGCACTTAGATCAATATCTGGCACATAGTGGGTACCCAGTAAATATGTGTTGAATGGGTGAATGAATTGAGCCTTTTAGGGCATCCAACATCTAGCTAGGAGAAATTCTAGAAAGAGAGAATAGAGACAACAGGGTGGGGGAAATTATCAAAGAACAGAAATACCAAAAACACATTAAAAAGGTATTTCCCAGAGGTAGGGCTTAAGTTTCTCAACTGAAAGAGCCCACTAAGTGTCTCATATAATTAATGGAGGGGTGACAGGGAAGCTACTTAAAGCCACGTAATTGAGTGATTTCCAAACGCCAAGGGTGAAGTTTCTAGAGAGAAAAAAGCAGGTAATGTACAAAGGATTAGGAATTACAATGGTGCTGAACTTCTTAATAGCTAGAAAACAATGAAGAATGCCCTCATAATTTAGAAGGAAAAAGATGTTCAACCCAGAATAATTCAATAGACAGTCAAACTGTCAGTCAAGTATGAAGATTATAAATACATATTTGGAAATAAAGGGTCTCAAAACATGGACCTCAAAGTTACATTTTCCTTAGGAATCTACCATAGGGTATGCATCACCAAAACTAGGAACTTAACCTCAAAAGAGAAAGTGTGGGATTTGGGGAACAGATTGTCCAACACAGGAGAATGAGGTAAGGAAGTCCCAGGGTGAGGGATGTACAGCAGGCATTACAGCCTGGATTGAAGCAAGGGGAGAGAAACTGTAATAAAGACTTTTTCAATTATACACTGAAACTGGTAAATTTGTTGAATTGTTTGACTACATGTAACAAATAATCTTGAGACAAGCCATTTCATCATATGGGAAGAATTAACTAAAGGTGTTTGGAAAAACTAAACATATGAAAAACAAAGCAGTTATGTGCTGCAGGAAAACAGAAGATTGAACAAAAAAGGAAGCACTTCCATGGTATCATTATGGTCACAATAATGTGAACACTGATTATCAATTTAACCAAAAATCTTTATGATGTAATATATAAGTATATTAGGAGGTCATTGTATGTGAATATGTGTGTGGGGTGATGTAAGAGAGCTATATCCACATCTACTCTAAAAGTAAATTAATAGGACTCTAATTCCAAAAATGGTGGCATAAAGAGAATGGATAGTTCTACTCTGTATGAAACAAGTACTGAACTGTACAAATTCAGAAGAACAGCTACTAGAAAATAACCAAAATGAAGCAATGATTTGAGAGGTGTAGTTATCAAAAACTGCTACTGCCTTGGGTTAGAATGGCAAATTTGTGACCTTTTTTTGCTTGGGACCATTGACATACTTCACACGCCCCCCCAGACTTGGGCAGGAAAAAAACCCACAGCTTTATTACCTGTAGGGTAGGCAAAGGAGAAAGTAGAAATTTAAGAGGGATATTTTGGAAGCAAGAGGGCCGTGGAGGGGCTGAGCTGATAACTTCTTAACCCCGCTCTGGCTGATTGCAAAACTATACATGCATACAGTAGATGCCAGGGAGTCCAATAAGAATTGAAAGCTTGGGGAGACCAGAAAATTTGCTGTGCCTTTGATTGCATTCCTCAATTCACCCACAACTTGGGCAGCAGAAGATGGAAGCCTTAATGGCTTAAGGCATTTGAGCAGAACCTCGCCCCGAATCTGCAGACAACCAAACTGTGCAGAGATAGTGAATCCTCTCTAGGGAGTCAGGCTAAACAAAATAGAACTGAGCAGAGACATTAGTGACTACACACTGTGGGAAGACATATTTCCCAGTTTAAGTCCAAGCTTGGTAATTGACCTATAAACCAATTACCCTTAGAAGGACAAAGCAAGGGACTTCCCTGGTGGCCCAGTGGTTAAGAATCTGCCTGCCAGTGAAGGGGACACGGGTTCAGACACAGGTTCGAGCCCTAGTCCATGACGATCCCACATGCCACGGAGCACCTAAGCCCATGCACCGTAACTACTGAGCCTGCGCTCTAGAGCCCACGAGCCACAGCTACTGAGCCCGCATGTCACAGCTATTGAAGCCCACGCACCCTAGAGCCTGCGCTCTGCAACAAGAGAAGCCACTGCAATGAAAAGCCCGTGCGCCGCAATGAACAGTAGCCCCCACTTGACACAGCTAGAGAAAGCCCGTGCGCAGCAATGAAGACCTAACAGCCAAAAATAAATAAATAAAAATAAATTTAAAAAAAAAGGACAAAACAAAATCCAGAATTGGTACAATGTATCATACAATGTCCTACTTTCTTACAGAAATTATTAGCCATGCAGAGAAAGAGAAAGGAGTGACTCATACTCAAGGAAAAAGCACAACTCAATAAATAGGTGCTAAGTAAGCACAAATATTAAATTAGGAGACAAAGATGTTGAAGTAGCTAATTATAAATGGCAAAGAATTTAAAAAAGCAAAAAACCTCTTGAGTGAACTAATGGCAAATCTCAACAAATTGGAAACTTCAGAGAAAGAACCAGTTGGTAATTACAGAGCTGAGAAGTACAGTAAGGAAAGAAAAATTCACTAGAATATATCATCAGTTTTTTTGTTTTGTTTTGTTTTGTTTTTGCGGTATGCGGGCCTATCACTGTTGCGGCCTCTGCCGTTGCGGAGCACAGGCTCCAGACGCGCAGGCTCAGCGGCCATGGCTCACGGGCCCAGCCGCTCCGCGGCACGTGGGATCCTCCCGGACCGGGGCACGAACCCGTGTCCCCTGCATCGGCAGGCGGACTCTCAACCACTGCACTACCAGGGAAGCCCTAAAACCTCATATTTGAGGTGACAGAAGAAAAAAAAATGTTGAACTTGAAGATAGATGAATAGAAATTAACCAATCCAAAGAACAGAGGAAAAAAAATCTCAAAATGAAGAGAATGTCAGAGATTTGTGGAAAAATATTAACTGTTTCAATAAATGTGTAAGTGAAGCTTTAGAAGGTGAGGAGAAAAAGAAAGGGTCAGGGAAAAAATGTAGAAAAAAAAATGGCTGAAATCTTGTCAAATTTGGTGAAACATTTTAACTTTGGGGTCCAAGAACTGCAGTGAATCTCAAGTAGGATAAACACAAAGAGCATTTCACCCAGGCACGTTGTGGTCAAAATGATAAAAGCCAGAGGTAAAGAGAGAATCTTGAAAGTAGCAAGAGAAAACAAAGCATCACATATAGGGATTTCATTAAGCATTAAGGCCAACTTCTTATAGAAGTAATGCCAGCCAAAATACACTAAAATGAGATGTTCAGAATGCTGGGGGAGGGGCTTCCCTGGTAGCGCAGTGGTTAAGAATCTGCCTGCCAATGCAGGGAACACGAGTTCGAGCCCTGGTCCAGGAAGATCCCACATGCCGCGGAGCAACGAAGCCCATGTGCCACAACTACTGAGCTTGCGCTCTAGAGCCCGTGAGCCACAACTACTGAGCCTGCATGCCACAACTACTGAAGCCCGCCTGCCTGGAGACCGTGCTCCACAACAAAAGAAGCCACGACAATGAGATGCCCAACCACCGCAACAAAGAGAAGCCCCCGCTTGCTGCAACTAGAGAAAGCCCATGCGCAGCAACAAAGACCCCACACAGCCAAAAATAAATAAATAAAATAATTAACTTTATTTAAAAAAATGCTGGGGGGAAAAACAAACAAAAACACCTTTCATCTAATCTATATCCAGCAAAGCTCTGCTTCAAAAATGAAGGCAAAATAAAGACATTTTTCTATAAACAGATGGAAATTAATGCATTACTAGCAGACCATGCTAAGGAAAGTTCTTCAGGCTGACAATGCTAAGGAAAGATATGGTAATTGGAATCCATAGGAAGGAATGAAGAGCAAGATAAATGGAAAATATGTGGGTTAATTAGCACAAAAGCAAACTCAAAAGAGGTTAGCATAAAATTGAAAAACACATTTTCCCTGCCGTTTTCCAGTTCTTTAAAAGTAGAACTTTTGATTGCTTTGAGAAGTAAGAACAGAAGTCAAAGACTACACAAAGTAAGAACCTAGTAGGTGACTGTACAAAAATATGAGACCCTGAATGGCCGTAACATTCACCTTCACACAGTAAAAGTGAATCAGAAGTGAAACAAGCCTGTGGAATTACAGACAGGTATCAGTTCTTTGGGACATTAGGAATTTCAAATCTTTAACTTAGTCTGCATTGGACTAGACATAATGCCATGGGCCTGGGAAAATGAAATGCAAATCACCTCTGGAGGAAAATACTTTCATTATAAAACTCATATATTATTCCCACAAATAATTTGTCAAGTACAGTGTTTACCATACAACCAAACATAAATAAGCACACAAGTAAACAACATCCATCCACAAGAACGAACAAAAATAGCAAACAATAGAAACAGACTTATGTTATTGGAATTATCAGATGTAAACTGTAAAACAACCATGCCTACTATTTTTAACAATACAAAAGACAGGTTTGAAGATATCAAAAGGAAAAGGAAACTATAACACTAAGCATATTTGGAAAAGAATTTCTAAAAAATTCTAAAAATTTTCTGAAAAATATAATTGAAATTTAAAACTCAGTGGGTAGTTTAACAGCAGGTTAGGAACAACATGGAGAACGAGTTAATGAACAGCAGATAGATGAGAAGAAAAATCTGTAATCCAGCACAGAGACACAAGAAGGTAAAAATAGAAGAGAGGGTAAGAGACATAAAACACAGAGGAGATCTAATGTATGTTTAATCAGACTTCTAGAAGGAAAAGAGAAATAGAATAGAGCATAGGCAATATTTGAAGAGATAATTGCTGAGGATTTTGCAAAAATGATGAAGAGCAACAGTTTGTAGTTTGAAGTCCAATGAATTCTACTTAGATGAGGCCCAAGTAAGAAAAATAAAAAGAAGTCTATAGCTAGACAAATCAGTGATATGGCAGAAAAATTTTAAAAGGAAAAGAAAATCTTAAATGTAACCAAGGAAAAATGACATCACCTTCAAAGGAATAGCAGAAATGGAGGTTTGAAGACAGTAGAATGATAGTGTGCACAAAGGTTAAAGACTGCTAACCTAGGATTTTATATCAGGAGAAAATGTCCTGATACGAAAGAATCAAGACAAAGATAAATATATTCTCTGGCAAACAAAAGCTAGGGTAATTCAATTCTAATGGTTTGGTTTCTTATGAAAAGAAATTTTACCTGTATATTAAGTAAAAGAAAACGATCCCGGATAGAAAGTCTAAGTTCAAGAAGGATTGGTAAAGAAAGTGGTAAATATGTGGGTGACACTAAATGAATGTTAACTGTGTAAATCAATAATACCTTGTGGGATTAAAATTGTGGAATTAAATTATAGTTTAACAACAGCTGGGACAAAAGGAATCACTTTATAATGTTAAAAGGTTCAATTCTGCATCTAATAACATGACTTCAAAATAGTAAAGTGAAAAATTGGACTTCAAGGGGAAATGTATAAATTCATCATCATGACTCGAGATATATAATAATCTGTTAAACTTTTAAATTTGTTTTTTTGCCTTTTTCTGTGTGTTATACTGAGCAGTTGTAAACATTTATAGAAAATCTACAAGAAACAACTTGCCATCTTATTAAAAAACTGTTAGCACACCATTTTTAATGACTGTATATAATTCTCTTGCCTAAATATATAGTTGTTTATTTAATCCAACCATCCTCAATTTTTAGAAATTTCAGTATTTTTCTACTAATATTATAAGCCCCTTAATAGATAAATGTTACAGCTATCTGTGAGTATTTCTTTAAGATAAATTTTTAGGCATTTAATTATGGTGTCAAAATATATAAACATTTTTAAGGCCTTCACCAAATGGCTTTCCAGAAATTTATTATTTGCACTCCTGACAGCAGAATGTAAGTGTATCCAATTCTCCATATCTTCATTGCTGCTGCACTTTATCATTCAGAAATATTTTATTTATTTGATGCTGAAAAATATTTTAATTTCCATTTCATTACTAGTGAGTGAACGTTTTTCATGGATTTTTTTAAAAATCCAAAATGGTCATGTTTATATTCAGTTCTATTAAATATTTAGTTTACTGTTTAAATTTTTCTGTAAATGAAGGGCTCAGATAACCAGATTTGGTAACAACTGTACATTAATCGACTCAGTGAGATTCTGGGTAAATTATCAACGTGAGGTTCACAGCTTCTGTTCATGGGCTTTAGAATACTGTGATTAAAAAGCCTTTCTCAGTGACTCCTAGTTTTGTGGCTACTCTGTAGAAATGAGGAAGCCAAATGACCAATTTTTAGGTGAGTGGGCTTTGGCTGTGATGTGACTAGTTATTATGACCTTGCATACGTGTGAGCAGTCTTGCTGCATCAGGCTCACCTGGCCACGTGCTCTTCTAAAACAACACCGAGTTATCTGAAGTCTCAGACTGTCTCCTTGTAGCCATCATTGCTTTGTCTTCTGTCACTAAGTGATTTTTGGAAAAGTTTTACTAAATAGTAATTGCACCAGTATAACGAATATTCGGTTTGGAATGTCTTAATTTGAAACCAGCATGTCCACAGTAGAAATATTAATGTATTGGGGAGATCTTTTAATATTCTTATTTTTTGTTTCTAGAAACCACTAAGTTTTATATGACAGAGATAATTATTCAGCCATCTGAAAGAAATTTTCCCATCATACCAAGGTACAAATAGCTAATTAAGTGTGTTCTGTAATTTCACATGTAATGAAAGATAGGTATTTGGGAATTATTAATTATAATTATTTATTATAATTATTTATTGTAAGTGATTATTTGGGAATTCATTTTTATTTATACCCCTCTTTGTTTGGAAAGGAAAAATAAGTCTTTGGAAAGGTTTTTAGGTAGTGGAACCAAACCACAGATATGAAAGATTTGAGGATTTATTTATGGTTTGCTTGCATAATGGCATAGACAAATGTGCTCTTACAAATCTTCTAGTTCTGAAAGTTTTTTGTGTTTCTTTTTTTTTTTTTTTTTTTTCTCTGCGGTACTCAGACCTCTCACTGTTGTGGCCTCTCCCGTTGCGGAGCACAGGCTCCGGACGCGCAGGCTCAGTGGCCATGGCTCACGGGCCTAGCCGCTCCGCGGCATGTGGGATCTTCCCGGACCGGGGCACGAACCCATGTCCCCTGCATCAGCAGGCGGACTGTCAACCACTGTGCCACCAGGGAAGCCCTGTGTTTCTTTTTATGTGCTAGATACCCAAGGTTTTATGATATAATCAATAGGTTTTTGAGTAATTATTTCTGGTTTTAATTTAACTTACTTGAAACATGGGTTAGTTTTCAAATGACTTGTGTGTTTTGAAAAAGGATGTTACTTAGCCACTCAGTCCATTAGTGTTTCTTTTCTTAGAATCTTTTTAGTCTTGCAAATGAAAGTTAACTGTAGTATGTCTTTATTTCAGCTAATTTATTGATGTCTAAAAATTATGGCTCTCTGAATATAACCTTGAACTTTATCCTCCTATAAATACTTTGATTCTGTACCTCAGATCTGACACTCTGAGGGAATACAAATGGAAAACATTGGAGATAATACATGTTACTTAGCCACTCAGTCCATTAGTGTTTCTTTTCTTAGAATCTTTTTAGTCTTGCAAATGAAAGTTAACTGTAGTATGTCTTTATTTCAGCTAATTTATTGATGTCTAAAAATTATGGCTCTCTGAATATAACCTTGAACTTTATCCTCCTATAAATACTTTGATTCTGTACCTCAGATCTGACACTCTGAGGGAATACAAATGGAAAACATTGGAGATGTCTAATGTTTGGGAGGAAATTTCTTACCTTCTTTTTTAACTTAGTTATTCACTGTTGAATGTGCCGCCGCACAAATGGATTATTGACTTGTCAAACAGTATTTTTTTATTCAGTGGGGGGAATAGTTAGGTTTGGGGTGGAAAATGTATTAAGGATCAAAGAATGGGTTATAGAAAGACTGGTGCAAGCACAAATACATTACAGTAGATTAAAATTAGCACAGGTTGTGAGGGGATGGGCAGCATATAGAAAAGTCCAGCATGCACCCACCTCTGCCTTATAGGTGCCCTGTGGGTATTTAGACTTATTACGAGAGGCACATTGTGAAAACTGGTTTGTGTTCAAACAGGTCTCAGTTTGTACAGAGCGTTTTTGCCCAGTGCCTGGTGGAACTCTCCTCTGCTAGAAGCACTTTTAGATTCACTCTTCAAGGACACGACGGCAAAGCATACATCTTGGTAAGAAATGATTTCATCCAGCTTTTTGTAGCCTAGTAATCCAGGGTCTCAGAAATTCTTTGGTTTTTGTCATTCTTTTTTCTTAAATCTCGGGTCTGGAAAATAAATGATGAAAAATTGAGTTTTTAATCTCAGTTTAATTCACAGATCAAATCCCCTTAATTGAACAAGTGATTTAAGTGCCTCTGCGTGCTAGGTACTAGGGATTTAGAGAGAACCACAACCTGATTCCTCAGTAGGAGCTCATGCCACAAGGTGAAGTTTTTCTACTCTTAGTTTTTAATGGCTTTCTTGGTCAGTGTAACACGGTTCTGTCTTTCTCACTTTTTTCCCCATTTGATACTCTTATGGTTAAAATACGTTCTGTTGCTCCTGTTTTTGTTTTTAGTGTTTTGTGTGTGTGTGGTAAGAACACCTAACGTGATCTACCCTCTTTACAGATTTTTCAGTGCACAATACAGCATTGTTAGTTATAGGCGCAGTGTTGTAGAACCGGTCTCTAGAACTTACTCACCTTGCCCAACTAAAACTATACCCTTTGATTAACAACTCCCCATTCTTCCCTCCCTCCAGCGCCTGGCAACCAGCATTCTACTTTGTGCTTCTATGAGTTAGACTATTTTAGATTCCTCGTGTAAGTGGAATCATGTATTATTATCCTGCTGTGTCTGACTTGTCTTATGTATCATAATGTCCTTGAGGTTGACCTATACTGTTGCATATTACAAGATTTCTTTCTTTTTAGAGGCTAAATAATATTCCATAGGGTGTATGTACCGCATTTTCTTCATCCATTCATCACTGTGGACAGTTAGATTGTTTCTGCATCTTGGCTATTGTAAACAGTGCTGCAGCGAACATGGGAGTGCAGACAACTCTTTGAGATCCTGATTTCAGCACTTGGGTGTTTGAAAAGTAGTAGCAAGTTTTGGAGAAAAGGCTCCGCAGTTAGCAGAATCATCCCCTACACGTAGCACAAGCATTTAATATTAAACTGCTCTTGTCAAAAATAACGTTCTGCAGAAAACAGGTGGGGACATAATGTGAAAACCCAACATCGAGGGCCCCCGTCTCTTCTCTGCCTCCACGCCTGCTTTATTCAACGAGTAAACATATGTTGAATACTTCTTATTTGAAAGACACTGTCCTGGGTGCTCAAGATACAACCAAAAATGCCTTTGAGGACCTCGCCAGCTAATAAGGGAGCATGGTAGCTAAAAGGAGAGAGGGATTGAGGTGATTATCAGGTGTTGCTTTGTGGCTGTCCATCCATCACAGGGACCCCGTGCTTCTCTAATTCCAGATAATTTCTATTCAAAGCTAAAATATTTTCTAACTCAGGTTGATACTAAGTATACCTCATAGTCCTAGTCTGAAATCAGTCTTTTTTTTTTTTTTCACCTTTTTTTCGGCCATACCACGCACCTTGCGGGGTCTTTGTTCCCTGACCAGGGATCAAACCCGTGCCCTCTGCACGTGGAAGTGCGGAGTCCTAGCCACTGGGCCACCAGGGAATTCCCTTAATTT
This sequence comes from Lipotes vexillifer, assembly GCF_000442215.2. Classification (NCBI taxonomy): domain Eukaryota; kingdom Metazoa; phylum Chordata; class Mammalia; order Artiodactyla; family Lipotidae; genus Lipotes; species Lipotes vexillifer. The sequence goes on along the minus strand of NW_006769725.1, from coordinate 1,556,848 downwards.
CCTTTTATTGCAAAGTTTTCACGTTGAAAATCAGGAGTAGGAACTTTTGAAACTTACTACTAATGTATATTTAAATTAAAAAAAAATTTTTTTTTTTATAAAAGTAATACAGTCTCGAAACACATTCTGACAACGTGAAGAACACAAAAGAAGTGGTGGTTCCCCTGTCCCGTCCCCTCTTCCGCCCCGCTGTGTCATACCATCCGGAGGTAATCATTAACAGTCTGACATGCCTACTTCATCATTCTTTTTCCCTGTTTACTGTTTTATGTACATACGCCCACAGGTATTTTTAAAAATAACATAATGATGTGATTAGCATTGTTCTTCAACATGCATTCTTCACACAACCAGGTATCATGAGGCTTGTTTCTTGTTAGTATAAATATGGATTGGACTCTTGCTAATGAGTAGAATTCCACTGTATGGCCAGTAAAGACAGTGCTGCAGGGAAAGTCCTCTTTGCACATGTATTTTAGTACTTCAGAAACAGATCTCTCTCATCTTATGCAGTATTGGAATTTGTGTATTTTGAACTCTGATAATTATCACCTCTAAAAAGTTGGACTAATTTATCCCTTGTGAACATCACTTTATCCCTTATAGACATTCTTTTTATTTTTTGCGGTACGTGGGCCTCTCAATGTCGTGGCCTCTCCCGTTGCGGAGCACAGGCTCTGGACGCACAGGCTCAGCGGCTGTGGCTCACGGGCCCAGCCGCTCGCGGCACGTGGGATCCTCCCGGGCCGGGGCACAAACCCGCGCCCCCTGAATCGGCAGGCAGACTCTCAACCACTGCGCCACCAAGGAAGCCCCCTTATAGACATTCTTGGTGCCCCTGCCACAGGTCCCCTCTCCTCGGCTGGTCCCCCCTTTTCCCATTGCTGAGAATGTTGCCTGCTCACGGCTCACGGTCGCCCTCTTTTCCAGAGACTTGTCCCGTCCTGACAGATGCTGCCTGGCCAGGGAGTTTCCTGTCCTCCGCCGTCCCCCACCCCTGCCCTACTCAGCCCACTGCCGATGACCCGACCCTGGGCTACAAAACCTGCCATCTCCTGTCTCAAGATGGGACAGACTCTGTAGGTGGAATTCAGGCTTCAGAGCTCCCTGTGAGATCCGGCTGAGTCCACATTGTTGGCTACCCTGCCTTATCTTCTTGCCCTCTCTCCCTTTCTCCGATGAGAGTATTTCCTCAGTGAACCACCTGTGTCCAAATCCCAAAACAGTCTTCCATGAGCAACGTGTGGGCATACCTGCTCCAAACCCCTCTTCTGAGCTGACTGTTATCAATCTTTTTGTATTTGCCAATCTGATAAGTGAAAAGTGGTGGCACAGAATTTTGCATTTCCTTATTATTAGTTATGTTAACATTTTTATGTATTTATCACTTTTTTTTTCTGTTTATATTCTGTTCAATTCTGTTCATATTCTTCGCCTGTATTTCTCTTGGTCTGTTTTTTTTTCCCCCTTATTGATTGCTAGGAGCTCTATATATTATGGATCATAACTTTGTATGTATTAAATATTTTCTCCTAATCAGTTGTCTTTTCTTTAAAAACTTTATGTTGTCAGTGGCTCTACCAAAGGTTATACTTTGAAAGTCTTACCCTACTTAAAAGTTATATATGTGATATTTTTTCTGGTGTTTTATAGTTTTGTCTTTTTTTTATGGTTTTTTGTTTTTTTGAGTGGTGGTATGAGGTATGAATAGGGTTGTGATATTCTTGTACTTGGACTTTTCTCTCCGTGTCTTTAGCTATGGCTTTTAAACTCAGACACTTTGGTGATTGAAGCTTTGGAAAGTTCCACAAGTACCAAAAAATTCCCTCTGTTGGAAGACTTATTGAAGGCCGATTCCAGTTCTGCCTGGAATGCTGTCAAGGTCCTCTACCAGCCATGCATCAAAAGCAGGAGACTTATTGAAGGCCGATTCCAGTTCTGCCTGGAATGCTGTCAAGGTCCTCTACTAGCCATGCATCAAAATCAGGAATGCAGAGTAAGTCATCCTTTTGTTTTCTCCCTCCACATTTGTTTTCATTTCTGTTGCCACATTGGTGTTAAGAAATTAAGAATTAAATGGGACTGTACCACTTCCCTACTTGATGCTCTGGCAATCATACTGCTACCCATTGTGCTTTAAAAATGGGTTGAATCATTGCATGTTGTTCATGCTAATGTGCAGAAAGCTTGCTTTTACTGAAAATAATTGGTCTTTTTTTTTTTTTTCGTAATCTCAGCTGTCTGTACATATGGCTACAGGACTAAATCAGGCTTCAACAGCTATGACTATTTACTGATAAACACTTTCCAGGCATTGGGATACAGTTGTGAACAAAACGTAGCCCCTGCCTCTTGGGGATGTCATCCTCAGAGGGAGAAAGAAGGCAGGCCATAAACAAAACAGACAAAACATCAAAAACTGATATGGCTCTTCCTGTAAGTCAGGTGCTCATCTGAGGGCTTCTCGCTCCTTTCAGCCCAACAACAACCCTGTGGGGTAGGTACACTTATCACCCCATTTTAAAGACAAGGACACTGAGACACAGGTGTGAAATGTAAAGCAAGTTAGTAGGGTGTAGGAGGTTGGCGTTTTGTACTGAAAAGTCAAAGAAGGTTCCTCAGATAAAATGATATTTAAGTGGAAAACTTGAAGGCAGTGAGGGAGTGAGCCATATCTGAGGAAGAGCATTCTTGGCAGAGGGAACAGAAAATGTTCTTATTTAAACAGATTGGAAGTTTATACTTGTCCTGTACTCTCTGATGGGTTTGATCAAATTTGTACTAAGAACAGAAAGATCCCAGTCTTCTTCTGGGAAGTAAATAAGAAATTTTAAAAAATTATTGCTTGTCTTTTCTTTTCTTTGAATTATGCAAGCAGTTCAAGTTATAAAATATTCAAACAGTAGAGACTTACATAAAGTAAACTGTGAAAGTTCTCCATCATGTCTCTCTCTAGAAGAAAAAAGTATGTTGTGAATTTTTCCACTTTTTTTCTATTTTGCATCTTAACATAATTTGCAGGATGCATGTGTATTTTTTTACACTTAAAAAAACAAAAAACAAAACAACAACACACTGTGTCTTGGAGATTCTTTCCATGTCAGTGCTTGACATTTTATGAAATGGATTAATTTAACCATTTTTCTGTTGATGGATATTTGGGTTATTACTTTTTTGCTGCTATAATTAGTATTCCACTGTATGTTGTATATTTGTTTTGCAATTATGTGTACTTTTTAATGAGGTATTTCTAAAAGTAGAATTACTAAGTCAAAGGGTGTAACATTTAAAATTTAATAGGTAATATCAAATTATTTTGCAAAAAGGCATTGCAAATTTATACTCCCACATAAAGTTTCTATAAATGCCCATTTCCCT
>NW_006769725.1:1538648-1553460 GCF_000442215.2 Lipotes vexillifer | reverse complement strand
TTTCCCTACACCCTCACCCAAGCTGCTACGTAGATTTTTCCCCATCTGATGCCAGTCTAAATGAAACAGATTCAGTTGACTCTCCTTGTGTTTTATTGAAGCATGATCAGAGAATATGGCTTATGTATTTGATGTTTTGGGGACTTTGTCGAGGGGTGTGTGTGTGTGGTGTGTACCTTTATGTATTTAGATTTATATAGTCAAATTTATTAAAACTTTTTATTCCTCTTTTTAATTTATTTGAAACGTGGATGTTTTGAGAAGGGTATGTTAAATCTCATGCTGTGATAATGGAAAAGTCATTTTCTTCTGGTTTTGATGCCTGTTTTCGCAGTATATATTTTGAAGCTATGTAATTAGGTACATGAAAGGTTTGTGCCATAACGACTTGACTAATTGTGTATTTCATCAATAAGATTTTTCTCTCTTTTCATTTTATGTTATTTTTCTTTAATTCTAATTTGTCTGATGTTATTATTGCTATATTTACTTTCCTTTTTAAAAAAATATTGATCTTTTTCCAATTGTGTTTTTTCAGTTGTGTGTTATTTTATCTTAGGTATATATCTTATTAACATTAACTTTGTAAACAACGTGTAGATCGATATTTTAAAACTCCAGTGTGACAGTCTGTTTATTTTAATAGTAAACTTAATTAATTTACATTTATTGTGATTACTGATGTAGTTGAACTTAGTCTGCTAACTTTTACATTGGTTGGCTTCTCTGTGTCATTTCTTTCCTGTAATGATTTGAATGTAAAAAAAAAATCTATTTCAAAATGATTTTTAATAGTTAACCTTAAATTTTTTTGTGTGTGTGTGGTACGCGGGCCTCTCACTGCCGTGGCCTCTCCCATTGTGGAGCACAGGCTCCGGACGCGCAGGCTCAGCGGCCATGGCTCAAGGACCCAGCCGCTCCGCGGCATGTGGGATCCTCCCGGACCGGGGCATGAACCCATGTCCCCTGCATCAGCAGGCAGACTCTCAACCACTGTGCCACCAGGGAAGCCCTTAAATTTTTAATACATATCCTTATACTTTTTTTTCAAAGCTGTCAATATCTAGATTTATCTAGTATCCATTGTCTTCACCAAAACAAGAAACGACTCTTAACAGAGTTTCACATTCACTCTCTTGCTCCCTCCTGAATGCACTCTCTCCCTTTCTGATTCTGATGATGGTGGTTGTCTCTTCTTAAAGAAGTATCAAGCCAAAGCTCTACCCCTTTTGCTTACTTCTTACTTATACTCGTGCATTATGACCATAAATGTTTTTATTGTGTAAGTCTGTTTCCATAAAAACATACAGGATTGCTTGATGGTTTTAAAAATATTTACAAATAGTATTACATTGTATGTATATTTTTACAATTTTTTAAACTCATGATTCTTTTTTCCAATTGTTTGATTTGATAAAGTCCAGTAGCTCTTTTAAACTTGGACTGTAGTCAATCCTTGAATATCTGAAAATGTCTTGTACCTATTTTGTCTCTCTGAAAACCTTTAGGATTTTCTCTTTATCCTTGATTTCTAAGATTTCTTTCAGAGGTGTCTAAATGTAAGTGTTTATTCAAGATTTTCTCTAATGTCATAATCTGTCCTCAGTCTCTGTGAGAATCATAATTATACTTAAAAGTCTTCTGTTTTTTCTATTAACTCTTGTTCCTTGGATATTAACTCTTCTCTTTTGGAAAAAAGGAAAAAAAAAACATTGTGTTTGGTACTGCCTTTCATGGTGTTGCTTTTCCCAAATGTTTGATGATTTTACTGGAATTCCTGCACCGGGCTGTAAACTCCAGGTGAACCAGGACCTTGATGGTCTTACTCATCACTCCATCTAGATGAGTGCTCGTAGAAGTGCTCAAAACGTGCAATTTATGTTTACGTCTATGAAACATTTGTGAAGTGAATCACACATAGTTTTCTGCTTGTCCTTGTATTTGATAATTAATGTTCATCTATTGGTGACTGTTTGTTCTTGTTACCATAGCTTGCCTTTACAGACTGGTGAATGAGAACCCAAAGGAGTTACTAGTCTGGATGTGCCCGTTTTTGGACAACTTTTGGGTATCATGAAGAAGGAAGAGCTTTAGTTATGGTGGTGAACCGTGTATTTATTATTGCGAAGGATCTTTGCACTGCCTTTCTTCAGGAGTGTTAACAAGGAAGCAGTGCACCTGTCCCATCATTTCATGTATTTTTAACAAATCCCTGTGACACTGGGATGTAATGGACTATAAATATATAGTCCATTGTATTCTGCTGTGTTTATTAGTGGACTTTTTTTAACTCCGTGTGTCTTGGGGATGCGTTGACATCCAGTAAATGACTTTATTACTTCAGTTTGCCTGTTCTATAAACCTACTTCTGTTGTGCTTTTCCTCCTCCTACTGTTTGCCTCTGGGTCCTCCAAAGGTGGGGAGGAAATTTCTCAGGTTGAGTAAGCATCGTGTGAGTTATTTACTTTTGTCTTTTAAGGACATTAATTTCTTTCTTTGGGGGCATGACAGAGCAAACCATAGACTCCCTGGCATATTTTTGGCACATGGGGTGGTATATTAACTATTTTAGTCCAATCGGCTAGGATTTTTTTCCTAGTGGAAGTGTGGATTGCCAGATGGCAGTCTAAAAGAGGAAAATAGCAAATGTAACTATGGTTTTATTTCCTTGAGCACATACAAAAACGTGGCATGTAATATTCTTAGAATGTTCTTTCTAGCAATAGACACATGTCTCAACATTTTGAAGTCTATTGTCTTTTATTTAATCCCCCTCACCCTACCCACCCCCAGCCAGAGTTATCTTACAACTCACATTCTTTAGTTTGCATATCAAAGTTTAGATCCTAAATGTTAACTTTTTAGCTTTGGACTCTTTTTTAAGTTCACTGCTGCAGTTTAATTCTGCTACTTCAGTAATTCACCTGTGGCCTCATAGTCTCTAGATTGGGGGTAATTTTGCCCCTCAAGGGACATTTGGTAATGTCTGGAGATATTTTTGGTTGTCACAACTTGAGGGACCACTGGCATCTAGTAGGAGGTGGAGCTGGGGATACTGTTAAACATCCTGCAGTGCACTGGCGCCCTTACAGCAAAGAATCATCCAGCCCCAAATGCCAGTAATGCCAAAGTTGAGGTACCCTGTTCTAGATTATCTCCTGAAATCAGGCGGTGTCTACCTTTTCCCTCTGGGGGCCACAACCCACACTTTTCTTTTTTTTTTTTTTTTTTTTTTTGTATGCGGGCCTCTCACCGCTGTGGCCTCTCCCGTCACGGAGCACAGGCTCCGGATGCGCAGGCTCAGCAGCCATGGCTCACGGGCCCAGCCGCTCCGCGGCACGAGGGATCCTCCCGGCCCGGGGCACGAACCCGCGTCCCCTGCATCGGTAGGCGGACTCTCAACCACCGCGCCACCAGGGAAGCCCCACACTTTTCTTGAAATGGTATTTAGGCCAGCAAATAAGGGAAATTTTACTGTGGCATGAGTTAAAATATCTATAATCCCACATGTTAACTTTGGTTAGAATAAAATAGGATAAGTGGTAAAATATAGTGTAACTATTGCTACACTTCTCTCTTTTTTGGGGGGGCAAATGTGAAGAATAGATGTATTTTTGTTAAACAATGACAAAGGATTTCATAGATATCAAGTCCTTTGTTCTCATATTTTTAAGAGAAGAGATCTTAGGGAAATGCATTCATTAAGTGCAAATAAGTGGGTTTTTTTTTTTTAAGCTAAACTGAATTCTCTTTTGTATAAGTTATGTAAGTCCTAATATTGGTAGTGGTTCTTTCCACCTTTTTCAAAAGATAAAATATCTGATTTAGGAATCTGGAAAATTTGAACTGATAAGAACTGTTCTATATTCTACTGTTAACAGCAGCATTTTCTTGCAGAAGGTATTGAGGGAAATGCTGATGATATGTTATATTCACCCCTAATTTTAGTAGAATTTAGCAATTAAATTTTATAAACTAAGTAGATTTCTCTGTGTTGGCTAAATATTGGTTCTAAAACGGAAGTATTGTTTTTGCCTTAAGGTAGTCATCATTACCGCTATTTCTAATGAAATAAAAACACATATAAACCGCACACGTATACATTTCCTGTGCATAAAATAGTATTACTAGTTGTTTCTATTTGTGAAGTAGTATTTTTTAATCTCTTTTTCCTCTTTATTTCAGAAGGAAATTTGAAATTCGGCTTAATTTTTCTTTATTGTGGTAAAAATCACATAACATAAAATTTAGCATCTTAATCAGTTTTCAGTGTACAATTCAGAAATGTTAAATGCAGTTGCCCTTTGAACAAAACCGACTGTGCAGTCAAAAATCCACTTGTAATTTATAATCAGCCCTCTGTGTTTGAGGTTCCTCTGTATCCACATTCACGGATTCAACCAACCAAGTATTGCGTAGTACTGTAGTACTTACTATTGAAAAAAATCTGCATGTAAGTGGGACCCACGCAGTTCAAACTCACGTTGTTCAGGGGTCAACTTTATATTCACATTGTTGTGAAACAGACCTCCAGAAGTTTTTCATCTTGCAAATCTGAAACTGTACCCGTTTTCCCCTTCCCCCAGCCTGTGGTAAGCACCATTCCGTTTTCTGTTTTTATGGGTTTGACTGCATTCATCTGCTAGGGCTGCCATAACAAAATGCCACAGACTGTGTGGTTTAAACAACAGAAATGTATTTTCTTATAGTTCTGGAGGCTACAAGTCCAAGATCCAAGTTCCATCAGGATTGGTTTCTCTTCCTGGCTTGTAAATGGTTACCATCTTGCTGTGTCCTCACATGACCTGTTCTCTTTACACATGCACAGAGAGAGAGAAAAATCTCCGTGTCTCTTCTTCTGATAAGGACTGATAAGGCCCCATTCTTACGACCTCATTTAACTTAAGGACTTCCTTAAAGGCCCTATCTCCAAATGCAGTCATATTAGTGGTTAGAGCCCTAACTGTATTCATATTCAGCACATGAATTTTGGAGGAACCGCAATTCAGTTCATCACATTGACTATGTAAGGTACTTCATGTAAGTGGAATCATATAGTATTTGTCTTTCTGTAACTGACTTATTTCGCTTAGCATAATGTCCTCAAGGTTCATCCATGTTGTAGCATGTAACAAGATTGCCTTCCTTTTTAAGGCTGAATACTATTCCATTGTATGTATATACCACTTTTTCTTCATCCATTCATTCCTCTAAGCATTTGGGTTGCTTCCACCTCTTGGGTATTATGAGTAGTTCTGCTGTGAACTTGGATGTGCAAATAGCTGAGACCCTGCTTCAAATTCTTTTGGATGTTTTGCTATTTTCTGTTTTTTTTTTTTTTATAGTAGCCATTCTGATGGATATGAGGTGGTATCTTATTGTGGTTTTGATTTGCATTTCTCTGATGATTAGTGATATTGAGCATCTTTTTTGGCCATTTGTATATCTTCTTTGGAGAAATGTCTGTTCATGTTCTTTGCCCATTTTTTAATGTAGTTATTTGATTTTTTTGTTGTTGAATTGTAGGATTTCTTCATGTATTTTGATATTAACTGCTCATCAGACATATGATCTGCAAATATTTTTTCTTATTCCATAGGTTGCCTTTTTATTCCACTGACTGTGTTTTTTGATGCACAAAAGTTTTAAGTTTGATACAGTTCCATCTGTCTATTTTCACTTTCGTTGCCTGTGGTTTTGGTGTCATAGCTAAGAAATCATTGCCAAACTCTGCTTAGTTTTGAAGCTCTATACCTGATGCTCCAGAGACTATCATTGCCTGAAATACTTTGGAGATAAAAATAAGCGATTTTGAGATTTAGAGGAATTTGTCCTTTTGATTGATAAAAACATAAATCAGATGTTAATTTATGCTAATTTTATATCCAACAAAACATCCAAGACCTGTTATTTACTAATTGCATAACCTGCTGAAACACTTCATATGAGCTTATGTGGATAGTGTGTGAATACGATGCTAGAATGAATACATGAATGAACAAGTGAATGAATGACTTGATACGTGTCACCAGCCCCTCAAGAGTACTTTATTAAACCATCTCAAGTGAGCGTCTTCTGCTTCGCCACATAGGAGTCACATGGTGATATTGTACATGCACTGCAATTAGGGACACTGACTTTACAGAGTAGGAGAAACTTACACTTGAGAAATGAATGTACACTTGTTATATTTTGTAAGTGAGGAAACTGAGAGAAATGACTACAGTTAGTCAGTTTGTTAGTCAGTTATAAAGCCACAATTAGAGCCACATTGTTATGATTCCAAATCCAGTGCTTTGTCATTATATCCTGTAGTCCCTTTTAGGGGACCTGAAAATGTCGCTATAAATGTTTACTCTTTCTCAAGGACTGTTGCTGTGGTAGTTTAGAATGTGTCAGCATTTTGATTATGCCTCAAAATATACTGCTTACTCTATTATACTCAGTGAATATTTATACATATTAATATGTAACTTTGGTAGCAGAAACTTCTGATTTATATTTTCTTCATATATGATCATACAGGTCAGAATTTAAGGACACAAATGTGATTTTTTTCAGAAGTCCCTCACCTTAGCTTCTTAGAACAGGAATCCATTGAAAGAAAGTTAATCTAAAAATACAGGAAAATAATCAGGTACCTCTAGGAAAATATAAATGCTTCTTTGAAAAGGACTTTTCACACATTTTGTCTGCTAATACCATATTATCACCAAGACTTACCCATCGAGAGACCACTCTTCATGATGAAGCAAGTTGAGCACACACTTCTTTGATCTGTAATTGGAAAAATTCCTCTTCTGAGTGGACTGTGTTAAGTACAGTGGCCTAAATTCAAGCCTGTTTTATTTGGAATTCCTGTATTATCCACAAATTCATTTATAATCATTAAAGAAGATACAGGAAATAAGACCATGACTTATAATAAGAGCGTTTTTTCCTAGAGATTCCAATCAAGCAGGTTTCCTATGAGAAATAGTTCATCTCTTGGGATTGCTTTCTCGGGGGACAATCCGGTTTCTTTCTTCTGAAAGAACGTGAGAGAAGTATTGTCCTGCCCTGTGGTGGTAAAGGGGGAGGTGGGGTGACAGGCATTGGATAAAGGAAAGGAGGGGAATGTGTATGTGAAATTGTTTCTTCGCTTTTCTATGCTTTCTAATCATGTGTTGGGTATCTTTATAAGTCAGGTCTGAGGTAATTATCTTAAACTTTCATGTCTGAACAGTTTTGGGTTTTTCTTTTTCCTTTTATTACCTCCTACTGTGCTTGGTATTTTATGTGATTCCACAGTAAGAACACAAAGATTTCTGCCATAAAGGAACTTGCAGTAAAGTTAAGGCTACGTGGTAAATGTCGGCCCCCCCCCCGCAAAAAAATTCTTTCAAAAAGCCAAAATCTACATATATACTGAGGAACAGCTTTTCATAGAAAACAGTACTCGCTAGCTGGATTGAAGAAAAAGGGGGGAAAGTTAGGAAGTGATCTCCTCCAGTCCACCCCACCCCAGTAAGATCTGAAAAGGGCTGAGCTGCGAATGTGCTGGGTTCTTGGGAGCTCAGTGGCCGCTGCTGATGGGCTGTCGCTGGCTCACAGAGGTGCTGCGGTGGGACAGGCAGTCATCTGCCCACAGAGACGCTCCCATTTACTTGCTTAGCCTATCAGGGTCGCCTCAAAAGCTTCTGTCTGAAGAAAAGCTTCCAGAGCTGATACGAAAATGTTTGAGAACAACTGTTCCCTGTGCTGTGCGTTTCCCCAGACGGTGCTTCATTGGCTCCTGGCAAAGCCACTCCTTAGAAAGATCCCACCGAAATAGTTCTGAGAGTTAGAATGGTCTTCCTTTTATTAGGCTGAAATTTGCTTCCCAGAAACTCTCATCCGGAGCTACCAGAAGTTAATCTGCTGACTCTTGAACATGGCAGCTCTTCAAATATTTCAGATAATCTGACACTCATTCCTAGATTTTGTCATCTCCAGGCTAGACATCCTCAGATGGAATGGTTTCAAGCTTTCTTTTTCTTGTGCAGTCTCTTTTTTACTTGGTCCCCTTTCCTGTGACCATCTTTTGTTTTTTTTTCTTTTAACATCTTTATTGGAGTATCATTGCTTTACAATGGTGTGTTAGTTTCTGCTGTGTAACAAAGTGAATCAGTTATACATACACATATATCCCCATATCTCCTCCCTCTTGCGTCTCCCTCCCACCCTCCATATCCCACCCCTCTAGGTGGTCACAAAGCACCAAGCTGATCTCCCTGTGCTATGCGGCTACTTCCCACTAGCCAGCTATTTTACGTTTGGTAGTGTGTATATGTCCAGGCCACTCTCTCACTTCCTCCCAGCTTACCCTTCCCACTCCCCACGTCCTCAAGTCCATTCTCTACGTCTGCGTCTTTATTCCTGTCCTGCCCCTAGGTTCTTCAGAACCTTTTTTTTTTTGTTTTTAGATTCCATATATATGTGTTAGCATACGGTATTTTTTTTTTTCTCTTTCTGACTTACTTCAGTCTGTATGACAAGCTCTAGTGAGGTCCATCCACCTCACTACAAATAACTCAATTTTGTTTCTTTTTATGGCTGAGTAATATTCCATTGTATATGTGTGCCACATCTTCTTTATCCACTCGTCTGTCGATGGACACTTAGGGTGCTTCCATGTACTGGCTATTGTAAATACAGCTGCAGTGAACATTGTGATACATGAGTCTTTCTGAATTATGGTTTCTCAGGGTATATGCCCAGTAGTGGGATTGCTGGGTCCTATGGTAGTTTCATTTTTAGTTTTTTAAGGAACCTCCGTACTGTTCTCCATAGTGGCTGTATCAATTTACATTCCCACCAACAGTGCAAGAGTGTTCCCTTTTCTCCACACCTTCTCCAGCATTTATTGTTTGTAGATTTTTTGATGATGGCCAATCTGACTGGTGTGAGGTGATACCTCATTGTAGTTTTGATTTGCATTTCTCTAATGATTAGTGATGTTCAGCATCCTTTCACGTGTTTATTGGCAATCTGTACATCATCTCTGGAGAACTGTCTATTTAGGTCTTCTGCCCATTTTTAGATTGGGTTGTTTCTTTTTTTGATATTGACCTGCATGAGCTGCTTATAAATTTTGGCGATTAGTCCTTTGTTGGTTGCTTCATTTGCAAATATTTTCTCCCATTCCGAGGGTTGTCTTTTCATCTTGCTTATGGTTTCCCTTGCTGTGCAAAAGCTTTTAAGTTTCATTAGGTCCCATTTGTCTATTTTCGTTTTTATTTCCAATTCTCTAGGATATGGGTCAGAAAGGATCTTGCTGTGATTTATGTCATAGAGCGTTCTGCCTATGTTTTCCGCTAAGAGGTTTATAGTTTCTGGCCTTACATTTAGGTCTTTAATCCATTTTGAGCTTATTTTTGTGTATGGTGTTAGGGAGTGTTCTAATTTCATTCTTTTACATGTAGCTGTCCAGTTTTCCCAGCACCACTTATTGAAGAGGCTGTCTTTTCTCCATTGTATATTCTTGCCTCCTTTATCAAAGATAAGGTGACCATATGTGCATGAGCTTATCTCTGGGCTTTCTATCCTGTTCCATTGATCTATATTTCTGTTTTTGTGCCAGTACCATACTGTCTTGATTACTGTAGCTTTGTAGTATAGTCTGAAATCCAGGAGCCTGATTCCCCCAGGTCCGTTTTTCTTTCTCAAGGTTGCTTTGGCTATTTGGGGTCCTTTGTGTTTCCATACAAATTGTGGAATTTTTTCCTAGTTCTGTGAAAAATGCCATTGGTAGTTTGATAGGGATTGCATTGAATCTGTAGATTGCTTTGGGTAGTATAGTCATTTTCACAGTGTTGATTCTTCTAAACCAAGAGCATGGTATATCTCTCCATCTGTTTGTATTGTCTTTAATTTCTTTCATCAGTGTCTTATAGTTTCCTGCATACAGGTCTTTTGTCTCCTTAGGTAGGTTTATTCCTAGGTATTTTATTCTTTTTGTTGCAGTGGTAAATGGGAGTGTGTCCTTAATTTCTCTTTCAGATTTTTCGTCGTTAGTGCATAGGAATGCCAGAGATTTCTGTGCATTAATTTTGTATCCTGCTACTTTACCAAATTCATTGATTAGCTCTAGTAGTTTTCTGGTAGCATCTTTAGGATTCTCTATGTATAGTATCATGTCATCTACAAACAGTGACAGCTTTACTTCTTCTTTTCCGATTTGGATTCCTTTTATTTCCTTTTCTTCTCTGATTGCTGTGGCTAAAACTTCCAAAACTATGTTGAATAATAGTGGTGAGAGTGGACAACCTGTCGTTTTCCTGATCTAAGAGGAAATGTTTTCAGTTTTTCCCCATTGAGAAAGATGTTAGCTGCGGGTTTGTCATATATAGCCTTTATTATGTTGAGGAAAGTTCCCTCTATGCCTACTTTCTGGAGGGTTTTTATTATAAATGGGTGTTGAATTTTGTCAAAACCTTTCTCTGTATCTATTGAGTTGATCATATGGTTTTTCTCCTTCAATTTGTTAATATGGCGTATCAGATTGATTGATTTGCATATATTGGAGAATCCTTACATTCCTGGGATAAACCCCACTTGATCATGGTGTATGATCTTCTTAATGTGCTGTTGGATTCTGTTTGCTAGTATTTTGTTGAGGATTGTTGCATCTATGTTCATTAGTGATATTGGCCTGTAGTTTTCTTTCTTTGTGAAATCTTTGTCTGGTTTTGGTATCAGGGTGATGGTGAACTCGTAGAATGAGTTTGGAAGTGTTCCTCCCTCTGCTATATTTTGGAAGAGCTTGAGATGGATAGGCGTTATGTCTTCTGCAAACGTTTGATAGGATTCATCTGTGAAGCCATCTGGTCCCGGACTTTTGTTTGTTGGAAGATTTTTAATCACAGTTTCAATTTTAGTGCTTGTGATTGGTCTGTTTCTATTTTTTATTTCTTCCTGATTCAGTCTCAGAAGGTTGTGCTTTTCTAAGAATTTGCCCATTTCTTCCAGGTTGTCCATTTTATTGGCATATAGTTGCTTGTAGTAATCTCTCATGATCCTTTGTATTTCTGCAGTTTCAGTTGTTACTTCTCCTTTTTCATTTCTAATTCTATTGATTTGAGTCTTCTCTCTTTTTTTTTGATGAGTCTGGCTAATGGTTTATCAATTTTCTTTTATCTTCTCAAAGAATCAGCTTTTAGTTTTATTGATCTTTGCTATTGTTTCCTTCATTTCTTTTTCATTTATTTCTGATCTGATCTTTATGATTTCTTTCATTCTGCTAACTTTGGGGTTTTCTTGTTCTTTCTCTCATTGCTTTATGTGTAAGGTTAGGTTGTTTATTTGAGATGTTTCTTGTTTCTTGAGGTAGGATTGTATTGCTATAAACTTCCCTCTTAGAACTGCTTTTGCTGCATCCCATAGGTTTTGCATCATTGTGTTTTCATTGTCATTTGTTTCTAGGTATTTTTTGATTTCCTTTTTGATTTCTTCAGTGATCTCTTGGTTATTAAGTAGTGTATTGTTTAGCCTCCATGTGTTTGTAGTTTTTACACATTTCTTTCCTGTAATTGATATCTAGTCTCATAGCGTTGTGGTCAGAAAAGATACTTGATACGATTTCAGTTTTCTTAAATATACCAAGGTTTGATTTGTGACCCAAGATGTGATCTATCCTGTAGAATGTTCCATGAGCACTTGAGGAGAAAGTGTATCCTGTTGTTTTTGGATGGAATATCCTGTAAATATCAATTAAGTCCATCTTGTTTAATGTGTCATTTAAAGCTTGTGTTTCCTTATTTATTTTCATTTTGGATGATCTGTCCATTGGTGAAAGTGTGGTGTTAAAGTCCCCTATTATGATTATGTTACTGTCCATGTCCCCTTTTATGGCTGTTAGTGTTTGCCTTATGTTTTGAGGTGCTCCTATGATAGGTGCATAAATATTTACAATTGTTATGTCTTCTTCTGGGATTGATCCCTTGATCATTATGGAGTGTCCTTCTTTGTCTCTTGTAATAGTCTTTATTTTAAAGTCTATTTTGTCTGATATGAGAATTGCTACTCCAGCTTTCTTTTGATTTCCATTTGCATGGAATATCTTTTTCTATCCCCTCACTTCCAGTCTGTATGTGTCCCTAGGTCTGAAGTGAGCCTCTTGTAGACAGCATATATACGGGTCTTGTTTTTGTATCCATTCAGCCAGTCTATGTCTTTTGGTTGGAGCATTTAATCCATTTACATTTAAGGTAATTTTCGATATGTATGTTCCTATGACCATTTTCTTAATTGTTTTGTGTTTGTTACTGTAGGTCTTTTCCTTCTCTTGTGTTTCTTGCCTAGAGAAGTTCCTTTAGCATTTGTTGTAAAGCTGGTTTGGTGGAACTGAATTCTCTTAGCTTTTGGTTGTCTGTAAAGGTTTTAATTTCTCCTTCGAATATGAATGAGATCCTTGCTGGGTAGAGTAATCTTGGTTGTTCGTTTTTCCCTTTCATTACTTTAAATATGTCCTGCCACTCCCTTCTGGCTTGCAGAGTTTCTGTGAAAGATTAGCTGTTAACCTTATGGGGATTCCCTTGTATGTTATTTGTTGTTTTTCCCTTGCTGCTTTTAATATTTTTTCTCTGTATTTAATTTTTGCCAGTTTGATTAATATGTGTCTTGGCATGTTTCTCCTTGGATTTATCCTTTGTGGGACTCTCTGTGCTTCCTGTACTTTCAACTATTTCCTTTCCCATAGTAGGGAAGTTTTCAATTATAATCTCTTCAAATATTTTCTCAGTTCCGTTCTTTTTCTCTTCTTCTTCAGGGACCCCTATAAATTGAATGTTGGTGTGTTTAATGTTGTGCCAGGGGTCTCTGAGACTGTCCTCAATTCTTTTCATTCTTCTTTCTTTATTCTGCTCTGTGGTAGTTATTTCCACTATTTTCTCTTCCAGGTCACTTATCCGTTCTTCTGCCTCAGTTATTCTGCTATTGATTCCTTCTAGAGAATTTTTTATTTCATGTATTGTGTTGTTCATCATTGTTTGTTTGCTCTTTCATTCTTCTAGGTCCTTGTTAAATGTTCCTTGTATTTTGTCCATTCTATTTCCAAGATTTAGGATCATCTTTACTATCATTACTCTGAATTCTTTTTCAGGTAGACTGCCAATTTCCTCTTCACTCGTTAGGTCTGGTGGGTTTTTACCCTGCTCCTTCATCTGCTGTGTGTTTCTCTGTCTTCTCATTTTGCTTAACCTACTGTGTTTGGGGTCTCCTTTTCTCAGGCTGCAGGTTCATAGTTCTTGTTGTTTTTGGTTTCTGCCCGCAGTGGCTAAAGTTGGTTCAGTGGGTTGTATAGGCTTCCTGGTGGAGGGGACTAGTGCCTGTGTTCTGGTGGATGAGTCTGGATCTTGTCTTTCTGGTGGGCAGGACCACGTCCAGTGGTGTGTTTTGGGGTGTCTGTGACCGTGTTATGATTTTAGGCAGCCTCTCTGCTAATGGGTGGGGTTGGGTTCCTGTCTTGCTAGTTGTTTGGCATAGGGTGTCCAGCACTGTAGCTTGCTGGTCATTGAGTGGAGCTGGGTCTTAGTGTTGAGATGGAGATCTCTGGGAGAGCTTTTGCTATTTGATATTATGTGGAGCCAGGAAGTCTCTGGTGGACCAATGTCCTGAACTCGGCTCTCCCACCTTACAGGCACAGGCCTGACATCCAGCCAGAGCACCAAGACCTTGTCAGCCATATGGTCAGTAGAAAAGGTAGAAAAAAAGAAAGAATGAACAAAATTTTTAAAAATTAAGTTATTAAAATAAAAACTTATTAAAAATAAAAAAATTAAGAAGTAATTAAAATAAGAAACGAAAGAAAGAAGAAGCAACCAAACCAGAAAAAAATCCACCAATGATGATAAGCACTAAAACCTATACTAAAAAAACCAGAAAACAAAAAGCAAAAAAGAAAACGGACGGACAGAACCCTAGGAAAAACGTTAAAAATAAAGCTATACAGACAAAACCACACACAGAAGCATACACATACCCACTCATAAAAAGAGAAAAAGGGATAAAAATACATATATCTTTGCTCCCAAAGTCCACCTCCTCAATTTGGGATGATTCGTTGTCTATTCAGGTATTCCACAGATGCAGGGTACATCAAGTTGATTGTGGAGCTTTAATCCGCTGCTTCTGAGGCTGCTGGGAGAGATTTCCCTTTCTCTTCTTTGTTCGCACAGCTCCCGGGGCTCAACTTTGGATTTGGCCCCGCCTCTGTGCATAGGTCACCGGAGGGCGTCTGTTCTTCGCTCAGACAGGACGGGGTTAAAGGAGCCGCTAATTCGGAGGCTCTGGCTCCCTCAAGCCAGAGAAGGAATTGACTAGATAGGAGAAAGAAGTGATGCCTGATTAGCTAAGATTCTGACAATATAGGGCTGGTACCTCTGGCCCAGATGTAGCAGCTAGCCTTAGGAACACAGATGGTTTCCTTTCTGTGACAGGACAGAAGGAGATCAGAATTGAAGAGGATGGGACAGGTTTGCATATTAGGTTTTGGAAAGATGAGAGACTCATCTTCCGATGGCCTCTGTTTTATCTGTAACTTAGACGTGATAGGGAAGGGGCACGAGGGAAAGAGGTAGGGGTCACGGACAGTTGCAGGTTGGAAGAGGATAAAGAAGATTAAAAATGATCATTTGGAGAGCAGGTAAGGGGTCAGTAGGCATTGTTCATTGCCCATTTGAGGTTTGCCATCCTGAATTTATGGTGATATGAATCTTCCCCTCAGTGTGACTTTCTCCAGCTTATCATCTACTTGAGTGTAAACTCAGAAAGCAGAGTTGGGTTCAGCAGGGGT
>NW_006769725.1:1535763-1538638 GCF_000442215.2 Lipotes vexillifer | reverse complement strand
CAGCAGGGTTAAAACTGTGTTGTCTCAATGCAAAGAGTGTTGTGTTCTTCTTGTATCATTAAGACGATGGACCACAGAATCTGCGTGGCCTGTTGTAATGAAGATCAAGGGTTGGAAAGCGGCCATAGCTTCTAATCATTTGCTGAGAGTTAGTTGTGGTAGAGAAGAAATTGACTTTTAATTACATATTTAAAGCTTCTCAAGTGTTCTTTTAAAGCACACCAGATTGATGGGAAATGAGCTCTTTAAAATATGTTAAGGAAAACTGTATACTTTCAAATGGAGCTTTGGCACTTATTTAAATGTATGCTCTGAGGAGTTAAATTTTCCGTAGGACTTTTGTAATCCCAGTTTGTAAGGAAATATATTGGCCTAACATGGGAGGACAAGTATAAAGGAAAAGATGCATAGTTTTTCAAGTCTGCCAGAGTTTTAGTTTGACAGCTGTCATGTAAAGCGACTGCAATGGTCTTGGTTGGTTCTGCTTTTGTTCTAGGCATGGGGAGTGAAAAATGAACCTTCGATTCTAAGGTCATCTGGAGTAGAGGGAAGAAGTCAGTTTCTTTCAGTATCACTTGGGGGCCTTTTTTTTTTTTTTAATCCGTATGGCTGTAGGAGCCCTCCGGGTGCTTGCACCTCTGTTGAAAACCAAGATAAATTGAACATTCCATTGTTGGCCTCTCCACTGTTAAGGCTGGCTGCTTCTGTGGCATCCAACTGACAGCAAGTGCTTTTCTCAGGAACCCAGGCAGGGCTTCAGGCCAAGGGCCTCCAACAATGCTTCTGGTCTCCATGGATTGCCTTCACGCCACTGCACCAGGTCAACTGCCAGAACCCTCCTCTAGCCATTTTCTCTCCTGTGTTAGAGGAAAATTGTCTTCCCACCTTATAAATCATTACTAATTCCCCAGGTAAATGATGAAGCTATCGTCCTTGTGAAATAATTTCACCATCATAGGGTAAAGCTCACATCTCCTTGGCCACCATCTCCAATTCCAGCACCTCCCCCCGCATAAGTCACCACTGTAACCAGGTTGCTGTGTATCTTGCCAGACTTTATCTAAACATAGACATATGTGTCTGTATGCCCCAGAAATATACGTACAAATACTTTGTGTTCTCTTTTCCTTTTTCTTGTCATATAGTATCCTTCTGCAGTTTATTTTTTCTCTCAACATTATATGTTCTCAGTGCATGTGGATATATCTCATTCTTTAAACTGCAGTCTGATATTCCATCATGTAGGAATTTTATGATTTCTTAAGCCATTCTATTACAATTATTTAAAATCTTTCCCTGATACTAACAGTTCTGCAGTGAAGACCGTGTTCTTTATGCACCTCTGCAAGGACTTCTTTCAAGTGAATAGAAAGAAGTGGAGTTGCTGCTCCTGGAATATATTTATTTTACATTTTTTTAAATAAACTTTTTTATTGGAGTAATTTTAGATTTATATAAAAGTTGCAAAGACAGTACAGATGGTTCTTGTGTACATACCTTTCATCCATTTTCAGTTTCCCCTGATGTTATCTTACGTTTCCATGGCACCTCTGTCAAAACTAAGAAACCAACATTGGTACATTGCTGTTAACTAAACTCTAGGCTTTATTTGGATTTCACTAGGTCTCCCAAACGTCCTCATTCTATTCTAGGATCCAGTCCATGATACCACATCGCATTGATTCGGTGCATCTCCTTTGTCTCCTCTGCTCTATAGCAGTTCCGCATACTTTCCCTATTTTTCATGACCTTGACTGTTTTGAGGAGTACTGGTTAAGCATTCTGTAGAATGTCCCTTATTTTTGGTTTGTCTGTTTTTTTTCTCTTGATTAGATTGAGGTTATAGGTTTTGAAAAGAATACTATCACATCACATCATATCAGGAGGTACATGGAATCCACAGCCATCACTGGCAATGTTCAACTTGGTCACCTGGCTAAAGTAACGCTGGCCAGGCTTCCTCACTGTGAAGTGACTGTTTTTCCCTTTCCATATTCTTTTCTTTGGAGTCGAGTCACCAATTCCAGCCCACAGTCAAAGAGGAGGGGGGAAGATAAGCTCCACCTCCTAGAAGGGCTTAGTATCTACATATATTATTTGAAATTTTTACTTAAGGAAGATTTGTTTCTTTTCCTCTGTTTACTTATTTATTCAGTTATTTATATCTGATGTTCTCATGTATTTTTATTTCATACCTTGGGTTATAAACCAACACTATGTTATTTATTTATTTTTTAATATTCATAGCAGTTTTATTTTTAATAAACCCAAACTGGAAATAACTCACATGTCCATCAGCAGATGAATGGACAAACATATTGTAATAGCCATGTGGTGGAATACCACTGAGCAATGAAAAAGGAATGAATTACTGATCTGTGCAACAACGTGAATGATTTTATTTTCCTTGTGAATTTCTTTTTTGGCTGTGTGTACCATGTGGCATGTAGGATCTTAGTTCCCCGGCCAAGGATCAAACCTGTGCCCCCTGCAGTAGAAGTGCAGAGTCTTTACCACTGGGACCTCCAGGGAAGTCCCTGTGAGTCATTTGTTTTTAATTGAATTAAAGTTGATTTACAATATTCTGTTAGTTTCAGGTGTACAACACAGTGATTCAGTATTTTTATATATTATACTCCATTTAAAGTTATTATAAAATTGGCCATATTCCCTGTGCTATACAGTATGTTATATTTATTTTATTTATTTATTTGCTCTTTATTCTGTTGTTCAAGTTGTTTCATCTTTGGACATTGGGAGCCCTTTTTGGCTGGCTCCCTGTGTCCTTTGACATGCCCTCATACTTTTAATTTTTGATCATCTTCCTACTTTCTGATACTACAAAATGCTCCAGAGTCATCTTATACTTTCCCTA
>NW_006769725.1:1493871-1535655 GCF_000442215.2 Lipotes vexillifer | reverse complement strand
TTCCCTACCCCAGCCCTGGGATCAATAAAAGAAGCCCTGGTTCTTTTTGCTGGAGAATGGAAGTGATCCTTACTGCTAGTATTTTAATATTAATACTTAGATAATGCCCAGTTTTTCTCCTAGGGACTATTCTAACTGGCACTTTGACTTCTCATACCTGTTCTAGTACTTGATTATATTAGGTTTATTAATTTTGGCCAATCTGACAGAATTATATCTTTTTTAAGTGAGTGTTTCACTGGTTGTGTGGTTGAACATCTTTGTTTATGTTTACTAGCCATTCGAGCTTCTTCCATGAATAGCCTGTTCATATTCCTTTGCCTCCTTCAGCTGGTGTCTGTGAGTCTGTGTGTTTGTGTGTGTGTCTTTGGTGTTAGGAGTTCTTATAGATTGTGATATATGTATATTTATCATGCCTTGTGATACATAGAAGTTTACATTTTGATCCTCTCAAGATTAAAATTAGAACTGGAAGGCTTTCGCTTCTGTATCACACTTCTTTCTAACATGGCCATTCATGCTTTTACTCCAGTCGTCTACTGAAACTGCTGATCCAAGGACCTCAGGTGGTCACCTGCCAAGCAAAATCATTTGCTTTTTCTCAGTTTTTAGCACTCAGCATTATTCACCATTTCTTCTTGGAAGTGTGCGCCTTGGCATTCTCCTGGCTTTGTTCTGACCTCTTGACCTCCTCCCTTTTCCTTTTCTTTTGACCTCTTCTCATCCTCTCCTGCAACATCTGCTTTGTCTTATACCCTGCTAACAGCGTTCTCCCCGACTCCTTCTTCCCCTTCGCGAAGCTCATCTGCTCTCATGGTAGAAACTCTAATTTCTGTTGAGTAAAACCTTTCAAGTCGGGGCTTCCCTGGTGGCGCAGTGGTTGAGAGTCCGCCTGCTGATGCAGGGGACGCGGGTTCGTGTCCCGGTCCGGGAAGATCCCACATGCTGCGGAGCGGCTGGGCCCGTGAGCCATGGCCGCAGAGCCTGCGCGTCCGGAGCCTGTGCTCCGCAACGGGAGAGGCCAGAGCAGTGAGAGGCCCGCGTACCACAAACAAACAAACAAACAAAACAAAACAAAAAAAACCTTTCAAGTCTTCGTTCTCGGTGCTCCCTTTCACTTATATTCTGTGCTTATGTCTCCATCTTGTCTGGGTTGTCTCTGCCATAGATCTCATTGATCCCATAGCCCACATTCAGTATGGCCAAGCTAGAAGAAACTCATGAACATTCCTGGTGAACATACACTTCCTCTTGTTTGTGTCTCTATCAATGGCATTATGATCCTGCTAGCCAGCCAGGCTCAAACCCTAAAGCTGGCCTTCGATTGTTTCCTGCTCCCCGCACACCCAACCAGTTGTGAAGTCATGTCCATTCTACCTTCAAAGTCTCCTTCATATCTATTCTTTCTTTTCTCTTTATAATTACTGTTAACCTACTTCAAGACTTTGTCACTCTTCATGTGACGTTTATAAGTGTTTCTTCAACCAATTTGAACTCTCTAGTCCAGCCTGTATTCTGCCTCCAGCCCGGTCATCCCAATCATATCACTCCCCCGCTTTCTTTTATGTACCCGAAGTCTTTATCTCCTTGGATTAGTATATGGGGTCTTCCACAGCCTGCTCCAATTTCACCACCCTGGCCCTGCCTTCTCCTGTGCCTGTCACATGTTCTGTCATGTCCAATCAGAATGGAGTTCTGCAACTTCTCAAATATTTATTCACCTGTGCAGGTCATATATAGTTAAGTGTGTTTGTTCAAAGTATATAATTACCCATAGGACTCTAAGCTTTCCATTTCAACCAATATACCTGTGATTTTTGTAATATTTCCATAAGAAAGGGATTGATACGGAAAATGATGTCTTTGTTTGTAAGTAGTCCTGCATGGGTAAGGTCTTCAGTAAGAAACCTATAAAAATTTTTTCTTCTGTTATCCATGGCTCATAAACTCTTCTTTACATCTTAGGGAATTAGATAAAAATAAATATATAGAAGCGTATTCTAGGTCCTGTGGATTCTTGGATTTTTAAGAAAGTCCTTAACATCTCTTATTGCCATCATTTTTCTCCTTTTAGCAACATAAAATAATACCTTTACCAGTGAAGTGGCTTATTAACCTTATTAATTTTATCACAGAGTTTGTCTCTAAATCAATAAGGCCAAAACGGAGAGATTGGGAGGCATAGCTGACATTTTATATGCTAGGTTGTTCCAGTTAACGCTGAAAACTTTTTCAGGCATAGTTGAGTTTTCTGAATAGAATTGTCTCTAAGTTCAAATAAGATTTATATAGACACTGTGGACTACCATTCCCACTTTTCCTTGGGGTTAATATTTTTGTGTTTTCTGTGCATTATGTACTCTTTTTTTTGTAAGCTTGATATAAATCCCCTCCTCTTTAAAGTGTTTAAGGATAAATATTATGGTTTTAGTGATCTAACAGTAATAATTATAACTCACTGATTGAGCTTTTATTATGCATCAGGCTTGTGCTAAGCTTTTTAATACAGTATATCATTGAATCTTCATATCATCTCTGTGTGGAAATGTTGTGCTTACCACTGTTTATAGAAACTAAGGTTACTTGCCCAGTGAGGCACAGCTAAGATGTATTAGACGTAGGATTCAAAAACACGTCTGTCTTCAAAACCCTGGGCTATGTCTGCCACGTGTCCTTGTATTAATATTAAAGGACTAGCATCTAAAGCCACTGCCAGTGAAGCAAAAATAGTGGTGGAGATGGATTTATTTACTTAGCACTCTAGATTTATACCATCAAACCTCATTTAAACCCCCAAGTAAGAGTAACTAATCCATTCTTTTTATCTACCTAATAAAGCCTAAACTTATCTACTTACTGCCTTTAAACCTAATTTCAATACCTACTCTTTTTTCCCTCCTGGTTGCAAATAGCAGCCTTGATTGGCTGCCCCCTGAGCCCATCTTAGTTTATTTCCCCATTACCATGCACTCACTAATAGCTTCAGACCATCTTGGTGCTTTTTGGGCTGACCCCCTTCCCTTTCTTTTCCATATTTGACGCACAGGCAGGGCTCCGTTGCAAATACTTTATTTTTCCAGTATTCTCCATAGTGAGCTCTCATTTAGGTCTCCTGCTTCATTTCTTTTCCCTGGTCTTTGGACCTAATTCCAATAGCTATTTGTATATTACTCACCTCACCCTTTTCCCATTGGGGTAACTGACTTAGTCACTGTAGAACCTCCAGATCCACCTTGGCTTACCAGCTACTTTTTACCTCTTTGAGGAAACCATTTGGTCTGCGTTTATAAACACCTGCAACAAAAGTGGAACTTTAGGATAGGAGATTGTTTAGAAATGCTTTGTTCTTAGCGAAATTCTTACCTAAATAGTTCTTTAGATGCTTATAGCTATATGCAAATTATTAGTTAAATTTACATATAACTCAGCAAATGTGTTCTAGAAGAGTAGTATGAACCTAGAACAAGATTAAGGTAACGATACTATGTTCTAATTGAAAAAGTTGTATGGGGCTTCGTGATGCAGTTGTAGACATGCATTTCTTAAATTTATTAGTCTTATCTGGTTTGGGACTTAAGCACTCTGAAGTAGGACAGCCACAGGAGTGATTCCCCCATCTATAGCTGGGGTGATTGTTAGGATGTTTGATATTGAGATGACCTGAAGCATTTGGGGCGCTTAGAAGTTGTAGGAGGGCATTTGACATTTTACAATGCGAAGAGTATGAAATTGGAGTCAGACGCGGAATCTAGTCCCAGATTTTCCATTGACTAGCTACGTTGGCAGGACAAGTGACGTGTCCTCTCTGGGCCTTAATTTCCTCATCTTTTGGGATGGGTATACTTTAACATTCTGCAATACGACGACTTTGGGACACACGTAAGCATTTTAAAAAGTGTGACCTCAAGCTCTGTATTGTGTTTAGTTTTTCTTATAAACTGAAGGCTTAATTTTCCCTTGCTACAAGTATTTAGTGAATGCAATGCCTAGTCTCAGATTCATTTCAACAGACATTCACTTAGGCTTCCTGTGTGTAAAACTTTCTGCTTGGAGATATAAAAACTAAAAGTATAAAGAAGACAGAACTTTAGCTTCCAGAGTCTCAGTGTTTAATCTTGGAAACTGGCAAATTACATAAAAGCTTTAGAAGGTACACAGCTATGTCCTATGACAGACAAACAAGGGGCTTTCTGATCATTTCTAATTAAGGAAAATTTCATGGAGAAGGTAGCATTTGATCTGAGAATGAAGAAATGGAAAGATAATGAGGGCAAATTGTTGAAGAGGAGAGAGTCTGAGCAAAGGTGGAAAATTACAGGATGTGTTTCCCAAAATATATTTCAGAAGATATTAATAGATATTTTTGGGGGGGAGAAAATGATGCCAAAGTCAATACTATTTGAGATTTTTACTGTGCAATTATTGTTGCCTATTATTACGACCATTTTGTTATTAAACAAATTTGTGAATCAGTGGCTCAGTGAAACTGTATATGTAGATATTTTTAACTGCTATACTGCTCAGCACCTTAATATTCTAAAGGTAAATATGACTTGCTAAGAGGAACATATAGCACTTACCATTTATGAGTCTTACATGATCATGGAACCCTTTTTCATGGGAACGCTAGGTCCAAAAAATATATTTTTGAGAAATTGCACAAGAAGATCCTGCGTATCAGAGGAACAGAGTGAATATAGAAAGAGAGATTTCCTGATATTAATTGAACCAAAGTTGGCAAGTAAGAGTTTAAGGAAGAAAGAGATTGAAGAATGTGTATGTTCACACGGAAGCCATTTTTTTGTCAGCCAGTAGGTGTCAGTGTGTGCCAAGTATGGCTTGGTTACATCCAGTAAGTGGAATAGATTAAAGGAGGGCAGTTACATGTCGGTCATTTCCAATAATGCCTGTTTACCGCAGGAAAACAGTTCATAAAAGAATTTATATCTGTTTACACTTTTAAAGTTGATATGTTTTAAACCACTTAAATAATGAATTTTATTTTGCTCACACACACTCCCAAGAACCCTGCCTTACTGTACACACAGATAAGATGGAAGGTTTATTTATTTGTTTGTTCATTAATTCATCTAATAGATGGTGTGTCAGGTGATAGGTATACATTAGTAAGTAAAAGCTACAAGACTCCTGCTCTTGTAGAACATACAGTCTAAGAATCGGACTAATCTATATCTTGTATTATGTATTTTGAAGAGTATCACCACTTACCTGGTGACTGCATGGAAAAAACCCAAAAGGCAAAGCCAGTTCTTAGTAAAGGACTCAAACAGAAGTAATCTCTAGAATGGTTTATAATACAAAATATGTCCAACAGTACCTCTGTGCACACTAGCCTATCTTACTGGACCCTGTCCAGTGTGCTGGGTTCCCAGGATTGTAGCTACAGGTAAACTACCCTGTGAGGAGTTAAAACTACTGGGTCTGTTATGCGAGTACACACACAGAGCCAGTGTTACTAACCCTAGTGCCCATGGCCTGTAGGGTGGACAGGTAGCCAGCAGTCCCAAAGCTGTCATCCTGCTTCCAACTCACGCTTCCGTTGGAAAACCCATTTTCTCCTACTTTATCCTCCTTTCCCTAAAGAATGCAAGATGTTTTTACAGAGACAAACTACAGATCCCATTTCTTTACCGTGGAGACATGACCTATAAATTTTGGAGGGCTTATTTGACATATTAGCATATTTATATAAACTCTGCGTGTGTTTGCTCTGAAATCTATGGAAACAAAAGAAAATTTAATAAAAAATTTTTAACTTACAACTGTTTTTTTTTAACATGAAGATCTTAATTTTTTTTATTGATTCACTTGGAACTTTTGCAGGCGACGCTGATTAATGCTAATGTGACTTATACATCTAATTCTCTGAAACCATATTGATTATGCCTGGCAGTTCTACCTCCTAAGGCTGTGTCCTTGGCAGAATTATGGATAATCAGACGCTTGGTGAAAAACCTTAAGGGAAAATTCCAAAAGTTGGGAATTCAGGGAATACTCAGGGGAAGATAGTTTTTGTTCATCCAGTTTAGAAGGTAAATGTTAATTGGTTAGGGATCGCTATGCTTGTGTTCTTTTTTTAAAATCTTCAAAATGATAAATCTTTTTTATCAATAGAATTTATCCGTTTTACCTTCTTACATAAGATCTTCCTTAGCAAAAATTGGCGGGGTGGGGAGCGGAGGCAGATTTAACTTGTAAGCCCTGGGAGCATCTCAGGAATCATCATTCATTCTTCATTGTATAGTTTAATTCATTTGTGAAAGCCAAATAACTAAAGGTTCTATTTAGATACTTGTAAAAATGGTTTGCTACTCAATTCACAGGATTGTTAATGAAAAACTAGCTGATCCCTAGCTAACTCAGTATATTAATCAATCAGTGCCATGTATTCATTTAGTAAGCATGGTGCTAGGAAAAATGAGTGATTCCTGGCAGATTAAATATAATCCCACCTTCTTGGTATCATTTGGGTTACCTGATGGTGTGTGATGATTTTAAAGTATGTCCACCAGTTCTTTATTCCTCCTTTTAAGAGGTGGAGCTTAATTCTCTTGTCCCTTGGTGTGAGCTGAACTTACTGACTGACTTCTCAGGAGTAGAACCAAGTGGATGTGCCCGAGTGGGGATTCTGAGAGTAGGTTATAAAAGGCACAGCGGATTCCTCCTTGCTCTGGGTCTCCAATCACTCACTCTGGGGGAATCCACCTGCCAGCCTGAG
Source organism: Lipotes vexillifer (assembly GCF_000442215.2). Lineage (NCBI taxonomy): Eukaryota > Metazoa > Chordata > Mammalia > Artiodactyla > Lipotidae > Lipotes > Lipotes vexillifer. Next base: position 1,528,916 of record NW_006769725.1, on the reverse strand, counting down.
GACACTGGGGCCCTAGCCCAACCTTCAGATGATGCCCTGCTGGCATCTTGGCTACCAGCTTGTGAGAGATCCTGAACCAGAGCCAGCCAGCTCAGTCGTTCCCAGATTCCTGTCCCACAGAAACCATGAGATGTTTGTTGTTTTAGCTGCCAAGTTTTGGAGTGGTCGTTAAGCAGTAGCAGATGACTAACCGCAGGGATAAGGCAGAAACCTGGAGGCCTGGGACCTACTACCCGTACCTCCAGCAAATTTCAGGGTGTCAGTGAGCCCCATGAAATTGGATAGAAAAGTATGTGTGTATTATGCATGTGCATTTCTCTTGGCAAGTATTCAAAGCTTTCATCAGTTTCTAAAAGGAGTCCTTAATCTCTGAAAGACTCTAAATCTGTTTTTATTCAGAGGAAATAGAGCAGCAGGGCCCAGAGAAATACATAGCAAGGTTTCATTGTGGGAAACATCTCTTATATATAAGTAATTGATGTGTATTTGCTGAGGAAACCTGGAATGAATTGGGCTTTAAACAGTGAAAAGAACTTACACAGTCACATGGGACGGTTCTCTTTCAAAATGTGTTTGGTTGTTGTAGATCAGGGCTGGGCAGACTATAGCCAGCAGGACAAGTTCAAGGTCCCCTCACTCCCTTGCTTTTGTAAATAAAATTTTATTGAAGCATAGCTACGTGCATTTGTATAAACAATGTCTAAGGCTGCTTTTGACGTATAAGAGCAGAGTCGAGTTGTTGTGACAGATGTCCCACAAGACTAAAACATTTATTATCTGACCCTTTATGAAAAAGTTTGCTGATCTTTACTTTTGAATGCTGAGATGAGGCTGGCATTCTTGTGGGGTAAAAGTAGTAGCTAAGACGCATCTTTCCAACTGGTGAGTGAACACACCACATGCCATGTAGCAGACTCTGTTACAGGTAGGTAATCCATTAACAGCTACTCTCCGGGCCCCATAGGAGTGATTATCATCCTGGTCTAAGGAAGAAGTGGCTATCTGGACAGGCTCCTGGAGAAATGAGGTTTGTAGGACAGAGGGCACGGGTTAACGATGCTGGATCACAGGTGAACACCCCAGGGTGTTGAACTGCTCAAAGTGGCTCTTTAGCTATAAGGGGTATAAGTAGGAGAGCTTGCTGTAATTTGTTACTGTAAAGCTCTTGCTTCCCCTGTATTTATCTCGATGACTTGACATCTTTCTTTTTTCCCCAAAAAACTTCATAAATGATCTATAAATGATGCATACTATATTTTGAAATAAGAGGCTTGAGAGCTAAATTGTAGACTATTTCCATTCTGTTTTGTATAGTATCGTGAACTCTCTTGTCACTAAGAGTTGCTGATTGATTCTTCCAGATAAAAGTGATATTCCCTTTAGTACTGGGCTTCATTCTGGAACCTCAGGTTAGATTCTGTTTCCTTGAAGTTAACTTCCTGGAAACAGCTGGTTTTGCTTTGTACTTTTGGTTTCCTGCTAAATGTTTATTCTTTAATGTCTAAGACATTTCTCAAGCTTTAATAATATCCAGTTTAGAAAAAATCTCAAAAGGAAATGGCACATAGTAGTTTGTGTCAGCGTTTTGTACAGTCTTTTTGTCTTATTTCTGCTGACTGTGACTGCCCAGGTGCTCTACCTCCAGCTTGATACCTGCCATACCGTTGTATGTACTAACATCGACCTCATGCGAACACTGGCTAATGTCCTTAGCAGGGAAGAGCAGTTACCAGATTCATGCATCTGTATTCAAAGCCAGTTGTTGAAGAGTTCTGTCTATATGGCTGGTTATGCCGGTGAAAGAGTATTCGTTTTCTTACATCTTAAACTTCGGTGAGGGAGCCAGTCTCTCAGAGTACTTTAGCTAATTTCCTAGGAGTTCTTACCAAACTTATAATCTAATAAATTACCTTTTGTTACGAACTGTTTTGAATTTATAGAAGAGTTAAAGATGGGACTTCCCTGGTGGTCCAGTGGTTAATACTCTGTGCCCCCGATGCAGGGGGCATGGATTCGATCCCTGGTTGGGGAACTAAGATCCCGCAAGCCACACAGCATGGCTGGAAAAAAAAAAAAAGAAAAGTTAGAGAATAATGTCATGAACTTCCTTTTTCTTATTCCCTGCTTTTAATAAACTTTACCATTGCCATATTTGTTATAGATAGATAGATAGGTAATTTTTGAAAATAAGATATTAATACAGTTGAAGCTTCCTCTGAATCCACCTTCTTTCATTTTCCCCAGAGAAAAGGTGAGTTCTGAAATTTGCTGTTTACCATTGTCATGCATACTTTTATAAATAAGAAGCTTATATGCTGTTGATCACCATTCATATTTTTACAAAATCTGTGTACTTTTTGACTTTTACTAAATATAAATATTAAGACCAATACTATTCATTTGTGTGTTTTTAAATGCCATGTAAATAGTATCAGGTTGTATGTATTCTTTTGCAACTTGCTTTTTTCACTTAACATTGTGTTTTTAAGGCTTTTCCATGTTGAAACTTATATTCATTTATTTTAACTATGGTAAAATATTCCTTTGTTAGAATATATAGCACAACTTATTTATCTGTTATCCTTTCAGTGGACATTTAAGTTTTTTTCATTACAAATAATGCAGCTTTGAGCATTCTTATTCATATGTCTTATTAATATACATGAGCTTTTCTCTTCTTTACACTAAGAAGTGGAATGATTGTGTCTTAGAGTACGTTTTCAGTACTATTAGCTAATTCCAAGTAGCTGTCCAAAGTAGCTACTCAAATTTACACTCACAACAGCATCATAAGCATTCCTGTTGTTTCACATCATGGTCAACACTTTTTAATTTTGCCAATTTTGATATTTCATTATTATAAATAGTACTTTCCTAATTACTAGTGTGATTGAGCACTGACTTTATTTTAAAACTTTTACTCTTTAACATTGTGTTGGTGATATTAGCTAATGCAATTAAACAAGAGAAAGCAATTACAGTCATAAGAATTAGAAAGGAAGAAATAAAACTCTTAGAGGGTGATATGATTCTATATCAAGGAAATCCACAAGTATCCAGGAAAAAACAACTGCAGACAATAAAACAATTTATTAAATTAGCAAGTTATGTAGAGGTTATTGTTTTTTAGTATACAATCAAAAATCACTTAGAATGTACTGTGAAAGGGAATACTCCACTTATAATAAATAACAAGAGAGAGAAGGGGATACATAAACTTATCAAGAAATGTCCAAAACTTGTATGAGGAAAATTGTAAAAGAAAGAGACCACAAAAGTTGCCATAAACAAAAAGTTTTCTTATCTTTTGGATAAGAAAGCTAAAAATCATAAAAATTCCAGTTATCCCTAAATTAATGTATAAACCCAATAAAATCAAATAATAAAAATACCATCAGACTTTGTTTTGTTTTCAGCCAGACAAGTTGATTTACAAAATTCACTTGGAAACAAATGAAATTAGTCAGGGGAACCCTGAAAAATAAAAGAAATCAGGGGAGAGACTAGACCTATCAGCTATTAAAGTGTATTAAGCTACTGTAATTAAAATAGTATGGGACTACATGCCGGGAAGCGGCTAGGCCCGTGAGCCATGGCCGCTGAGCCTGCACGTCCGGAGTCTGTGCTCCGCAACGGGAGAGGCCACAACAGTGAGAGGCCCGCGTACCGCAAAAAAAAAAAAAAAAAAAAAAAAAAAAAAAAAAAATAGTATGGGACTGACCCATGAATGGACAGACCATTGGAATTCAGTAGAAATAGACTGATCTCATATGGAAATAGGATATATAATAAAGGTGGCCTCTCAAATCAGGAAATACAGAATTTATAATAATTTGTGTTGGGATAGTGGGACAGATACAAGGGAAAAGATAAAATTTTAATCTTCACATCCTGCACTATATACATTCCAAATGGATCAGAGGTTTTAAAAAAAATATGGGTGAATTCTTCCATCACCTTGGAGTGTGACAAATTTTTCTATGACTCAAAATCTAGAAGCAATAAGGAGAAAGAATGATGAATTTGATTACATTAACAAAAATAACTTTTGAACAACAAAAGAGCATCATAAGGTAAAAAAGAATAACTATGAAAACTCTTTGTAAATTAAACCACAGACAAAGGCTAACAACCTTAATGTATGAAAATCTACAGAGAAGAAGGCTAACAACCCTATAGAAAAATGGACTAAAGATATTCACACATATTTCATAGGGACAGAAATGCAAAGAACTCTTAAACATATAAAAAGATGTTCAGTCTCACTCCTGATAAAATAAATGCAAAATAAAACTCCTCTGAGTTTTATTAGATTGGCAAAAATCCAAAAGTTTGGCAACATATTTTCCAGGTGAAACTGTGGGGAAATGAGAAATCTCATACAATGCTGGAATGCAAAATGGTACAGTCCTGATGCAGGAGAATGTGACAAAATTACAAGTGCATTTCCTTTTTGTTGCAGCAATCCCACTTCTAGAAATTTATTCCAGCGACACATTGGCCAAAAATGAAAGGACATACATATACAAGACTATTCAATGTAGTACTATTTGTACTGTTAGTAACATGAATGAATGAATGAAAGAAATAAAGAAACAAAGAAACAACCTAAATGCCCATCCGTATGTGATGCATTCTTTTTTTAAAAATTTATTTATTTAATTAATTTATTTTGGGCTGCGTTGGGTCTTCATTGCTGCACGTGGGCTTTCTCTAGTTGTGGTGAGTGGGGGCTACTCTTCGTTGTGGTGCACGGGCTTCTCATTGCAGTGGCTTCTCTTGTTGTGGTGCACGGGCTCTAGGCACGCAGGCTTCCGTAGTTGTGGTGCACAGGCTCAGTAGTTGTGGTGCACGGGCTTAGTTGCTCTGCGGCACGTGGGATCTTCCCGGACCAGGGCTCAAACCCGTGTCCCCTGCATTGGCAGGTGGACTCCTAACCACTGCGCCACCAGGAAAGTCCCTGCATTCTTGCAATTAAGAACCATACGACTGTAAAATGTGAGGAAACTTTTTGGTGAAGAAAAGTATGTACAGTATGCTCTGGTGAAGAAAATTGTATATAGTGTTCTATCATTTATTGAAGAATGGTTAGAATATGAATATATTTGCTTATATTTTAAAAAGTCAAAGGATAAAACATAAAAACCTTAAGTAACATATAAAAGGAGGAAGAGGAGGGCGAGTAGAGTAAGGGTAGAAGTTAGACTTTTAAAAATCTACCAGATTTCATAGATTTTGTGCACATATTTTATATAATTATAAGACAAAATACAATTTAAAAAAGCCATCCCTAAAAATCCATGGGTGGGGGGGGCACCTAAGTGCACATATACTGTTGGTAGCATAAACACATGAAGAGGAAGCACTCCAGTGACTTTAAAATACAGTAAGTGGACTGTATGTCTCTCTTGGCATATATCCTCATGACAAAAGAAACTACAAAAACATCTTAAAGCCTTTTCACTGGTCATATTGTTGGTGATCACGTGGCTGATATACTGAGGCTATTGCTATGTGCATTTTAGGATAAGTCAAACCAGTTGGTTTGACTGTTGGTGTCATGAGAACTGGGATTTTGGGCAAGGGAGAAAGAAGATATACATGCAGGACTGAAGAGGTTAAAAACCTCTGTAGTCCTGCATTTGAAATAGTATATTAAAATGAATACACGATTTATTTACTTAAAAATTTATTTTATTGAAGTATAGTTGATTTACAATGTTGTGTTAATTTCTGCTGTACAGCAAAGTGATTCAGTTATATATATTTTTTTCATATTTTTTTCCACTGTGGTTTGTTATAGGATATTGAATATAGTTCCCTGTGCTATACAGTAGGACCTTGGTGTTTATCCATTCTATAGAGAATAGTTTGCATCTGCTAATCCCAAACTCCCAATCCATCCCTCCCCTACCTCCACCTTCTCTTGGCAACCACAAGTCTGTTCTCTATGTCTGTGAGTCTGTTTCCGTTTCATGGATAAGTTTACTTGTGTCATATTTTAGATTGCACATGTAAGTGGTATCCATGATTTAATTTAATCTCAAAAGAAATAACCCTTTTAGCATTTTTCACTGAAAAGTCTTAAAAATATTGACTAACCTGTGGCAATGCATCCATCAAACACAGAGTATTTGATCTCTAAGTACCATTTTGCAATAAAAGCAACCAGGACTCCAGCCAGAAGTGATTTTTCCAGGTATGTACAGGCAGTGAATGAGAAGAACTTGTAATATCTTGTTCTAACAGAAAAGAAGTTATCAAGTATTATCAGGGCCATGTCAAAACGACTCAGGAGACAACTTAATTAGGCTTCACTAGCTAAATATGGGTCAATCTGAGTCAATAAAGATAATAGCTTAATAATAAGAATAAAACAATAAATATGCTTAGGTCCATGAGTTCATAATGATACTAAAAAAAGAAAATCAAAAAGAAATTTCATTGGTCATTGCCTTTGGAAGATGCTAGTGAACCACCTCATTGCTTTGAAAGGGGGGGAAAATAATCTAGCATTTATCCTGCCTTTTCTCTCTGAACTGCACCTCAATGGAACCAAATAGATCATGAGGCAAAGTTTCTTTTAATAGAAGGATTCCAGCCAATAAATGAAAAAGAAATCATAGAACTGGGGTATCACCATTTCCTGACCCATCATGAAATAATGGGACTTGGAAATGGGCATCTATGGATACTAACATCACCAGAAGAAAGGCAGAAAAGGGGAGTTGATTATATGCCTCCTGATAGAAGTATATAACCCTACCTATGAAGTGATCTTCCCCAAAGCATCAAACCTGGTCAATCAAGTCTCTAGATCCAACACTCAGCTTACAGGAAAGTCAGGAGACAGAGACATGTTAAATTATACCATCAGGTTGTAATCAGAAGAATCCCAACTGGGAAACTCTACAAGGCAAACAACCTGGTTTGTTTAACAAACAACTAGCAAAGGAAAAAAAAAAATAGAGGGGAGAACCTGTTGATTAAAAGGAACATATGGGGCTTCCCTGGTGGCGCAGTGGTTGAGAGCCCGCCTGCCGATGCAGGGGACACGGGTTCGTGCCCCGGTCCGGGAAGATCCCACGTGCCGCGGAGCGGCTGGGCCCGTGAGCTATGGCCGCTGAGCCTGCGCATCCGCAGCCTGTGCTCCGCAACGGGAGAGGCCGCAACAGTGAGAGGCCCGCGTCCAGCAGAAAAAAAAAAAAAAAAAAAAAAGGAACATATGACTTATCAAACAGTTGTAATATATGGACTGTATGTGGACCTCAATTTAAACAAACTGAAAAAAGAGTCTTAAAATAGTTGAGGAGGGACTTCCCTGGAGGTCCAGTGGTTAAGACTTCACCTTCCAGTGCAGATTCAATCCCTGGTTGGGGAGCTACGATCCCATATGACTCAGGGCCAAAAAACCAAAAACGTAAAACAGAAGCAAATTCAATAAAGACTTTGTAAATGGTCCACATCAAAAAACCTTTAAAAAAAATAGTTGAGGAAATGTGAACATTTGATGAGATGGAAAAATTGTTAGGTTTTTTCAGGTATGATAATGTTATGCTAGTATAAAATTAGTTCCTAACTTTTAGTATACATATTGAAGTATTTACAGATGATATGATAGTGTTTGTAAAATTTGCTTTAAAAATAATCCAGGGGTTGAAGGTATTTGGTGGGGAATATAGCTGAAATAAAATTAGCAATAAATTGGTAATATTAAAGCTGACTGATGGGGATATGGGTGTTTATTACACTCTTCTCTCTACTTTTGTATATCTTTTGAATTTTTGGCAAAAAAATCTTTTTTAAATTTAGGTGAAATGATTTTCATTGAGAAACAGAGGTAGTTTACCATAGGTTTCTGCCTATTCGTATATCAGTCCATCCTTCTAGAAAACAGTATTAGTGAAGGAGGTCTTGTTCTTAATGTGGTGTTCCCACAGCCACACTGGGTAACCTGTACTTGAATTGAGAATCAGCTTGCCATTCTGCAACTAGATCTAGAGTATACACTACTACTTTATTCCCCTTGAAAAATGAGAATAAAATAATGTTTTAAAGTATTCTGTCCTGCCTTAGAAAACCATTAATGGGCCTTACAAAAGAAAGTGAAAAAAGTCTCTTCTCACCTATAAGTGGGTATATTCTAAAAGCTTCTTTCTAAGGCAGTTCCTTAGAACTAGAAGTATGTTTCTCATAGAATTAATGTTATAAGTATCAAATAGGTTTCCAGTCCAGTCCACAAAAATCTATTAGTCCATAATATAGTATAATCTGCAAAACTGACAGAATACTAAGGGTTCGGTACAGGCAAAAATTACATCATTTTTCTAGGAAAACACTTTTTTTTGGTATGAAGTATGTTCATTTACAATATATATTACTTTCAGGTGTACAGCACAGTGATTCAGTATTTTTGTAGATTGTATTCTGTTATAAGTTATTACACGATAATGGCAATAATTCCCTGTGCTATACAGTATATCCTTGTTGCTTACTATTTTATACATAGGAGTTTGCATCTGTTAATCCCATCCCCTAATTTGCCCCTCCCTCTTCCTTTTCCCCTTTGGTAACCACAAGTTTGTTTTCCATATCTGTGAGTCTGTTTCTGTTTTGCATATACATTCACCTGTTTTATTATTATTTTTTTTTAATTTATTTTTTGCGGTACGTGGGCCTCTCACCTTTGTGGCCTCTCCCTTTGCAGAGCACAGGCTCCATACGCGCAGGCTCAGCGGCCATGGCTCACGGGCCCAGCCGCTCTGCGGCATGTGGGATCTTCCCGGACTGGGGCACGAACCTGCGTCCCCTGCATCGGCAGGCGGACTCTCAACCACTGTGCCACCAGGGAAGCCCCATCTTTATTATTTTTTACATTGCATATATAAATGATATCATACAGTGTTTGTGTTTCTCTAACTTATTTCACTAAGCATAATATTTTCTGGGTCCATCCACGTTTCATTCTTTTTTATGGCTGAGTAATATTCCATTACACACTCTCTCTCTCTCTCTCTCTCCCCCCCTGCATCTTCTTTATCCATTTAGCTGTAGATGGGCACTTGGGTTGCTTCCATGTCCTGGCTATTGTGAATAGTGCTGCTATGAACATTGGGGTGCATGTGTCTTTTCGAATTAGTGTTTTTGTTTTTTCTGGATACATACCCAGTAGCAGAATTGCTGGATCATACAGTAATTCTATTTTTAGTTTTTTTTTTAAACCTCCATACTGTTCTCCATAGTGGCTGCACCAAGTTACGTTCTCACCAGCAGTGTAGGAGGGCTCCCTTTTCTCCACCTCGCCTCCCAGCATTTGTTATTTGTAGAGTTTTTGATGATGGCCATTCTGACAGGTGTGGGGTGATATCTCATTGGTTTGTTTTTTCTTTAACATCTTTATTGGAGTATAATTGCTTTACAATGGTGTGTTAGTTTCTGCTTTATAACAAAGTGAATCAGTTATACATATACATATGTTCCCATATCTCTTCCCTCTTGCATCTCCCTTCATTGTTGTTTTGATTTGCATTTCTCTAATAATTAGTGATCTTGAGATATTTTCATCTGTATGTCTTTTTTGGAGAAATGTCTATTCAAGTCTTCTGCCCATTTTTTGATTGGGTAGTTTGTATTCTTGATATTTAATTGTTAGGAAAATACTTTCTTAGTTGAATTCAGAACTCCAAAAGATGAGTGACTTTCCTACATCTTTATAGGACTGAGTCTCCTAATACTCCTGGATCATTTAGGTGCCATATGCTTTGAATTTTGGAAACAAAGAACAATAACATTCACATCACCTGTGACTTGGACCTTAAATACTTGAAACAGCAGAATTTATCTACATATGAATTATCTTAGTGATAAAAACCTGCCTTTTATGCTTTTTTTTTCATATATTATCTCATTTGATATTCACAAGAAACCTTTGCGGTTAAAAGGGCCAATATTATTACCCCTATTTTACAGCTGAAAAGACTGAGGCTCAAAAGAGTAATGGAAAACACTTGGGAGTTGGAGGAACTGGAGTTGAGTCCTGCTTCTTTTGTGAGATCATGTGCATGTCATTTAAACTCTTGAACTTCAGCCTGCTTGTCCGTAAAATGAGTGTAATGAAACCCCATTTTCAATGTTATTATGGAGATTAAATGAACTGATATATTGAAAGTGTATGATAACATAAGAGATACTATGCAAACTTTCATTCTGCACTGAAGATGAAGATTGTGGTAGGGCTATTTTCATAAATGGTCACCAAGTTAAAAAACTAGAATGGTAATGAGACTCATCTATATGATACAAGGAAATGGGGAATGTTTAGGTTAGAGAAAAGTTAGGAGGAAGAGTTAGATGTCAGATATTTTCTGAAGGGCTCCGGTTGTGAAGAGATTTCACTTAAAGAACTTCTTTGCAGTGAGTGTCCCTGTTACTGGAGATATCCAAACCAAGACCGTATAGTCACATGTTAGGAATATTGCAGGGGGGTTTAATTCCTCTCAGGTTTCTACTCTTGGGGATCTATTGTTGAAATATAACAAACTTTTAGAATTGGGTTAAGATTCCTGATCACTGATTCCAAGGTCTGAGAAGTACTGAGGATGATAGTCCTGTAATGGAATAAAAATGGCAGGAAATGATTTTTAAAAATTCATTTAGCAAATATTTATTAAACACTTATCATGTTGCAAGGTGATGTGCTAGGTACGGAAGCATTTTTAAGGAGCCATTTCTGGTGTTTCATTGTTTGAACCTATGAGATTCTGTTCTGTTTCCAACCACTTTCTCACCTTTTAAATGTATCCCGTGTCAGTCTGGATCATTCCAGGTCTGGTAAGAGAGATGATAAAATGTTAACATTGCCCACTACTTATGTTCTTGTTATTCCAACTGATTTAGTTTCCAATTTTGTTGGAACTTTCCTGCCTAGGCTTTAATTCTCCAGGGTAGAGTCAGAATGTGTTGAAATGACCTCCTAAAGAAAAGAAAGGGAAAACGAATCACCTCATACAAAATACGTTTTTGCATCGTAGGCTCTGAGGATAAAATATGTGGCTAGATGAGTACCGTACCAGAACCTTAACGCTGTTTAAACATACGGATGAGTGCGTTGTGTGTATTTTGTGTATTTTAAAATTGAGATTTTTGTTTGAACAGTGTCTTTCATTTGGTGTATTTCATGGTGACTTATCATAATAGACTGCTTTAAATCGTCTGAAATAGCAAGACATGAATTTCAACAATGACTTCCCCAAGGCTAGAGAAGTCAGCGGGAGCTCGAACCGCTAGGTAGACAGTTTTTTGTTTTTTTTTTTTTTAACTCATATGCAAGTGTGAAACTTTTATGAGGCTGCTTTAATGAGGCCCTTTGGGATTTAGAGTTATTTATCTAAGCTCTTATTAAAAATGAAAACTTTTCTATGTTTAGCCCTGGAAAGCAAAACTGATCCTAACAATACCATAAGCTGGGAGAATGAATCCTGTTCTGCAGACTGACTCAGAAATAAAGTGCAGGAACTTTGGGGCTAGTGTCTTCAGCACTGATGTGACGGGAATGGGATAGTGACAGCGGAGCCAGTATTTCAAAGTCTCCTTTAACTAAATTACCAGCTCTACTATGCCGGTAATTTAGGGTGTGGCATGACTTATTGAAATGGCTTCCAGCCCAAGAGTCCTGTTTCCCAGAGCACTCCAGTGTCTCCATCGGAGTCAAGTTGCCCCCGGACAGTGTCACCTGATACTAGGTCTGTGAGCCCTTTTCATTTATGGCATCTGCACTTGTTCAAGTCTTTGACTTCTGCCCTCCCATGCTGAGAAGTGGGACATAGGAGAGAGGTTGTTTCCAAGGTTAATGTGCCCAAATCACTCGTACGTAACCCAGCGGAAGAGCCGAAGCTGCCGCAGGAAAAATTTTGCAGTTGTGAAACTTGCTCAGCTTCTTCGTAGGTGTCTTCTGGTTTGATGAGTCTGGGTACTGCAGTGAATCTGTTCTCAGACAGACACTGGGAGTTCAGATTTTAAAATATCTGTGATGCAGTACAATTATGGGGAATGAGGACATTGTGAGGGGAGAAAGCAAATGTTACAAAACCAGGGGCAAGATCTTTTGCAGATGTTAAGAGCTTATCAGAGTCAATTTAGCTTGGGTGTGTCCAGTCCAGCTGGCAGAAATTTTAAGATGAGAAAGTGGGCGGATAAATGGATGAATCCATGGATAGAAAGGTAAGGTAGAGAGATGGATAGACAGATAAAACTTACTGTTGATAATATGACTGTTGGTGGATAGGTTTCTGTGCTAAAGAATGAGTAAAAAGAATTGGACAAACAGATACATCTGAGTGAGATCATGGTGACAAATGCAGAATTTTGAAGACGTGTATGAACTGGCCACAAATGAAAACCTGTAGCCAGTGAGCAATTTTGGATTATCTTTAAGGATCTTGCTTCAACAATTAACTTTAATAGTACTAATGTAAGTCACTGGAAGTAGTATATCACTTAGTGGAATCTGGGAACTTCTGAGTTTCCACCTCTGATTCTGAGACAATAAAGAGAAGAATAAGGGTGTGAAACACACAGATGATATTTCTAAGGAGGGAAGCACAGAACCACCAGCTGGCAATTATGGTGCAGTGTATGGAGGTGACAGAAGGCAAACACCAAGAGAGAGGCTGATGGCAGAAATGTTGGCTGAAGTCCAGAGGTAGAGGCAGTACAAGCATGAAAATTTAAACAGGTCGGGGAAATGTCAAAATGCACTTAAGTTTAGGAACTTCTATTCTGGAAGAATCTCAAAGCAGTTGCAGATGTGGGAGGAAGACTGTATGTACACTTGGTTTTAACTCTCCAACTTAAGCAGCTGTGTTAACAGTTGAGTTGCTAGGCACTGTCAGGAATAGAATATTTTAATTTTGGAGAAACCCAACTGTTAAAACAGCTGTTTGGTCTGATTAGACTTAAGCTGGCTCTGCTTAGGTAACACAACCTAATGGGATCATAGCACCAGGCAGATTGGCTGTTATGATTTTATTGGACATAACAAAAAGACGAACGGATGCTAGGTTGATTGCGAGGTTGGACACTGACTTTCCGAAGAAACCACACTCTCTTGTTTATTTTGGCAAAGTGCAAAAGCAACTCTCATGGGCTTTTACCTTGTTCCGAGTTCATGGAAATTACCTGAAATAATTTTGCCTTATGTTCCTTGGATGCAAGCTTTTTGTTCCTGGCACTTAAAAAAAAAAGTCTCCCTAGTTTTTTCTTTTCTTTTTTTTTTTTTTGGCGGTATGCAGACCTCTCACTGTTGTGGCCTCTTCCTTTGCGGAGCACAGGCTCCGGACGCACAGGCTCAGTGGCCATGGCTCACGGGCCCAGCCGCTCCACGGCATGTGGGACCTTCCTGGACCAGGGCACAAACCCATGTCCCCTGCATCGGCAGGCGGACTCTCAACCACTGCACCACCAGGGAAGCCCTATCTCCCTAGTTTTATTCACATCTCCTAATAATACATAATATACCTGCTCAAGTCACCTCAAGCAGTCAGTCATTTGTATATTTATTTTGTATTCTTTGTTTTCTAAGCAAAAAATGCTGTTAATAGCAACCACCAAGTTTGTCAATTTGCAGGCAACAGATTTTTAATGTCTAGAGCAACTTGAATGACATCACTGACAGTGATGAAAATCTTGGATTCCAAATTTACCATCTCAAGTACTTTTTTTCATGGAAAAGATGGCTGATAAGGTTAGTTTCAGTAAATTTTTAAGTTAAAGGTTTAAAGTACTTGTAAGATGATTTGGTTGATTTCTTGCATAAAAACTAATTTTACTTTATGTAATGTTAATATATATTTTAAACATTCAAAGAGGTTTCATTTCATATATTTTCAAAATGAAAATAGCTTGACTTTTTTTGTTGTTGTTGTTACGCGGGCCTCTCACTGTTGTGGCCTCTCCCGTTGCGGAGCACAGGCTCAGCGGCCATGGCTCACAGGCCCAGCCGCTCCACGGCATGTGGGATCTTCCCGTACCGGGGCACGAACCCGTGTCCCCTGCATCGGCAGGCGGATTCTCAACCACTGCACCACCAGGGAAGCCCAGCTTGACTTTTTATATGATCACCAAAATAGTCACATTCATTGTAAACATTTGAAACAATACAGGAAAATATAGTACAGGAGAGCAAGCAGAATTCTTATCATTTCAGTCCCCGTAGGAAACTGCTATTAATATTTTGGCACTCTTCCTTGTATATACCTCTTTATGTACATTACACAAAAAGATATGGTTAGAAGATTTAGTTTTATATAAATTAATTTTAGCTATATTATTGTTCTTTATTCTTCTTTTGCTTCGTTTTTAACTTGTCAAAATAGTGTGACTGTCTTTCCATGTCAGTGTAGATCTGCAGTCGTCATTTAGGTCTTCATTTTGGGGGGTTTCATATTTTGAAGTAGTGACTTACTTTTGCGAGTTTCTAAAATTCAATGTTGTAAGTAATTAGAAAGAAGATTTGAAGATGATGCTTCGGATGTTAATAAGAGATAAACTTAGGTATCAAAAGTATACTTTCACTGAAAATATATGTTTCTTTCACTAACTAAAGCAAGTTTACAGGTTTCGAAAGTTTGTATGAATAAGTTAACAAAAACCCCTAAAATAAACAAATGGGACCTAATTAAACTTAAAGGCTTTTGCACAGCAAAGGAAACCATAAACAAAACGAAAACACAACCCACAGAATAGGAGAAAATATTTTCAAACAAAGTGACCGACAAGGGATTAATCTCCAAAATACATGAACAGCTTATGCAGTTCAATATCAAACAAACAACTCAGTCAAACAATGGGCAGGGGAAGATGGCGGAAGAGTAAGACGCGGAGATCACCTTTCTCTCCACAGATACACCAGAAATACATCTATACTTGGAACTGCTCCTACAGAACACCTACTGAACGCTGGCAGAAGACCTCAGACCTCCCAAAAGGCAAGAAACTCCCCACGTACCTGGGTAGGGCACAAGAAAAAAGAATAAACAGAGACAAAAGAATAGGGACGGGACCTGCACCAGTGGGAGGGAGCTGCGAAGGAGGAAAGGTTTCCACACACTAGAAGCCCCTTCGCGGGCAGAGACTGCGGGTGGCAGAGCGGGGGAGCTACGGAGCCGCGGAGGAGAGCGCAGCCACAGGGGCGCGGAGGGCAAAGCGGAGAGATTTCCACACAGAGGATCACTGCCGACTGGCACTCACCAGCCCGAGAGGCTTGTCTGCTCACCCGCCGGGGCGGACGGGGCTGCGAGCTGAGGCTCGGGCTTCGGTCGGAGCGCGGGGAGTGGACTGGGGTTGGCGGCGTGTCACAGCCTGCAGGGGGTTATTGGGCCACGGCTAGCGGGGAGGGAGTCTGGGGAAAAGTCTGGAGCTGCTGAAGAGGCGAGAGACGTTTTCTTCCCTCTTTGTTTCCTGGTGCGCGAGGAGAGGGGATTAAGAGCGCTGCTTAAAGGAGCTCCAGACACGGGCTCAAGCCACGGCTAACAGCGCGGACACCAGCGACGGGCATGAGATGCTAAGGCTGCTGCTGCAGCCACCAAAGAAGCCTGTGTGTGAGCACAGGTCACTATCCACACCTCCCTTCCGGGGAGCCTGTGCAGCCCGCCACTGCCAGTGTCCCAGGATCCAGGGACAACTTCCCCGGGAGAACGCACGGCGCACCTCAGGCTGGTGCAACGTCCTGCCAGCCGCTGCTGCTGCAGGCTCGCCCCACATCTGCACCGCTCCCTACCCCCGGCCTGAGTGGGCCAGAGCCCCCGAAGCAGCTGCTCCTTTAATCCAGTCCTGTCTGAGCAAAGAACAGATGCCCTCCGGCGACCTACGCGCAGAGGTAGAGCCAAATCCAAAGCTGAGCCCCTGGGAGCTGTGCGAACAAAGAAGAGAAAGGGAAATCTCTCCCAGCAGCCTCAGAAGCAGTGGATTAAAGCTTCACAATCAACTTGATGTACCCTGCATCTGTGGGATACATGAATAGACAACGAATCATCCCAAATTGAGGAGGTGGAATTTGAGAGCAAGATTTATTATTTTTTCCCCTTTTCCTCTTTTTGTGAGTGTGTATGTGTATGCTTCTGTGTGAGATTTTCTCTGTATAGCTTTTCTTTCACCATTTGTCCTAGGGTTCTATCTGTCCGTTTTTTGTTTTTTTTCCTTTTCTTTTTTAAAAAAATTTTTTCTTAATTTTATTTTAAGGACTTTATTTTATTTTATCTTACTTTATTTTATTTTATCCTCTTTCTTTCCTTCCTTCCTTCCTTCCTTGCTTCCTTTTTTTCTTTCTTCCTTTCTTTTCTTCGTTTTCTCCCTTTTATTCTGAGCGGTGTGGATGAAAGGCTCTTAGTGCTGCAGCCAGGAGTCAGTCCTGTGCCTCTGAGGCGGGAGAGCCAACTTGAGGACGCTGGTCCACAAGAGACCTCCCAGCTCTACATAATATCAAATGGCGAAAATCTCCCAGAGATCTCCGTCTCAACACCAGCACCCAGCTTCACTCAACGACCTGCAAGCTACAGTGCTGGACACCCTATGCCAAACGACTAGCAAGACAGGAACATAACCCCACCCATTAGCAGAGAGGCTGCCTAAAATCATAATAAGTCCACAGACACCCCAAAACACACCACCAGATGTGGACCTGCCCACCAGAAAGGCAAGATCCAGCCTCATCCACCAGAACACAGGCACTAGTCCACTCCACCAGGAAGCCTACACAACCCACTGCACCAAATTTAGCCACTGGGGACAGACACCAAAAACAACAGGAACTACGAACCTGCAGCCTGACCCCAAACACAGTAAGATAAGCAAAATGAGAAGACAGAAAAACACAGAGCAGATGAGGGAGCAAGATAAAAACCCACCAGACCTAACAAATGAAGAGGAAACAGTCAGTCTTCCTGAAAAAGAATTCAGAATAATGATAGTAAAGAATCCAAAATCTTGGACAAAATGCAAGAAGCAGTTAACAAGGACCTAGAAGAAATAAAGATGAAACAGACAATGATGAACAACACAATAAATGAAATGAAAAATAAAATTAAAATTAGATGGGATAAATAGCAGAATAACTGAGGCAGAAGAATGGATAAGGGACCTGGAAGATAAAATAGTGGAAATAACTACTGCAGAGCAGAATAAAGAATGAAAAGAACTGAGGACAGTCTCAGAGACCACTGGGACAACATTAAATGCACCAACATTCGAATAATAGGGTTTCCAGAAGAAGAAGAGAAAAAGAAAGGGACTGAGAAAATATTTGAAGACATTATAGTTGAAAACTTCCCTAATATGGGAAAGGAAATAGTTGGTCAAGTCCAGGAAGCACAGAGAATCCCATACAGGATAAATCCAAGGAGAAACATGCCAAGACACATATTAATCAAACTGTCAAACACTAAATACAAAGAAAACATCGTAAAAGCAGCAAGGGGAAAACAACAAATAACACACAAGGGAATCCCCATAAGGTTAACAGCTGATCTTTCAGCAGAAACTCTGCAAGCCAGAAGGGAGTGGCAGGACATATTTAAAGTGATGAAGGAGAATAACCTACAACCAAGATTACGCTACCCAGCAAGGATCTCATTCAGATTTGATGGAGAAATTAAAACCTTTACAGACAGGCAAAAGCTGAGAGAGTTCAGCACCACCAAACCAGCTTTACAACAAATGCTAAATGAATTTCTCTAGTCAAGAAACACAAGTGAAGGAAAAGACCTACAATAACAAACCCAAAATAATTAAGAAAATGGGAATAGGAACATACATATCGATAATTACCTTAAAGGTAAATGGCTTAAATGCTCCCACCAAAAAAACACAGACTGGCTGAATGGATACAAAAACAAGACCCATATATATGCTGTCTACAAGAGACCCACTTCAGACCTAGAGACACATACAGACTGAAAGTAAGGGGATGGAAAAAGATATTCCATGCAAATGGAAACCAAAAGAAAGCTGGAGTAGCAATTCTCATATCAGACGAAATAGACTTTAAAATAGACTATTACAAGAGACAAAGAAGGACACTACATAATGATCAACGAATCAATCCAAGAAGAAGATTGTAAATGTTTATGCACCCAACATAGGAGCACCTCAATACATAAGGCAAATACTAACAGCCATAAAAGGGGAAATCGACAGTAACCCATTCATCGTAAGGGACTTTAATACCCCACATTCACCAATGGACAGATCATCCAAAATGAAAATAAATAAGGAAACACAAGCTTTAAATGATACATTAAACAAGATGGACTTAATTAATATTTATAGGACATTCCATCCAAAAAGAACAGAATACACATTTTTCTCAAGTGCTCATGGAACATTCTCCAGGATAGATCATATCATGGGTCACAAATCAAGCCTTGGTAAATTTAAGAAAATTGAAATTGTATCAAGTATCTTTTCTGACCACAACGCTATGAAACTAGATATCAATTACAGGAAAAGATCTGTAAAAAATACAAACGAATGGAGGCTAAACAATACACTATTTAATAACGAAGTGATCACTGAAGAAATCAAAGAGGAAATAAAAAAATACCTAGAAACAAATGACAATGGAGACATGACGACCCAAAACCTATGGGATGCAGCAAAAGCAGTTCTAAGAGGGAAGTTTATAGCAATACAGTCCTACCTTAAGAAACAGGAAACATCTCAAATAAACAACCTAACCTTGCACCTAAAACAATTAGAGAAAGAAGAACAAAAAAACCCCAAAGTTAGCAGAAAGAAAGAAATCATAAAGATCGGATCAGAAATAAATGTAAAAGCAATGAAGGAAACTATAGCAAAGATCAATAAAACTAAAAGCTTGTTCTTTGAGAAGATAAACAAAATAGATAAACCATTAGCCAGACTCATCAAGAAAAAAAGGGAGAAGACTCAAATCAATAGAATCAGAAATGAAAAAGGAGAAGTAACAACTGACACTGCAGAAATACAAAGGATCATGAGAGATTACTACAAGCAATTCTATGCCAATAAAATGGACAACCTGGAAGAAATGGACAAATTTTTAGAAATGCACAACCTGCCAAGACTGAATCAGGAAGAAATAGAAAATATGAACAGACCAATCACAAGCACTGAAATTGAAACTGTGATTAAAAATCTTCCAGCAAACAAAAGCCCAGGACCAGATGGCTTCACAGGCGAATTCTATCAAACATTTAGAGAAGAGCTAACACCTATCCTTCTCAAACTCTTCCAAAATATAGCAGAGGGAGGAACACTCCCAAACTCATTCTACGAGGCCACCATCACCCTGATACCAAAACCAGATAAGGATGTCACAAAGAAAGAAAACTACAGGTGAATATCACTGATGAACATAGATGCAAAAATCCTCAACAAAGTACTAGCAAACAGAATCCAGCAGCAGATTAAGTGGATCATACACCATGATCAAGTGGGATTTATCCCAGGAATGCAAGGATTCTTCAGTATACACAAATCAATCTACATGATTCACCATATTAACAAATTGAAGGAGAAAAACCATATGATCATCTCAATAGATGCAGAGAAAGCTTTCGACAAAATTCAACACCCATTTATGGTAAAAACCCGGCAGAAAGTAGGCATAGAGGGAACTTTCCTCAACATAATAAAGGCCATATATGACAAACCCACAGCCAACATCGTCCTCAATGGTGAAAAACTGAAAGCATTTCCACTAAGATCTGGAACAAGACAAGGTTGCCCAGTCTCATTCAACATAGTTTTGGAAGTCTTAGCCAAAGCAATCAGAGAAGAAAAGGAAATAAAAGGAATCCAAATCAGAAAAGAAGAAGTAAAGCTGTCACTGTTTGCAGATGACATGATTCTATACATAGAGAATCCTAAAGATGCTATCAGAAAACTACTAGAGCTAATCAATGAATTTGGTAAAGGAGCAGGACACAAAATTAATGCACAGAAATCTCTGGCATTCCTATACACTAATGATGAAAAATCTGAGAGTGAAATCAAGAAAACACTCCCATTTACTGTTGCAACAAAAAGAATAAAATATCAAGGAACAATCCTACCTAAGGAGACAAAAGACCTGTATGCAGAAAATTATAAGACACTGATGAAAGAAATTAAAGATGATACAAACAGATGGAGAGATATACCATGTTCTTGGATTGGAAGAATCAACATTGTGAAAATGACTCTACTACCCAAAGCAATCTATAGATTCAATGCAATCCCTATCAAACTACCACTGGCATTTTTCACAGAACTAGAACAAAAAATTTCACAATTTGTATGGAAACACAAAAGACCCCGAATAGCCAAAGCAATCTTGAGAACAAAAAATGGAGCTGGAGGAATCAGGCTGCCTGACTTCAGACTATACTACAAAGCTACAGTAATCAAGACAGTATGGTACTGGCACAAGAAAAGAAATATAGATCAATGGAACAGGATAGAAAGCCCAGAGATAAACCCACGCACATATGGTCACCTTATCTTTGATAAGGAAGGCAGGAATGTACAGTGGAGAAAGGACAGCCTCTTCAGTAAGTGGTGTTGGGAAAACTGGACAGGTACATGTAAAAGTATGAGATTAGAACACTCCCTAACACCATACACAAAAATAAGGTCAAAATGGATTAAAGACCTAAATGTAAAGCCAGACACTATCAAACTCTTAGAGGAAAACATAGGCAGAACACTCTGTGACATAAATCACAGCAAGATCCTTTTTGACCCACCTCCTAGAGAAATGGAAAGAAAAACAAAAATAAACAAATGGGACCTAATGAAACCACAAAGGCTTTTGCAAAGCAAAGGAAACCATAAACAAGACCAAAAGACAACACTCAGAATGGGAGGAAATATTTGCAAATGAAGCAACTGACAAAGGATTAATCTCCAAACTTTACAAGCATCTCATGCAGCCCAATAACAAAAAAAACAAACAACCCAATCCAGAAATGGGCAGAAGACCTAAATAGACATTTCTCCAAAGAAGATATACAGACTGCCAACAAACACATGAAAGAATGCTCAACATCATGAATCATTAGAGAAATGCAAATTAAAACTTCAATGAGATATCATCTCACACTAGTCTGAATGGCCATCATCAAAAATTCTAGAAACAATAAATGCTGGAAAACAAACAACGCAATCCAAAAATGGGCAGAAGACCTAAGTAGACATTTCTCCAGAGAAGATATACAGATTGCCAAAAAACATAAAAGAATGCTCTACATCACTAATCATTAGAGAAATGCAAATCAAAACTACTGTGAGGTGTTTCCTCACACCAGTCAGAATGGCCATCATCAAAAAATCTACAAACAATAAGTGCTAGAGAGGTTGTGGAAAAAAGGGAACCCTCTTGCACTGTTGGTGGGAATGTAAGTCGATACACCCACTGTGGAGAACAGTATGGAGATTCCTCAAAAAACTAAAAGTAGAACTACCGTATGACGCAGCAATCCCACTACTGGGCATATACCCTGAGAAAAGCGTAATTCAAAAAGGTACATGCACCCCACTGTTCATTGCAGCACTATTTACAATAGCCAGGACATGGAAGCAACCTAAATGTCCATCGACAGAAACAACCTATGTGTCCATCATCGGATGAATGGATAAAGAAGATGTGGCACATATATACAATGGAATATTACTCAGCCATAAAAAGAAATGAAATTGAGGTACTTGTAATGAGGTGGATGGACCTAGAGTCTGTCATAAAGAGTGAAGTAAGTCAGAAGGAGAAAGACAAATACCGTATGCTAACACATATATATGGAATTTAAGAAAAGAAAATATCACGAAGAACCTAGTGGTAAGACAGGAATAAAGACACAGATCTACTAGAGAATGTACTTGAGGATATGACGAAGGGGAAGGGGAAGCTGTGACAAAGTGAGAGAGTGGTATGGACATATATACACTACCAAACGTAAAATATTTAGCTAGTGGGAAACAGCCGCATAGCACAGGGAGATCAGCTCGGTGCTTTGTGACCACCTAGCGGGGTGGGTTGGGAGGGTGGGAGGGAGGGAGATGCAAGAGGGAAGAGATATGGGAACATATTTATATGTAAAATGGATTCACTTTGTTATAAAGGAGAAACTAACACACCATTGTAAAGCATTTATACTCCAATAAAGATGTTAAAAAAAAATGGGCAGAAGATCTAAATAGACATTTCTCCAGAGAAGACATATAGGTGGCCAAGAGGCATATGAAAAGATGCTCAACATCACTAATTATTAGAGAAATGCAAATCAAAACTACAGTGAGGTGTCACTTCACCCCGGTCAGAATGACCTTCATCAAAAAGTCTGCAAACAATAAATGCCAGAGACTGTGTGGAGAAAAGGGAACCCTCCTTCACTGTTGGTGGGAATAAAAATTGGTGCAGCCACTATGGAGAACAGTATGGAGGTTCCTTAAAAAACTAAAAATAGAGTTACCATATGATCCAGCAATCCCACTCCTGGGCATATATCTGGAGAAAACCATAATTCGAAAAGATATATGCACCCCAATGTTCATAGCAGCACTATTTACAATAGCCAGGACATGGAAGCAGCCTAAATGTCCATTGACAGAGGAGTGGATAAAGAAGATGTGGTGCATATATACAATAGAATATTACTCAGCCATTAAAAAGAATGAAATAATGGCCATTTGCAGCAACATGGATGGACTTAGAGATTATCATACTAAGTGAAGTAAGTCAGACAGAGAAGAGACAAATATCATATGATATCACTTATATGTGAAATCTAAAAAGATGATACAAATGTACTTATTTACAAAACAGAAAGAGACTCACAGAAAACATGTAGAAAACAAACTTATGGTTACCAAAGGAGAAAGGTTATGGGGAGGGATAAATAGGAGTTTGGGTTTAACATATACACACTACTATATACAAAATAGACAATCAACAACTGTATAGCACAGGGAACTCTACTCAGTATTCTGTAATAACCTAAATGGGAAAGGAATCGTAAAAGGAATGGATATTGGTATATGTATAACTGAGCCACTTTGCTGTACACCTGAAACTAATACAACATTGTAAATCAGCTATACCCCAATATAAAATAAAAAATAAGTAAAAAGTGATAATAATTTAACAAAAAATACTTTGGTTAAAAATGAAATATTTTTGTTATTTTAAAGTAAAGTATTAAACAAAAGCTTTTCTGGTTGGACCATCAAGAAGCATTGTGTTGCTCTCTTCCTATTTCTTAGGCTAAAAAATGCAAGCTTTCCTCATTTTAACATTCACAAATAATTTCTTATTATAGTATAAATTTGTTCGGAGGATGGCAACATTTTTCTATTCACATTGTGTTGTATTGCTGTTAAAAAAAAAAAAGACAAGTTAGCTTTTGTATCTCCCCTAATGTCAGTAAATTCAGGTGCTTAACTGCCTTTCATCATTTCCTGAGAGTAACTTGAAAACCTTTCTAGAATACTCATTTCTTGAGTATCCCACATTTAATACCCCATTCCCACCCCCACTTACACACACATTTATACAGGGATGATTACCCACATTTTCAGTGTCTTTTTCATACTTTGGTCCCAAATATTGAGAATAGCCTCTCCAAAATGAACAGAATGTAGAATAGTGAAAGCCAGTTATCAGAGATAGCTCATTTCAAGGGTATGGTGGCAAGGAAAGGGAAACTATATATTTAATAATTTAAAAAAAAATTGTGGCCTTTGGGGTTTTCAGTGAAATTGCTCTCAGGTTCCAAAAGCTTTCATTTAACAAGATCTCTTTCTGCCTTGGAAAAATTTAGTCAAACATTTCCCTCTTTGACTCAAGGTGCTCACCTAGGGGATACTTCTTAATCCATAAAACCTTTGAATAGAACTTTGGCTACTTTTATACTTGCCTGTCTCCATAATCACATCTCTTTAGGGTCTGCTAATGGGTAAATGATAGATATAAAATTTAGGAGACTCTGGCCTGACCTGGTAGATCTTATGGTTTATATTCATTTTATTAAGGTACAGAAGAATCAAATTGTTACAGGGGAATTGAATTTAAGTTGGTAGAAGTGAATTTTCTCTATGCAAGGTAACTTGGAAATTGATTCTCTGACCTTACCTGAAATGGGTGTGGCCATCTGGGCTTTCACGTTACCAGAGTTACTTTGACATGTGTAAGTTAGTGATCTTGACATTTGGATTCTCATCTCTCCTCATAGAGGGACAGAATTTTTAGTCATCAGGATGTATCTTCTGATGAATCAGAGAGAGCCACTTGTGATGTAGGGTCATGCAGTCCAGTTACTAATAGCTGGGATACCAAGACTGGCCAGGCCTGATTCATCTAAATGAGTTACACCATTGCCAGCTGCCCTCTTGTGAAGGAAGAGTGTCTGGATTTTCAAGAGAAGGCCATCTGAGTGTGGACTTAGGAAGAGTTATAAAGAGTAGCCAGGGACGCTGAAGATGACGGTATTCAGTAAAGGCAGGGGAGAGGAGGGGTGGATGGTGCAAACCACCAGGAAACACCCCTTCTGAAGCCATGGGCTGATACAGCTCGGATAGATCATCTCTCTCTTCTCTGCTGAGACCAAATGTGTTTTCACTGGGCATCTCAACACGGTCACTGCCAACCGATTTGAATTGAGAAATGAAGATAACCTGTTTGTTATACCAGGTCTAGGAAATATACCAGGTCTAGGAAATAATAAAAGAAGTCTTAATCCATTGCTTTGTACTTCATGCATCATAAGCACTTTTCCATCCACGTTGGCAAAGGACTTAAACTGTGGGACAGAGTAGGTAGTGTTGATCAATGGACGTGTTGGCTGCGGTGGCACCTGATGGGACAGGGAAGCTAGGGAGCCCCAGTGTGAGGTTTATTTATGAGAATGTCATCAGAGTGGACCTAATTTATTACATCCCAGCCTCATACATTGACTTCAGTTACTCAGGAAAGTGGCTAAAGGATTGGAAATGCATTTCTCAGTCTCCTTTTCAACTGACTTCCTCTGGTAATGGATTGAGATACAAATGTGAGCCAGGAGACTTTCTCTTTAAAATGCTTCAAAAGTTTTTTCTAACTGGTTATACTTACTAAAATATGCTAACACAAATACTATGATATATAATTAGTTGGAACTTTTAAAATATGTTATCAAATATGGTAAGTTAGAAATCAGATTTTGACCTAAAAAACAGTGGTTCTTTTGCTGAGGTCCATGAATCTTAAAAACGTTATGCTAAGTAAAAGAAGCCAGGAAAAATAAGTTCATATTGTGTGATTCCATGTATATATGAAAGGAGGGCGTGAATGGGCTTGGGGAATTCGGTGGTCTGAGAAACAATCAAAATTCTGTGCAAACTTTTCTTTGTATAAATAAACACCTTTGAGGGCTTCCACTGGTGGCGCAGTGGTTGAGAGTTCGCCTGCTGATGCAGGGGGCATGGATTCGTGCCCCTGTCCAGGAAGATCCCACGTGCCGCGGAGCGGCTGGGCCCGTGAGCCATGGACGCTGAGCCTGCGCGTCCGGAACCTGTGCTCCGCAGTGGGAGAGGCCACAACAGAGAGAGGCCCGCGTACCGCAAAAAATGAAAATAAAAATTAAACATTAAAAAACACCGTTGTAGGGAGAGACTTCATAGTTTTAATCATATTATCACGGAAACCCGTGACTTTCAAATGGTTTGGAAATCACTACTTGAAAGCCTTTTAAAAAATGAATTTGTATCCTTTGTCCTCCTTTTATAAATATGTAGTAGTTCTTTCTATCACAATGGTTTCTGCCCTCTGCCTGTGATTTTTAAAGATTTTTGTTTATTAACAATACCATTAAAAAAAAATAAATCCCTTATGGCTTATGGAAAGATTTCCATAAAGAATCTTTCTGGAAAGATTCTTTTTTATAGATTTGTTTTTTACACTTATGCCATTAACACATCTTGACTTTAATTTTGAATATGGTATAAGTTTTTAAATTTGTTTTCTTCCAAATATCCTTTTGTATACTTGACATTTTCTACACCAAAAAGTTTTAAAAAATCTGAAGGACTAACTGGCCTCTTTAGATGGACTTCTTTAAATTATGACATCTCTAATGATATTACTTCTATTTATGAAGTTTCTGGCAGGCATGTTCGTAGGGTCAGTTCTCTTCTTTAGTGATAAGGATAATGCCAGTCCGATGTTCTCAACAACTGGTATCTTGCAATATTACAGTCATTTACAAAAAGCAAAATCTCTTATTATTTTTTGGCATGAATTAATACACTTAATTTTGAGATTGCCTTGTTGGTATCTTATTTAAGCAGAACCATTTTCCTGGTGCTTTCTGATACATGGGAGAGAGAAAGAAGTTTATATCTCTCTCTTGATAAGCCTATAGGTCTTAGGAGCAAAGTTTGAAAGCCATAGCTTTCAGGAATTGTGTACCAAAATCTCTTCTCTCAAGAGCCCTTTAATTCAAAGAGAGTTGAAGAACTGTTTTGACATTTGTGATCTAAAAAGCTCATTTTTTTCCTGTGATTTTCAAAGAAAACACTGTAATTTTAAAGAAATACTGTTTATCACTTAATGGACCTTATTTTGAAATTTATAAGCAGTAGTTGGTATGTGCATTTTTCAAGTTCTATTTTTATGAATTAGTACTTTTTAAATATTTAAATATGATGGAGTTAATACAGCTTATCATAACAGATATGCCAGTACATTTAGTTGTTGCAGAATTTTGTGTTCTTGACAATATAAGAATTTAAAACATTTTGACTCTTTGTCCAAATTATGTGTTAAATGGTTGTATGTTTTTAATGATTCTAGCATTAAGTTTTGGTCATTTGCCTGATTTGGTATTTTGACAGCTTACATTAATGAGGTTATCATTGTTAAAGCTTTGAAATTGAATTTTAATAATCTACAGGTATAAACAATATTATATTTCAACATCATTAATAAAGCCTGTTTGCTTTTTTAGGTCTTTCTAGGACTCAAGTGTCCAAGTCAACTACTAAAATATGAGAAACATGAGATTTAAGTTAAATATTTTCAAATTGAGCTGTTTTATAGCGTATTACAGTGTGTTGGACTCTTTTGATATAATTGTAATTTTTGGCAGAGGTGTTATATGATCTTTATTTGTTGTTTTTGCCTTTGTTACATTAAATGACCTCTATGTTTCCTAGAAGACTGTATCACCTTTCTATTTTCTTAGGTTCTTTTCTTAATATTGATTGGTGTTTGATTCATTCTCAGTTTCACTACTTTTGTTAGAAGTGATGGAAAATGACTTTTTTTTCCTTCTCATTGCCTCTTTAAAAATAGATAGGCCATAGCTGCTTCTCTAGGGAATTTTGTCAAGGCAGAAGTTTAGAAATAAAGATGGTGTGTCCTCTGCTCACATTTGGTCTCTTAGACTAAGGTCACCTGGCTGACAGCTCTGGTCTCCTAGGAAGGCTTTTCCTCTCCCAGTGCTTTAAAAATCACAGAAATAGGTTTCAATTGATATTTAGTTCATTATTCTGTTTGAAGTATCTTGTTGATTTTATAGGTCTAATGTGATTTAGGTCTATGATGTCTTTGTAGGAAATATCAGAAATAATCCAGATTCTGGATTATGAGAATCCTATTTCTTTTTTTTTTTTTTTTGCGATATGTGGGCCTCTCACTGTCGTGGCCTTTCCCGTTGCCGGACGCACAAGCTCAGCGGCCACGGCTCACAGGCCCAGCCGCTACGCGGCTCACGGGCCCAGCCGCTACGCGGCATGTGGGATCCTCCCAGACCGGGGCACGAACCCGTATCCCCTGCATCGGCAGGCGGACTCCCAACCACTGCGCCACCAGGGAGGCCCATATGAGAATCCTATTTCTTAAAATGTTTATATCATTAACAGAAATTTGTATTGATATTTGAGCTATGGGTGGATAGTCTCAAGTATCAGCTCTGGCTTAAACAACACATGCCCTAAATAATACATAATGAGTTTGGTATTTATATTAAGATAAACTGAATTTTCTCCCTCTTTCCTTCCTGTTCTCATTTCTTTCTTCCTAAATTAAAAAAAAAAAAAATTAAAAACATTAACTGAAGTTTTGGGGAAAACCTGCCCATAGCTCTAGCTTTCCAAAACAGCTATTTTCATTTTTCATGTATTACTTTCTCTCTTTCTCCACAGATATGGATGTTTCATGTGATTAAAGTAATGTTTTATGCAATTAAAATTGTAAAGAAAATTTATAAATCTTAGCACTAAAAAAATAAGTCCTGGGCAAATGAAATGTGTACTGAGAAAAAAAAAAAAAAAAAAGGATAGGATGAATATTAGGATTTGAGAGCCATATTAGGTCCAGCTGGATTGTCTGATGTCAAAAATAAGGCTGTTCAGGGCTTCCCTGGTGTCGCAGTGGTTGAGAGTCCGCCTGCTGATGCAGGGGACACGGGTTCGTGCCCCGGTCCGGGAAGATCCCACATGCTGCGGAGCGGCTGGGCCCGTGAGCCATGGCCGCTGAGCCTGTGCGTCCAGAGCCTGTGTTCCGCAACGGGAGAGGCCACAGCAGTGAGAGGCCCGCATACCGCAAATAAAAATAAAAAATAAGGCTGTTCAAAGTATTAAAACATGACATGTTCTGAGATATCTAAAATTTATCCCAAAGAGGACTCAGGAGATAGGATTTAGATCAGAGTAAGTAAAATTTTCTTCTCTCATTACAAAACTTGATAAATATTAGATATATCTGCTTTCAAACTCTAATAATAAAATTCATGTAAAGCAAAAAAATAAATAAAATTTATCCCATTATTTGCCCTTGGGCTTCTCTATTTTTTTGGATAAAATTTATTTAAAAACATCTACTATGCTTTTGCTCTGTTTATGATATAGCAAGAAAAGAATGAGATTTAGATGGAGAGGAACATGCTTGAGTTTCTTCTCCATCACTTACTATGTGATCAGTACAACGTTCTTCACCTTTCTGAGCTTCAGTAGAGATAAAAATTGTTAAATCACAGAATACTTTAAGATTGGATTGAAAATGCTAGTTTTGGATTTACATGCCATACACATACTTATAGTTACAGAGAAACATGACTAATTAACATGTATAACTAATAATTGTATTTTTTCTTTGTGACTATGGTTATCATTTGTGGAATGAATGTCCTTTTTATGTAAATGTTGGTGGTTTGATACATTGGTTAGGTTATGTATAAACTCCAAGATCTTATGAGGAAACTTGGCTTATCCAAGATCACTTGCTGGTGAGTGACAAGGCAGTGCTAATGTATGTTATTTTCTATTTGAGTGTCCTTTTTGATAGGTCACACCATAGCCACTTAGCAGCATGTTGATACCTTTAAACAGCATTTAAACATTCCTTTGTCTGTACCACAGATCACATCAACATCATAACATTAACTTGTTTCTGATTATAAAAAATAACACTTGGAAAATAAGAAAGAAGAAAATGTAAGAAACAGGTTATTATATTCCTCTCGTGGAAATAACCGTTTACATTTGTGTTGCCTCCTAAGTTTTTTTCTCACTGTAGAGCTATTTTCGCTTACTGTTACATAGGTGTATTTTCCCATGTCCATCTTACCACCTTTCTTATTCAAGTTTTAGAATATATATATGTAATAAAGTAGCAGCTTAGAAAGGATAAAATAATTTCCTACAGAAAAATGAAGATACTCTTAACTCTATCTTTTACGAGCTAAAGAGTTAAAATGCAGAAGAAACAGGCATTGGCAGATTCCTTTACTAAGGTCCTACTTGTGGTTTGTTTGGAGAGGATAATGCTACTTACGATGTCTTCAGAGATCAGTGTGGTACGATGGGGAGAGAGCAAGGCTTTGAATTCGGGCTCGCTTGAGTGAATCCTGGCCCCATCACCCACCAGCTGCGTGATGCTGGACCATCACTTAAACTCTCTGACCTCTGGTTTCCTCAACTTCAAAATGGGATGAACATGCCTGCCTTTCAGGGCTGCTATAGGATTAGACACAACAACCGTCAATAGAGTGCCTGGCCCGCCATCTGGATGAGATGATAGTCAGAAGCAACCTAAGGCCTGAGACTTGTCAAATTTAAGCATTCAATATGGAGAGCATGTTATAGCCATAAGCCAAGATATAACTCTGTTCTGAAACGATTTATTTGTATAATTCACCATTTCCTCTTTCTCTTGCAAATATGATTACTTCCAAAAGAGAAGAAAATGATGAAAAGTGAAAGTGGCTTCAGTTGATCTCTGATTGGCAGGACCCTTCACTATGAGCTGCAGCAGCCCCGGTCCAGGTTGCGGTGTTCCCTTTGTCTTGGGGGACACCCTTGCTGACGGTCCGTGGCATGATGAGCCAGGGTTAGGTTTGGGGGTTTCACAGATGAGTCCCCAAGGATTCACGCTCCAGGCCTCCTCTTGTTGAGGCAAGAGATCCAATTCAGAAAAAGCAAATACCTTTTCAAGACACTGAAAATAATTTCAGAATGAAAATAGCTTTAGTCAGCCCTATTGTGGGTGATAGGGCAGGCGGTATCAATTCTGAAAACTTAAGTTGTTGATTGAACATACAATAAAAGTGAAAAATCACTATTGCTTTTAGCCACTAAGAAAGTCAATACCTGGGTGTATTTGAGGAACAACAACACCAACCTTATCTTTATTTCCACACTAGCTGTAGAGTTAGAGGAATCCACAGGCCTGCCATGGTTGCTCATGTCTCATCTAGGATGAGTCAGAGATGCAGACACAGCCCAGATAAGAATGCAAGGAGGGTGGTGGTTAAGGATTGTAATAGCTACAAGTACGGTATTAAGCCGGTAGTTAATTCTCATAAGGGAAACAGGAGGATGTCTCTAAGAACTGTTACCTAAGTGGTCCTTGCAGGATGAACAGAAGTTCACCAGTAAGGATAACAGCCTTCTAGGCCCAGAAGACTGTATGAGCAAGACACAGCATGTGTAGTATATTGCAGTTCGGGGAATGGAAAGTAACCATGTGGTTGTGGGTCCTAAGGAAGGGGGAGGGGAGGATGAGCTTGAAGCCACCGCGCTAGTGCGACACTTGACTTTTACCAAAGACAGCAAGATTTTTACTTCCATGCCAGTGAAATGTTGGGAATGTTATATACTTGGTAAAAGCAGAAAGAATAACTTAGCCAATCAATAGAAAAGAGTAATTTTTTAAAACACAGAAAAACATTCAGCTGTGCACCTGCTGAAATAGACCATTTTTTTAGGAAAGTGGACAGTGTCCTATCTCAGTCCAGCTAGTGGGCAAATGCTGCAGAGTTAACTCCCCACCACACATCAGAGATGTATCAGCCTAGGTAACCTGGTGGACCACACCGCTAAAGCATCTGCTATGGCTCGTCATAGAAAGTGTTAAATCCCTTATGCCCTCAACCACTGATGCTCTCTCAACTTGCAGAAGTCACCACTGATTCGGTTAAAGGTACCTTTACAGAGAGAGGTTTAAGGAGAGGCAAACGTGTATTTTTAAGAGAAAAAATATATTTAAAAAACACATATATTACTCTTTCAAACTTAGGACAGTGATAAGAGACACTTTGGTAGGGGCACAGGCAGGAAGTACTCAAGTAAATGGAAGAGTTGATAGCGTAAGACCCGTGCTCTTCTCAGTACGTTGTATTCTCCTAATGCTTTCTTGATTTTTCCCTTTACTTTAAGCACTAGAGGGGAAGTCAGGAAACCAGGATTCAGAGCCAGCCACAGCGTTTTCTAAACATCTGCCTCATCTCAGACAGGTCTCTTTACTTTCCTAGCCCTCCATTCCCTCATGTCCCTGGTGAGAGGATTTTCGAGTAGGTCCCACAGGAAGTAACAGAGCTGCTTCACTGGCCTCTCTGGAAGATGACGGGGGTCTCCCGCCAACCCTTCCTTTCCAAGAGAGCGGCTTCACTCTCGTTTGTATTATGAACAGGGGCTTTTATAAGGATTATTGATAAAAGGATTCTATCACTTTTTAGAAGTCTGGAAAAAAAAAAAAACAGAATCAGGTATTTCATGGGGCATATCCAGGTCAGAAAGAATTTCCACATCTGGAGAATGGGATAACAGTAGTTCCATTTCATAGCTATCTGGGGGTTGAACAAGATTACTACATGTGGAACAGGGCGTAGAACAAAGGAAGCGTTTGATGTGTTAGCTATTAACCCCCCACCCCAACAGGTCCCTCACAAATGAGACTGCATTTTATACAACTCTTAAACTTGGAGTATGAGCTGTTGGCCTGAAAAAAATTGCCTAATCCCTCTGTTTTCTATCAAAAAACACTCTAAAAATGTCTTGTACATGTTCTCTGTGAATTTTTAGTATAACCGTTTTATTTCTATTTCTTGTACATCACTCTTTCTCTCCCACAACCAAAAGTTTTCTCCTCACATCAGATTTTTGAAATACGTCTGACCGGATGCAATGATGAAGTTGCACATATTGGTGTGTTTCAGGCTCACCAGCGCATGGGAAAGTGACGTCAGTGTCCACTGCCTCACCCTGCCCTCTGCAACCTGCTTGGAGCTGCTGTTGATATTGTCAAGGAGCAATGCCACGTTGCCTCCCTCCCTCCGCTGCATGAATTCTTTCCAGGTAAGGCATGGCTCCTTTACCACGGCGTGATTTCTCAGTTTGACTTGTTATCGTTTTTTAAGGATCCTGTCTTTAACAGGCGCTAGCCCACGGAAACCCACATTTTCACAGGATAGTAATAACGAGCACAACGCGTGTATTGCCTTGTTCTGTCTCTTTCTAAATGGAGCCTCAGAACTGATTAGATAATTGTCTAGTAGTGGCCGAACCCATGTCTCTCTAACCCGGGGTTTGTTCTCTTCATCTCCGTCTTTCCCGTCTCTGAGAGAAGAGGCGGGAACGTTCGGCAAAGACACTTGTGAATGCCACTTCCCTTTTCCCAGCTTTGCCCTAGAACAAGGATTTTCGGCCATCATTAGTATCTTTGCTGCTTTTATCTTGCAGTCAGATTGCCGAATGCAGGTTTAACAGTGGCTGCATCCTCCCCGCACTCTCGGCACCTTTTCCCTCTCTCCCTACTCCCTCCCTTCTCTGGGTATTTATCTGTGCTCCTGGTCAGAGCCTTACAGAACAGAACAACACATGTGGACTGACCAGCAGGAAGACACCTTCCCTGGTAGGCAGCTAGTTGTCACCAAGGTGGCATATGAGAATTCACATGTTGTCTGGTCACTTCACTTGTGACCATATAGCTACTGAATGTTATTGAACTTATCTGTGACTCTCAGCATTGGAAAAATATTCCCAAGCCCTCTGAGCCTGTTGAGCAGGCCATGTGCATTGCTGAGAAATGACTGAACGTGGGTGGCTTGTTTCTACTTCTGAAGGGTTGCTGATGTGTCCTAAGATAACTTCAGAATTGGTGGATATTGCTCGGTGCATCTCTGTGGTAAAACAAGACGTGGATTTTCCTATGAAATATAGCTCAGGAATTTGGTAAAAAGAAGAATAATAATAGCTGCTCCATACTAATTTGCATCCGTATTCTGCTGGTACTCTGTTACCTTGATTGTCTCTGTGATTTTCTTCCTGATACACACATTTCGGACTTTGGCTGTGTCATACCTGTTTGAATTTATCATTACTCGATGATCAGCTTGAAGGTCCTAGATTCAAGGACCAGAGAGAACACCTTCCCATTTTGTAGGAGAGGAAACTGAGACCCAGAGAGATGGAGTCAGTTGGCCAGGGAGTAGCCAGCATGTTAGAGACAGAGCTGGACTCGCCAGGCTTACGCTGGGTAACAGCTTCTGCTACCCAAATTCAGTGCTCGCCGAAGCCCCAGGAGGTGGACGGGGTGTGAGTGATCATATCTGCCTTGGAATGTCCACAACACTCCCTTATTATGTGATTATTGTAATTATTTGTCTACTGACCTGAACTGGAACTGATTTAAAATTCTGTGTATCAATCCATATGTCTTCTAAGTTTTGCTCTTTGGATTGAACATTGAATAACACAAAAGTTCACCCACAAACTTTTATGGGAGATGCGACAAACTTAACAGTGGGGGAGCGAGGGTGGAAGACAATTATTTTTTATTTCACTCCCTTCTACACTGTTGGAAGTTTTTATATGATGGATGAGTGAAGAGCAAAAGAGATGACTCGGACTTGGAGGATTTTACAGCCTATTGGGGGAGATAGAACTGTCATCCATGGGTGATATAAATCTAGAGTCATTTTATTACAAGGTAGCCTCTGCGCAAGTCTTAAAGAGATTAAAGGTAAAAGAGTAATCTAGGTCAGGCGTGGGGGATTTGAGAGGAGGCCCAATCTGTATTTCTTCTCCAGGAGACGGAGGAAAACCAGCTCCTTCAAGGCACTCACCTCGAGCACACATACGCACACAGGCACGAAAGCGTGGCCCGCCCCGCGTGCCATCCGTGTTCATTCCCGGCACCTGTCATCACAGGGTCTCTCTCACCGTCAGGATGTTAATTGCTGACTGTCCCTCTCTATTAGTGACTGCTTCTGCTTTCAGTGCATTTGCTGAACATGATTGTCAGGGGCACACACACTTTTCCCAGTTTCAAAGGTACAGAGAAACTGGGTGCGGGTTCACAAACAGTGTCTGCTAAAGAGATCTTGTCCCCTCCGTTACCCCTGGAAAGATGCATTCTTATCAAGGACACACCAGAAATTGACTTCCCCATGCAGGTCTTCACTCCAAGATAAAGGATCAGTGAACAGGGGAGGATGTCTGTCAGGATTAGAAAGAGATGCTCTGCTTTTTCTTCGGAACACCTGCCTCATCAGTTATTACAATGGCAAGGAACTGGGCTGCTAACGTTGCCCGTGTTGGGGATTTATTTCTTCAAGTGGAAACTCACTTTAGTGCGCGTTTTGTTTTGTTTGTTTGTTTGTTTTTACAAAGAGCTGTGTTGGGGCTTCCCTGGTGGCGCAGCGGTTGAGAGTACGCCTGCCGATGCAGGGGACACAGGTTCGTGCCCCGGTCCGGGAGGATCCCACATGCCGCGGAGCGGC
>NW_006769725.1:1456054-1493436 GCF_000442215.2 Lipotes vexillifer | reverse complement strand
GTGAGAGGCCCGCGTGCCGCAAAAAAAAAAAAAAGAGCTGTGTTGGCAAGAGCTGTAAAATAGTAGAATGACACTTGTTAAAGATACCATCTTTACATTTCCAGTTCTCTAACTTTATAGGGCGAGTCAGTTACCGTGAGCAATGCTGCTTTTTCTGTAAAAATGTTATTTTAGGTTTCTACTGCCTGAGCTCTTATCACTGCCAAATCCCAGAAGGAAGGGTTTATCTTATTAGTTAGAGCCATTAATGTCTATGAAATTCTAACTTCTTAAATTATAGTGCAACATTTCTCCCAGGCTAACAGGGATATCGTTGGGTGGTTTTGTTATACTTTTCACTTCCGCTCTGGTCCAGTCCCTTAATATCCCTGGTATGATTCTTAGCAAACAATGTAGGATTTGGTTGAGAATCACATACCATAGTTGTTGCAGCCCCAAGAAGGATGGACTTACCACGTCACTCCCCGCTTACGGTCCTTCTGTGACTTTCTGTTGCAGTGAGAACAAAATCCAGACTCCTTATCCGGACCCACAGAGCCCAGCAGTATCTGTCCCTACCTCCCTCTCTGGCCTAATCCCCTGCTCGCTCCGTCTCACTCACTCTGTTCCAGTCACACTGGCCTCACTTCCTGCTCCCTCTCGTGAGCTGGTCCTGGCCGCAGGGTCTGCACACTGCCTGTTCTCTGCTTCCAGGAGAATACTCTGGACCAGAGCTTTGCATGGCTGGGTCCTCTTTTCTTTCAGGTCTCGGCTCAGGTGTCCCTTCCCCTAAGAAGCCTAACCTCACCCCCACCCCCTGTCCCTTACTAAATTCCCCGCTCCCTGTCACCATTATTCTATAATCTCACCTCGTTTTATTTTCTTCATGGCTCTTTTCACTATTTACAGTGCTTTTTCATTTTTTTTTGTTTGTCTTTTTTCCTGTACAAAAACGTGTGTTGAATGAGAACAGGGAGAATGTCTATTTTTGCTCAGTGTTGCATCAACAGAACTTAGGACAGTGCTCGGCTGTAGGAAGCATTTAATAAATATTGGCTGGCTGGCTGGCTGGAGATGGGTGAACGGACGCACAAGTAAAATGCAAACTGGCATGGCCATTTGACATTCTAGAGAATTCCAAAGGACTGAGCTAGGGAGAAGCAGAGGCATGGGCAGTACACCCTCAGGGGCAGAAGCAGCAGCTTTTTCCCTGCCGGGACAGGATGGACTCCAAGGGTAAGGTCCAGATTTGAGATATGTCAGTAAGACTGAGCATAGATGGGTGTCTGAAATGACAGCCTGGAGCTCTGCACAAATGAGAAAGCCTCGAAGAAGGGGTCGACCTTGGAAGGAGCCGGCGAGATCCAACATAAGCAGAATGACCAGTAGACAGGTCCAGGCTCCCTCTGAGCCCTGGAGACCACAGGAGGGGAAACCGGAGTGATGCTTTGGTATTAGAAACTGAGGCAGAGGGGACTGGGGGTGTCGACGGCTCCTTTGGAGGGGGTAGGTGGCAGCTGCTGCCACTGTAACTGCTGCCAGTTTGATTCCCCTCTGAGAGCTTCAGAGCTCTGGGGGGAGGTGGCAGAAGGCAGTTTCCATATCCATCTTGGTGAGCAGCATCTAGCTTTTTAACCCAAAGTCCTGCAATGGCAACTTTAAATCTGAACAAGGTCTCTGGAAGGTAGAACCTTAGAGCACCCAGGTTGGATCCAGGACTGGGTCGGGGCCGCTGGGTTTAAAGGTTCTATGCCTCTTTCTTAGAATCTTGGACTATTGTAACTGGAAGGATCAACTAGTCTAATGACCTTACTTTTATAAATAAGGAGCAGAGCCAGGAAGGGTAAGTTGTTATTGGAGACTGAAACTCTGATTCCTACGTTAGGCTTTTTGCGCTACACCTGATTTTCCCTGTTCGTGGGACACAAGTTGCTTAGCATATAAACAGGTGTCACTCATTAAAAACCATGAGATATTTAATCATCAGATAATAATAATGCAAATTAAGATAGTTAATATTTATTCAGTGCTTTCTGTATTCCAGGCCCTGTTCTCAACGATTTGTACTTATTCGTTCATTTCATTTCTATGAGAAACACCATGAGGAAGGTATATTATCAATATTATTCCCATTCCACAGGTACAGAAACTGAGCCAGGGAGATTAGCTTGCCCACACTCACACAGCTAGTGAGCGGAGGAACAGAAGGTTCAAAGCCTGGCTGTAGACCGCACCTCCACCCCCATTCTTAACCACCAGATAATGTTGCCTATTAAAAGAAGTTTGGTTAAACAAGGTTAGATCTTTTTTTTTTAGCTGCAAGACTTTTCAGGGCCTTTCAAGTGTATACAGGGGCAGTGTGACCCTCCTAGCTGAAGAATGTAGTAAATGCTTTTAAAACTTGATATCAGGAAGACTTTTTCTCAGGGCGTTTTATGGGATTAATGCTCTCAGAGCACAGATGGGGAGACAGTGTCCTGTCTGATCTTGAAAGATTTGGATGACCGTGACCGAGGCAGAGCACTCACCTTCTCAGTCTTTGTGTCAGCCTTGTTTATCTCCCAGAAGTAGTGCTGCAGGCTTGGTGGGTTGTCAGAAGGACAGCATCTCTCCGTTTAGTGACTAGGGGCTTATCCTCCCGGTCTGGGCCACCTTGGTCCGAAGGTGCAACAGGAACAAGATGTGCCTGAGGCCCCTTGTGGTACACACTGACCCTGCCTGGAGGCCCAGCAGGCCCTTGGCTGAGCGTTGCTTTCCCGGCCTGCACCTACTGCCCCTTCTGTTTCGCTCGGGCCTCATCCAGTCTAAACACAGCGTCGCTAGGTAGTCATGTGGCAAGGGCTCCCATTAATAGATGGGGCCGTCTGGCTCAACTCCGTCTCTCTCCTAACCGATGGCTGGACTCCCACCGAAAACTCCCAACGGGAGTCTACCTTGGGACCTTACACTCAACTGAGAGATTAGGAATGTTCTAAGGCCTTGAGCTCCGAGTTCAGGAAGCCCCTTTTGTTCATTCGCATACCTTACCTCTAACTCCAAGCTCTGCCCACTGCGCCCGGCTATCCAAACTGTGTGGATGGGATTTTCCAGGCCATAGAGCCCCAGAACTGAGGCTTCTTTTTCTTACCCAGGTAAGTTGCTACATCCTACAGTAATTTAAATGTTTTCACAGACATTATCCTTTTTAAAATCCTCACAACAACCCTCATGTTAAAGGGGCATGGAATTCCGTGGTGGTCCAGTTGTTAAGACTCCATGCTTCCAATGCAGGGGCACAGGTTCAATCCCTGGTTGGGGAACTAAGATCCCGCATGCTGCGTGGCGTAACCAAAAAAAAAAAAAAAAAAAAAAAGATCGTTTAAAAAGAATAATAATAATAAAGGGGTAGAACGTAAGTAATGTAGGCAAGATCACGTCACTACCAAAACGCGAGGCTGTGTCTCAAACCTAGGTCTTCTGGTTCTGAGTCTATTACGTATTCCATCTCATGGCAGTTACATCAAAGAAGGTACCAAATGGTCCTCTCATTGCCCTGGGTCTTGCGCATCTTAGTTTTACCACATGGCAACAACAGTATCTCTTTTATTAATATCATCCTTTAGAGAACCACAGCCTTCAGCCAAGGGGGCAATATGATCAGTATGGATCCTGGTAAATAAGTTGAACTTCATCAGACTCTTTTGTTTTATGTATATGCTGTGTGGCTGCATAGTGCAGTGAACATATGTAGGAGAGAAGAAACAAAAGAGCTTCATAGAGCTTATCTCTTTCCACCTGACAGGCTAAGTCAGGGAAGCTTCCTCAGCTCTTGATGGATTTGAAGTCATAGACTGTTCCACGGGGGAAGGTGAAGCTGATGAAGCGCCTTGACTAAGGGTCACGGATACTTTTCCAGAGCAGGAAATTCTCAGTGATGTTACTTGTGTGTAGTTTGATTTTTTTTTTTAATAGGTCTTTATTGGAGTATAATTGCTTCACAATACTGTTGCACAGCAGAGCGAATCAGCCATATGCACACACATGTCCCCATATCCCCTCCCTCTTGCGTCTCCCTCCCGCCCTCCCTATCCCACCCCTCTAGGTGGTCACAAAGCACCAAGCTGATCTCCCTGTGCTATGCGGCTGCTTCCCACCAGCCAACTATTTTACATTCGGTAGTGTATACATGTCGATGCTACTCTCACTCTACCCCAGCTTCACCCTCCCACCCCACATCCTCAAGTTCATTTTCTATGTCTGTCTCTTTATTCCTGCCCTGCAACTAGGTTCATCAGTACCATTTTTTTTTTTTTTTTAAGATTCCATATATATGTGTTAGCATACGGTATTTGTTTTTCTTTCTGACTTACTTCACTCTGTACGACAGACTCTAAGTCCTATTGTAAATAGTGCTGCAATGAACATTGTGGTACATGTCTCTTTTTGAATTATGGTTTTCTCAGGGTATCTGCCCAGTAGTGGGATTGCTGGATCATATGGTAGTTCTATTTTTAGTTTTTTAAGGAACCTCCAAACTGTTCTCCATAGTGGCTGTATCAATTTACATTCCCACCAACAGTGTAGGAGGGTTCCCTTTTCTCCACACCCTCTCCAGCATTTATTGTTTGTAGATTTTTTGATGATGGCCATTCTGACTGGTGTGAGGTGATATCCAATTGTAGTTTTGATTTGCATTTCTCTAATAATTAGTGATGTTGAGCATCTTTTCATGTGCCTCTTGGCCATCTGTATGTCTTCTTTGGTGAAATGTCTAGTTAGGTCTTAACACCCATTTTTTAACTGGATTGTTTGTCTTTTTGATATTGAGCTCCATGAGCTGTTTGTATATTTTGGAGATTAATCCTTTGTTGTTTCACTTGCAAATATTTTCTCCCATTCTGAGGGCTGTGTTTTTGTCTTGTTTATGGTTTCCTTTGCTGTGCAAAAGCTTTTAAGTTTAATTAAGTCCCATTTGTTTATTTTTGTTTTTATTTCTGTTACTGTAGGAGGTGGATCAAAAAAGGTCTTGCTGTGGTTTATGTCAGAGTGTTTTTCCTGTGTTTTCCTCTAAGAGTTTTAAGGTGTCTGGTCTTACATTTAAGTCTTTAATCCATTTGGAGTTTATTTTTGTGTATAGTGTTAAGGAGTGTTCTAATTTCATTCCTTTACATGTAGCCGTGCAGTTTTCCCAGCACCACTTATTGAAGAGGCTGTCTTTTCTCCATTGTATGTTCTTGCCTCCTTTGTTGTAAATTAGGTGACCATATGTGCATGAGTTTATCTCTGGGCTTTCTATCCTGTACCGTTGGTCTATATTTCTGTTTTTGTGCAAAATACTAGCAAACAGAATCCAACAGCACATTAAAAGGATCATACACCATGATCAAGTGGGATTTATCCCAGGGATGCAAGGATTCTTCAATATGCACAAATCTATCAATGTGATACACCATATTAACAAATTGAAAGAGAAAAACCATATGATCATCTCAATAGATGCAGAGAAAGCTTTTGACAAAATTCAACACCCATTTATGATAAAAACTCTCCAGAAAATGGGCATAGGGGGAACCTACCTCAACATAATAAAGGCCATATACGACAAACCCACAGCAAACATCATTCTCAATGGTGAAAAACTGAAAGCATTTCCACTAAGATCAGGAACAAAACAAGGATGTCCACTGTCGCCACTCTTATTCAACATAGTTTTGGAAGTCCTAGCCACAGCAATCAGAGAAGAAAAAGAAGTAAAAGGAATCCAAATCGGAAAAGAAGAAGTAAAGCTGTCACCGTTTGCAGATGACACGATACTATACGTAGAGAATCCTAAAGATGCCACCAGAAAACTACTAGAGCTAATCAATGTATTTGGTAAGGTTGCAGGATACAAAATTAATGCACAGAAATCTCTGGCATTCCTATACACTAATGATGAAGAATCTGAAAGTGAAATTAAGGAAACACTCCCATTTACCATTGCAACAAAAAGAATAAAATGCCTAGGAGTAAACCTACCTAAGAAGGTGAAAGACGTGTACTCAGAAAACTATAAAACACTGATGAAAGAAATCAAAGATGATATAAACAGATGGAGAAATATACCATGTTCTTGGATTGGAAGCATCGATACTGTGAAAGTGACAATACTACCCAAAGCAATCTACAGATTCAGCGCAACCCCTGTCAAACTACCAATGGCATTCTTCACAGAATTAGAACAAAAAATTTTACAGTTCGTGTGCAGTTTGATTTTAACTTTAAGAAACGCACTGATATCCAGTGTCAACATTTCCATGACGTGAAAACCGTATACGGTGACCCTTGAACAACATGGGTTCGAACTGCACGATTCCACTTATACATGGTATTTTTCGATGGTGAATATCACTGTACTGCGTGGTCTGTGGTTGGTCGAATGTGCCAATGGAAAGGAGCCGCGGATGCAGAGGGCCAGCTATGAGTTACACACAGATTAACCTCCACGTTGTTCAAGGGGCAGCTGTATTGAACTTCTCAATTGTTCAGAAATTAATAATTTTACAGATAATTCTCCCATCCGGCTACTTTTTCACTACCTGTTTTAATATCTGTATCCAAAGAGGAGAAGAAAACAACACATAAAAATTTGGTTTAGTCATTTGGCCATTAGTTGGCATCTCAGGTGAAAGGCTTTGATTGTATGGAAGTTTGAAGTTGTGGTTCCAACTTAAGAACTTTTTTATAGGTATATGCAGTCTATATGGGTAGGCAGGGCCCAGGAACTTTACAGATGAGGAGTAACAAAGGGGCTACAGAAAGGGAAAGTGAGGATTCTATCTGTACACCAGTTTTTTCCTGTCTACTTTCAGATGTTACACTACGTAAACGGTCGTCTATCATATGCCACGCTCATGTCTAGGTAAACTATAGCCTTTATTATCTTTTAAGGTAACGTTTTATTAAATGATTATAAAAAGATAATCACCTTGATGATAAAAAATTGGGAAATACAGAAAAATGTAAAGGGAGTGAAAATCACTGGGAGTCACCAGGATTGACATTTTAGAGTAATTCTTGTTAGTGTCTCTCGTTCTATATATGTACATATACGCACACACACAGAAATATAATTTGGTATAAAGTTGGCCTCGTTGGAGATGCTGGGACTCAATTACTGGCTGTATTCTGCCTTTTCCTCTGTTTCGTCACTGGCATGAAGACAGTCAGCCTTCCTGGAGACTGTCAGAGGAAGGCTTTATAAACCGGGGTCCTGTTATCAGGTGGGAATAGAGGGGAGGGAGGCTGCGAGCCACTCCAGATGTCCAAGGGTTGCTGCAGATGGAATTAGGAGGCAGGCAGACCCGCATCAAGATGGGCAGGCGCTTGCTAGATAGAAATTGTCCTGATCCGCACGCACCGTCCAGAGATTCGAGAGCATGCAGCGTTGGTGCCCTCAGGTCCCAAGGCACGTAGGCCTTCTTTCTTTCCTTCTATAACGCCTTTGTCCTCAGTGGGCAGAGATAATCCGGGGTTGAGTGCCACTCGTTATATTTAGGGAATCCAGTCTCGAAGGTGGTGATTACTGCTCTGGCTATTTTCAGTCTCTTTCCTTAAAACAGATTTCTGAGAACTGCCTCAACAATTTGGGTGTGAGAAGGATGTTGCCCTAACCTTCCTTTCTGCCCCGTGGGGCGTTCTGTGGTTTGGGGAAATAAGCAGGTATCCTTAGATTCATACAGGTCTCTAGTCTGAATTCTCTATCCTCTGTCTCTTCTTGTATTGGACTCTGCTGTTTGGCCACATTCTAGAGAATACACGGAGGGGCCAGGAAAGAGCCTGGAGGTTTCCCAGAGGGTCAGCGAGCCCAGGAGTCTTCTCGCTGCTACACTGCTTCTTTCAGGAGGCTGCTCCCCCGTCCCAGATTCCCCGCCACATGCGCTGCTCCTCAGAAATTTCTATCCCATCCAAGGAGTTGGGCTTGTAAGCAAAGCGGGACAGTTCCCAGGCCTTCCATGGCCTTTACTCTGAGGAGCTACCACTTGGAGGGGAGCCTGGTAGGGCTGGGGCGCCCTGGCTTCGGCCTTATTGAGAGAAGTAGGAACGAGGCGTAGCCCAGAAAGTCAATCATTCTGTCTCTTGTTTTGTTTGCTTGTTTTTAACAAGGTAACTTTTTTCCCCTGACCTTGAAGGGAAAATACATCCTCATGACAGAAAAATCTGGTATGTTTTTCATTAGCAAAGCAATACTTATGTGCACTTTGAGCCTAAAAGTATAGAATCTTCACATCAAACAGGTTCAGTCCTTCACAGCCTGGCGGCGAGAGCAGGCCTGGCAGGGCCTGGGGAGCCTCTGTGATTGGAGGGCACTCACTGTCTCTGTGCCTCAGACTCGGTAACTCTGAAGTGGGTGAGGGGAGGCCTGGAGGACAGATGGGTTTGGCTGATTCTGCAGTGCCGGGATTATGGATGGTTCTGGTTCTTGTATGTCAGCGTCCGTAGGAAACTTGTTCAAAATTCAGATTTCTGAGTGAGAGCCCCAGAGATTCTGCTTCAGTAACTCTGGAGGAGAGCCCAGGGATCTGCATTATAACAAACACCCCTAAAAAAATAAATAAATTTTTGGAAAGCAAAGGAACAAAAAAACCCATAAAAAACAAAACACCCAAAGCGTTTCTGAAAAAGGTTTTTGAGAACCAAGAAGCACTTCAATGA
This sequence comes from Lipotes vexillifer, assembly GCF_000442215.2. NCBI lineage: Eukaryota > Metazoa > Chordata > Mammalia > Artiodactyla > Lipotidae > Lipotes > Lipotes vexillifer. The sequence goes on along the minus strand of NW_006769725.1, from coordinate 1,484,784 downwards.
AAATGGAATATATTCCCACCGAAGTGAGAAATGTAAAGGAAGAAAATCTTTCAGTTATGATGAACACCTAGTCATTAGCTCAAGTAGCCTATGTTCCTCTTTTCTTCACTGTTTCTTATTAATCTGCACATTACACAGTCCCTAACAAATGAAGTAAACTGAATTGTTGTCATGCAGTTGTTTTTGTTTTTGTTTAGGCGGTATGTAGGCCTCTCACTGTTGCGGCCTCTCCCGTTGCAGAGCACAGGCTCCAGACACACAGGCCCAGCGGCCATGGCTCACGGGCCCACCCGCTCTGCGGCATGTGGGATCCTCCCGGACCGGGGCATGAACCCGCACCCCCTGCATCAGTAGGCGGACTCCCAGCCACTGCACCACCAGGGAAGCCCACAGTTTGTATTTTTTCTTCTGCTGTTTTTTTTTTTCTTCTACCACGATTTTTCCCTTCTGCACTCAGCTGCTTGGTAGAATCCGGGGGTCATTTATCTCTGTAACTCATCTTTGTGCCATTCAGCATGAACTTAGCATCCTCTCTCCCTCAGGGCCGTGCAGCCCTTGTAACCTCTCCTTCTCACAGCAAGGCTGGTGCTAGGACAGTCACTCACCCTGATGTAGGACATTCAAGCTCTAGTCTCAGATCTGCCACCACCTGGGTTTTGTGACCCCCGCCTAGCCAGGTAACCTCTGTGGGTCCCAGTTTCTTTGTGCAATGAGGGGGTTGGGTTCAAATCTAAAGTTCCTTTGAAAGTAGATGCACACAGAGTCATTTTGTCTGTTCCCTGTTTGTTCCTAATTTATTCACCCAGACTGAATAATATAACGCTATTACTTAAGGGGACTAAGTCCTTATTTCTTTTGAACATCTTGAAATTGTTTAACTGAAGGAAAGCATAGATAAAGCCACATAATGTAGGGGTTTTGTTTTTGTTTTTGTTTTGCTCTCCAAAAGAATCGGGTCTCTGTCACAGCATCTTCCTACCAGCCACAAAGAAAGGTCAGGAGTGATGGGCTTAGGGTGCTGTCTGGCCCTCGGCTCTTCCCGCCTGAGAGACCTGGCTCACGCTTTCCTACGGAGGCAGATGAGAGGAAAACACTGTCAGGTAGCCTGTGTGCCAGAGAAGAGCAAGAGGAGAAACCTGGAATGTTCTCTGCACAGCCTTTGATTTTTCTGCTTCTTCTGCTTTCGTTTTCAACTTCTGTTTCTTTCTTTCTTTTTTTTTGCGGTACGCGGGCCTCTCATCGCTGTGGCCTTTCCCGTTGCGGAGCACAGGCTCCGGACACGCAGGCTCAGCGGCCATGGCTCACGGGCCCAGCCGTGCCGCGGAATGTGGGATCTTCCCGGACCGGGGCACGAACCCGTGTCCCCTGCATCGGCAGGTGGACTCCCAACGACTGCACCACCAGGGAAGCCCTCAACTTCTGTTTCTGGCTCTGATCCTGGTCCATATTGAAACATTTGTGGCTTAGGAATTTTCCAGTGGTTTTGCGTTTGCATGTATTTTACTTGGAAGTATGGTTACTCCAAGAAAGAATTCTAAAATGTGAGACTCTCCCCTTGCCCAGAGCTATTAACAAAGGGACTTGATTCTTTCCCACACTGAGCATGGCTGTGTTTAGCCAAGTGGCTTACTGGTCTTGCTTCCTTGAAGAGGCAGCTAAAGCTACATGTCTGCTTTTAGAAACAAAGTTGCATCAAGACTGAAATGACTGCACCGGTTTCTTCCGAGTGTTTGAAGGAGCTTTTCTGGCTGGAAGGGGAAAGGGCAGCCTGGGACGGATGCCAGCCTTCAAGGGAATGGTGGATTGGACGGGACACCATCCTGAGCCTCCGCCGAGAACATCTCGGGAGCCCACCCAGGAACCACGGATTGCTCAGCAGAGAGAAGATTTAGAACAGAGAAGGTGTGGAGGACCAGGCCAGGGCAGCTGTGAGGAACGAGAATGGAGTCACTTTATTATCCTTTCGGTCCTCGCTCTCGTAGACCTGACGTACGACGTAGCGTGGAAAAGCCCTGGCGTGGAGGTGGGGGACGGGTCTGGGTTCTGGTCTTGGCTGCTGTACCTGCAACAGGTACATCTGGGCACAAGTCACTTGCCTGCCGAGACCCCAGGTTTCTCATCTCTCCGGCTCAGGAATCCACTGATGCTAGTGTCAGGAGTTGAAGGATTCACAGAAGTGTGAGCGCTTGTGGATTAAGTTAGTCTAAAGAGGAAAGGCTAGCATCCAGCCTAAGGCTGGCATTCCCCTTACAGATCAGCACGTTGCTTCCGTCTAGGTTACAAGTTGGGAAGGAAGGGCCCAGAGTAGCGATGACGTTGGGACAGCAGGGAGAGTATTTCTGTAGCTCAGCCTGGGCTTCACGCAGTTAGCATCAGCAGTTAGCTTGCAATAATTTAAGGTGGTTCGATACATCTGTAGCATACAAGAGGATGTCTGGTATGTTGTCCGAAGCCATAATAACAGAACAGACTAAAATGAAGTCAACAATTAGCCAAGTAATGTTTAAGTACCAGTGCCTTTTCTTGTCTCTTTAGAGCTGATTGATGTTCTTTATAAACAGCTACATTTGTCTCTAGTCCCAATGTTTCTGACTCTGTTTCTGTTGGTCTTACTGTTTCCTTCTCATTTACCTTCACCTTGAAACCCATTTGTAAAGGCCATAAACATTTCAGATATTGTCCATTTGAACCATCAGCTGCTTTTCAGCACTAAGTCCCCCAAATACACTAATAATTTTAACAGAAATCAGAGCACTGCAAACAGAAGACGTGGCTCTTGGTATTTTTATTTTAAATAGGGGAGTTAAATCTACTTACTTTATTGTGATTAGTAATACAGTTGGGTGTACGTGTGTGTTTTTTCGTTGTCACACTTGATCTTTTATTCTTTTTTCCTTATTTCTTAATTCCTTGTTGCCTTGATAGGTTTTTCATCCCTTTCTAAAAAATTTCCTCTGCTGGCTTGGAAACAATAGCTTGCAGGTTTCTTCTTTTAGTGGTTGCTCTTAGAATGTTTAAATATATAAAGCATTGTAGGAAAAACAAAATTGTTCAATATCTTTACCTTTTTCAAACAGGCAAGTGCCTTACCATATTTTAACTACCAGTTAAGCACATTCCTTCCCTGTACCCCACATCTGCCACATTGTTATGGTCTACTGTCTTTGTTTCACTTAAAAACAAATAAATTAGTGGTTGATTTTAAATATTTTAATATTCATTGCCTATATACATATCAGTGTCATACTTTTTGTTTTCTTTCCCGACATTCCGTATCCTTTAGTATTCCTTTCACAGAATTTCCTTCTGGAATGTCTTCATTTCATGTTCTCATGAACATCAGCTGAGCTGATGGCTCAGCTCGGTATAGAATTCTGTACACCTTTTCAGTCTGAAGATCTATCACTCATTGCCTTCTGACCTCTCGTTCTGTTGATAAGACAGCTATTATAACATTATTTGCTGTTGCTCTGAAGATGGAATCCATCTCTTTTCTCCTCCTGGTCTGTAAGAGTCTATCTTTATGCTTGATGTACTCTAGCTTTACAGTGATGTCTAGGTGTGGATTGTTAAAAATGTGTTCTACTTAGTATTCTGAGACTACTCCACCTGAGGACTCCTGTCTTTAACTTAGTTCTGGAAAATCACTAGCTATTATATATGAAATCTCCATTATCTCCCCCACCCCCATTTCCTCTGTTGACCTCCTATTAGACCTAAATTGGAGTCTTTCAGTCTATTCTGCTTATTTCTTAAATGTTCTTTTGTGTGTGTATATGCGCACATGTGCACATTAGGGATAAATTCCTCACTACTAGATTGTCCAGTTCACTCATTCTGGTGTTTATCCCAACTATTGAGTTTTAGTTCAATGGATATTTTTTTCATTTCCAAGACATCAAAATTTTTAAATTGAGGTATAATTGAATATAATGTTATGTTAGTTTCAGATGTACAGTGTAGTGATTCAATATTTGTATATATTGTGAAATGATTAGCACAATAAGTGTAGTTAACATCCATCACCACACACAGTACAAATTATTTTTCTTGTGACAAAGACTTTTTTTTTTTTTTTTTTTGCGGTACGCGGGCCTCTCACTGTTGTGGCCTCTCCCGTTGCGGAGCACAGGCTCCAGACGCGCAGGCTCAGCGGCCATGGCTCACGGGCCCAACCGCTCCGCGGCATGTGGGATCTTCCCGGACCGGGGCTCGAACCCGTGTCCCCTGCATCGGCAGGCAGCTCTCAACCACTGTGCCACCAGGGAAGCCCCTTACTTGCCATTTTTTAAATTGCCTATCTTGTCTCCCTCTCTTTCTCCATTCTCTCTGATCATCCGAGGTTAAAAATGCTCCCTGCACGTTTCTACATAGCAGAAAACAGCGGCAGCCACGTAGTAATCGGTCTCCCAAAGTGAAAACAACATTAAACAACTTCCCAACTGTGAAAATTCTACATAGAACCACAGCTTTAGCATTATTTTGGAGACAGAGAGTGCCAGAACTGCAAAGTGACTGTGAGTAAATAGGAAAAAATATCAACAGGTTCCAGCACTCAATTCCGTATACTTCTGCCCCATTTCCACCCTGCCACAAGGCTTTTGGTGAGCAAAAGCAGACTTAAAAAAAAACTGCAGAGAAGGCAGGAGAGACTAGCAAAGGTACCTGAGAGCTATTTGGAATGGCCACTAGAAAGATTAAATCCAGCCTAAAGTTTAAAATGCTAGAAAAATGTCCAAGCAGATCAGAGCACGGAGATTAGGGAAGGGATTTTTAAAGTGCATGTGATTTAAAGAGCCAGATGCAATACAGGACCAGGTACACCATTTAAAGACATACAGGATTTAAAGGGGCAAGCATGATTTTAAAAGGTAGGCATCACTTAATAGAGCAGTCTTCCAGAAGTATAACTTCTGGAAGAGAAAAAAAGAGAAAATAAGAAAATAAGTACCTTTTAGAAATTAGAGGATGAAGGAGAAAAGGGAAATTTAGGGTTCTCTAAGATAAAAGGGAATCACACAGAGGATTGATACCTCTTTCCCACCACCGAAACACTGACAGAAAACCCCACTAAAGCTTTGGGACTTTGCTAGGCTGACAGAAAAGGCACCTGTTAAAATGGGAATTTATAAAGCTTTTCAGTATCATAAAAATGAACAAAAGGAAAGTAAAGTCAGTAGAGAAGGTTTACAGAAAATCAGAAAATGGGGACTTCCCTGGTGGTGCAGTGGTTAAGAATCCACCTGCCAATGTAGGGGACACAGGTTCGAGCCCTGGTCCAGGAAGATCCCACATGCTGCGGAGCAACTAAGCACATGCACCACAACTACTGAGCCTGCACTCTAGAGCCCATGAGCCACAACTACTGAGCCTGTGCTCTATGCCACAGCTACTGAAGCCCACGCACCTAAAGCCTGTGCTCTGCAACAAGAGAAGCCACTGCAATGAGAAGCCTGAGCACAGCAACAAAGAGTAGCCCCTGCTTGCCGCAACTAGAGAAAGCCCGCGCGCAGCAACAAAGACCCAACACAGCCAAAAATAAATAAATAAATTTATTTATTTATTTTAAAAAAAGAAAAAGAAAATCAGAAAATGAAAAATCACAAACATCAATTCAGGAAAATTCTCCCCATAATGCAAAAAAAAATTGTAAGTTCACACTCTAAATAGAATTAAGAATTCTCAAACAAGCATTTGAGGATATGAAAAGTCACCCTAAGTCAGAAAGGCAAAATGGACAAAACCCAGGATAAATAAAGGATTGAACTCAGAAAGGAAATGGAAGAAAAAGACAAAATTATTTCAGAAATGAAGAATTAATTAAAAAGTGCCCAAATGAAAATACTCTAATGAAAATTTAATAAGGGGTTTGAAGAAAGATAGGAAATAACCAAGAAAATGAAAAATGACATAAAGAAGGAAGTTAAAAAGTATATGAAGGGAGGCAGATTTTTACCTCTACCCTCTTAGGGTTTTTTGGCTGTCCCTGAGGTTTAAAGTAGCATAAAGCAGATTATCAAGAGAAAAGCATACAAATTTATATGAATTTTACATGGCACAAGAGCCATCATAAGGAATGAAGACCCAAAGAAATGGCAAACCTACATGTTTTGATGGTAGGTTGAGCAGAGGGAAGTAATTGTGGAAAAGTAACTGAACTATGTAGAAAAGTTAAAGGAAGATAATTATTTTAACAAGGTCTGACGGTATAGAATTCTTTCAGTCTCGATGATAAGAACATTCCTTGATGATAAAAATGTTACTTTTCTTCTGGTTCAGTGAAGACATCTTTCACGTGGGAATTTCATCTCCTGCTTTTAAGAAAAAGAAGGAAAGTCAGAGTGTTTTTTCTTGCATTTGCTGTTTTTCAAGTGCCTTTACCTCAAAATAATCTTTATGCCAAAGTGGTATATTTTGGGGTGGTATATTCTGCCATCCTTCAGGTCCAAGAGAAAGTGTTGGGAATGAAAGAGGCAGACAGAGTCATTAAAAAATTTTATGGGGGCTTCTCTGGTGGCGCAGTGGTTGAGAATATGCCTGCCAATGCAGGGGACATGGGTTCGAGCCCTGGTCTGGGAAGATCCCACATGCCACGGAGCAACTAGGCCTGTGAGCCACTACTACTGAGCCTGCACGTCTGGAGCCTGTGCTCCGCAACAAGAGGCAGCAATAGTGAGAGGCCCGCACACCGCGATGAAGAGTGGCCCCCGCTTGCCACAACTAGAGAAAGCCCTCGCACAGAAACAAAGACCCAACACAGCCAAAAATAAATTAATTAATTAATTAAAAAAAATTTTATGGTAAAGAGCTAATATATAAAAATATAATTAAAAATTTTTTTCCAGAAATAGAAAAACCTGAATCCACACACCTGTGGAAACTTCCCACAAATAGAAAAAGACCTGAATCTACACATTGAGAGGGTTCACTGGGCACCTGGGCAAGTTAACCTAGAGCAAGCAACTTTGGTACACATCATACTAAAACAGATTTTAGAAAGATTTTCTAATACCTTGACCCAAAGGTCAAATAACTCACAAAGGCAAAAGAATTAGACTAGCATCAGAATTAAAAATCTACAAAAAAAAAAAAAAAAAAAAACCCACCACCACCACCAAAAACTACAAGGACTTCCACGGCGGTCCAGTGGTTAAGACTCAGTACTCTCAATGCGGGGGGCGTAGGTTTGATCTCTGGTCAGGGAACTAGGATCTTACATGTTGCAGCCAAAAAAAAAGAAAAGAAAAGAAAACAACAACAACAAAACCACTACAAATCAAAGGAACAGTGGAGCAGCATTTAAAAACTAAAACCAGGGGCTTCCCTGGTGGCGCAGTGGTTGAGAATCTGCCTGCTAATGCAGGGAACACGGGTTCGAGCCCTGGTCTGGGAAGATCCCACATGCCACGGAGCAACTGGGCCCGTGAGCCACAACTACTGAGCCTGCGCGTCTGGAGCCTGTGCTCCGCAACAAGAGAGGCCGCGAGAGTGAGAGGCCCGCGCACCGCGATGAAGAGTGGCCCCCGCTTGCCACAACTAGAGAAAGCCCTCGCACAGAAACGAAGACCTAACACAGCCATAAATAAATAAATAAAAAGCAAAACTGTCAACAAGTAAAAAAATAAACACAATTATAAAAACTAAAACCAAAGAAACACCTCAGTTAAGTGTGAATAAAGCATTTTATATCCAACCAAGCTGTCCTTCAGATGTTAAGGCAATGCTGAAACAGTTTTGACCATACAAAGTTAATCCTGCACTTAACCCCTCTTGAAGAATGTACTAGAGAAAGGTTAGCAAACCATGGACTGCCACCTATTTTTGTAAATAAAGTTCTGTTGGAACACAGCCATGGACATTTGTTTACGTATTATCTGTGGCTGCTTTTGTGCTATATTGGCAGGGTTGGAGTACACTGGGGACCATATGGCCCACAAAGCCTCAAGTCTCTACTATTTGGTCTTTTATAGAAAAAGTATGTTGACCCCTATTCTAGAGGATTCTGTGGTGATGGCTGAGAAAAATTCAGCAAAGGACTGGCCCTGATCATGATGCACATATTAGACTAGAACAGTGACAGGAATGATGGTAGAAGACTAATGCACAAATGTTACATACTGTGCAAATTACAAATAATGTAACTAAAAGGCGGGAGGAGAGGGAGAGGGAAAAATGAAAACAGAAAAAACTCGTTGTATAGGCAGTAAGTGGGTGATAAAGAATACTCCTACCAAAAGCAAAACCTGGTAATCCAGATGGTGACTAGTTAAATAAAGGATGTTTAAAAAGAATAATTACCGGGCTTCCCTGGTGATGCAGTGGTTAAGAATCCACCTGCCAATGCAGGGGACATGGGTTTGAGCCCTGGTCTGGGAAGATCCCACATGCTGCAGAGCAGCTAAGCCCGTGTGCCACAAATACTGAGCCTGTGCTCTAGAGCCTGCAAGCTGCAACTACTGAGCCTGCAAGCCACAACTACTGAAGCCTGTGCTCCTGGAGCCCGTGCTCCACAACAAAAGAAGCCACCGCAATGAGTAGCCTGCACACCGTAACAAAGAGTAGACCCCGCTTGCCACAACTAGAGAAAGCCTGCGCACAGCAACAAAGACCCAATGCAGCCAAAAATAAATAAATAAAAATTTAAAAAAGAATAATTACAAAGGTAGACACTAGAACAAAAATAAGAAACTTTCCTAAATGTCAGTATACACTTCTTGTGGGGAAAGAAACACAGGGAAATTTTTTTTAATTTATGGTTATAAAATATTATGATAGATTTATTACTGAACACATCAGGTGTAACAATAAATGTGAATAGGCTTAATTTACCTATTAGAAGAAAAAGATTTACAATTTGGTTCACAATATAAAACCCAAATATATGTTCTATATCAGAGACCTGGCTAAAATAGATGTTCTAAAGATGAAGGATGGACAAAAGTGTACTGTATAAATGGAAAGAAAAAGAAGTGGTAGTGATCCTGATATCAGACAACATAGAATGTAAGCCCCAGAGCATTAAATATGAAAAAGGACACTCTTGAATGCTAAAAGTCACAGTTTTCTAACAAAAACAAAAAAGAGGAAGGCCCTTATACCTGGATATTCATAAATTCTCTTATTAAACGACTCCTGAAAGGGACATATATATTGAAATTGCAGAATTTTTTTAATGATGGCATCACGGTCTTTGTGACAGGCCTCTTTCACTTAACATAATGTTTTGAAGCTTCATTCATGTTGTAGCATGTATCAGTGCTTCCTTCCTTTTTATTGCTGAGTAATACTCCATTGTATGGATATATCACATTTTAATTCACCCATTCGTCAGTTTATGGATAGTTTGGTTGCTTCTATTTTTTGGCTATTATGAATAACGCTGTTGTGAACAACGGGGTTGCTATTTGGAAAAAGGTAAATTTTATCCATATCTCACACCACACATAAGAATAAACTCCGAATGGATTAGGGATCTAAATGCAACAAATGAAAACTGATGAAGTTGAATAAGGTCTGTAGTTTACTTAGTAAATATTGTACACATATTAATTTCCTGGTTTTGGTAGTTGTCCTGTGGTTATGGAAGATGTTAATATTAGGGGAAGCTGGTTAGGGGCATATGGGAACACTCTGTACTTTTTTTTGCAACTTTTCTCTGAGTCTAAAATTATTTGAAGATAAAAAAGTTTGAAAATAATGAGTGGCATACCAAAAAATGAAAAAAAGGTATTCTATGCAAAGTGGGAGGCTAGACTAAGGCTTATCTTTTGAGCCCTAAGAAAGGGAACATCCTGGTACCATGTAGGGAAGAGAGGTGTTAGAGGGAAGCCAGACTGCATCTGAGGGTTTGGGCCAGGAGGTAGCAGGGATACAATTTAAGAAGTCCTCACATACCGACAAGGGCTTAGTTTGCAAAATACACAAACAGCTCATACAACTCAATAACAAAAAAACAAACAACCCAATCAAAAAATGGGCAGAAGATCCAAATAGACATTTCTCCAAAGAAGACATACAGACGGCCAATAAGCATATGAAAAGATGCTCAACATCGCTAATTATTAGAGAAATGCAAACCAAAACTACTATGAGGTATCACCTCATACTGGTCAAAATGGCCATCATTAAGCAGTCTACAAATAACAAATGCTGGAGAGGGTGTGGAGAAAAGCAAACCCTCATACACTGTTGGTGGGAATGTAAATTGGTGCAGCCACTATGGAGAACAGTATGGAGATTCCTTAAAAAACTAAAAGTAGAACCACCGTATGATCCAGCAACCCCACTCCAGGTCATATATCTGGACAAAACCATAATTTGAAAATATACATGCACCCCAATGTTCATAGCAGCACTATTTACAATAGCCAAGATATGGAAGCAACCTAAGTGTCCATCGACAGATGAATGGATAATGAATACGTGGTACATATATACAATGGAATATCACTGAGCCATTAAAAAGAATGAAATAATGCCATTTGCAGCAACATGGATGGACCTAGAGATTATCATACTAAGTGAAGTAAGTCAGAGAAAGACAAATATCATATGATATCACTTATATGTGGAATCTAACATATGATACAAATGAACTTATTTACAAAACAGAAACAGACTCACAGACATAGAAAACAAACTTACGGTTACCAAAGGGGAAAGGGGAGAGGGAGGGATAAATTAGGAGTTTGGGATTAGCAGATACAAACTATTATAAAACAGATAAACAACAAGGTCCTACTGTATAGCACAGGGAACTATATTCAATATCATGTAATAAACTATAATGGAAAAGAATATGAAAAAATAAATATATATATATATATTTATTATATGTACGTAAAGCGGAATCACTTTGCTGTGCACCAGAAACTAACACAGCATTGTGAATTAACTGTACTTCCATAAAAAATAAAATAAAAAAGAAATCATCACACTGATTATAGTTTACTTTGTTACTATAATATGTAAGATAACATATAAGACTTCAGGTTGAGGTTGAAAGTTTTGATATATACACAATAATTAATTGTCTTTTGAGTGTGGGCATCATTTATTTCAAAGCTTTTAAGCTTGTAGATGGTATAAATGCACACTTTGAGGGTTGGAAGGATGGATAGAAAATACTGAAGAAGTAAATGTTGGTTATCTTCATCTTAAAGACCTCCATGACTTAACATTAAGGTTCAAAGTATAGATCGTGGTGTTGAGGAACTGGAATCTTAAGAAAATCAGAAATCTGTTTTTTATTTATAGAAAGCCCTTATCTAGTCCTTTAATTATAAAAGAAGCTTAGCAGAAATGACATTTTCTCTAAAAGCATTGAAGTGACCCTTTCCCCCCAAAAATCTTAGTTTCATGATGCAACAGACAATTCTAGTAGGTCACTGTTTATTACATTGGATAGAATTAGGGCCCAGGGTATGCAGGACAAACATGGCTATTGAAAAGCCACGCCTAAGAAGTAAGAAAGTTGTTAAGAAAGTGTTCATTGGCTTGTGGGCTAAATGGATATCTTACCTTTACCCAAAGAAAGATTTATTTCTTTAACCTCTGATTTTTATCATGAACTCAATCAGGAATCATACTTGGCATGGTCTTATTATTTTGGTTGCCGTATTGGTGTTTTAGAATCATGTTTGAAATATTACAGAAGAGTTGATTAAATACAGTCTTTGTAGTCATATATTTAAAGTTGGAATAGATTTAGTTACTCAAGCCTTTGTTATAATAGTGTTTCCACAAGAAAATCAAATTCATATTACATCACCTAACTTACAGCTTTTTCCCCCCAAGAAGATAATTTACCTTATGTACAAAGCCTGCTGCTATTTGGATTCCTTTGGATATCTTTATCCAGTATTTTGTCAGAGGGGAAATTGCTTTATGCATGATCTGAAATAATTGAAATAATTGGAAGTATAATGAGAGCCAACATTTAGAAGCTCCCCTGTGCTTTCTGCTCTGCAAAATAAAATTATCACCGAATGCGTTCATGTTTTAACATTTAAGCAGACTTGGTCAATGATTCTTGTTTTCTAAATGTGCGGAGGTGATTGTATAAGGTGGTTGGTGTCCCTAAAACAGGTGTTAAAAGATCTTTTTAAGCTTCCCCATACATTTGCAAATTTACTATGCTGAAGTGGTAATTTGCAGTATAGAGCTGATTACAGAAATCAGGATGTAGTTGAACTGTATTTTTAAAAATTCAGATTATTTCTTGTTCCTCTGCTTTTTATGATACATGTAGCATCATTAATAATGTTTTCAGACGTCCATGAGAGATTTGAAGACTTGTTTTGGTTTTTGGTGGTTGATAGCAATTGGCTTAAAAAGAAAGTCATCCGTATGTGTGGCTCCCAGGATCCAGTTTAGCATCTGAGCAAATGTTGCATTCTTTTTCATTTTTTACATGGATCCCACTCCATTTCTACATTCAGGTTGACAAATCACAGTGAAATGGACTGAAAATTCTGAGAAAGGGCTTGGGTAATGCAAGCTGGGATTTCCTCCTTTAAGCTTCTTAGGAGTCTGGGGTAACAAGTTTTCTGGCTTCTGACCTAGGGAAGTAGGGCCAGTAAGGAAAGAAATTCCTCAAACATTTCAACGGTGTTCAAAAGATGCTGGGCAGGCAGAAAATATGATAGCACTCCAGGAACGTTTTTGTTACAGTAGATTGATTTATAAAGACAAAAATATATTCAAATTAAAAGAAAGGTGACTTCGGTGTATTATTCCTTCTTCAAAACATATATTTTATTTTCTAAAGAAGTAGGCTTTGTTTTCAGACATATCTGTGTCACTTAACCTTATCATTCAAATTTTTGTCCCTATGTGATATATGGGACATCTTGACTTTGGTAGGCTGTGAACACAAAACCTAAGCAAATCAACCTAGATGGGGGAAAAACTCATTTTCCTTATCCCCAGCCTTGTGCTAACTTTTATCATGAGTGTCATCACTAGCTGACCCATTTCTCTACATGGAAATATGGAAATTACTTTTCTCCTTCATGACGTGGGCACCTGCCAATTTTTCCTTTCTGATATATTCTCCTTTAGACATCATTCTGGTATTTTTGATATGTTTTCCTCTACTCATCCTTCTCTTATCTTACCTACTAACCTGGAAGTTATGTCCCTAAATTGGATCTCTGTGGAAAAAAAAAAAAAAAAAAGCACACTAGCACTGAGGCAGAGTTCCATGGCCCAACAAGAAGAAACGGGAGTCCTTTAAAAAAAAAAAAAGCATTTCTCTCTAATTTTAAAAGAAATATATAGTGCTTGTTGGAAATTTTAAAATGAAAAAGTCTAAAAAGGAAAAAAAAGTTCCTGAATCATATCCTTCAGCGTTAGCATTTAAGTGTTTTGCCTTCCGGAGTTTTCTCTGCATACACGCAGGGGAGAACTGCGGGGAGGGGGGGGGGTTGGTGATGAAAAGAGAAGGCAGTTGGTTTTACAAAACTAGAATCATACTGTACATAATGTTAAATCCTGCTTTCTTCATTTATGTCATTAATAGTTTCTTATATCATTTAATAAGAATAGCTTATATTTATTGAGCATTTACAATGTGGTATCACTCTCGTAAGCACTTTATACATATTAACTCACTGAATCTTTTCGAGTCCCGAATATAAGTACTGTCATTGTCTACCTTTGTCACATGAGCAAACTGAATCACAGAGAGATTTTAAAAGTTCACAAAGCTCGTAAGTGATAGAGACGGGATTCAAACTCAGATCTCACTCCAGAGTCTGTGACTTTTAACAATTATGCTGTTGTCTTCCGTCACTTTGAAACATGATTTGTGATGCCTATATGATATTCAATCATGGATAGTGTTGATTTTGCTTTTTTCCCTTAATGTTTTATTTTTGGGAAGAGTTTCCCTGGCCATTAATGTGATTTGCAAACATAATATTTAATGACTGCATAATATTCATTTGTATGACTATCTGTATGAAGTCTGAGGCTGTTTCCAGTTTTTAAGATGATAAACAGAGTCCCGATCTGGGCCTGGGCATAAAGCATCTTTGGGACTAGGGTCTCCCTACCACAGCCATAACAAAGGGCCTTGTTTTAGGAATCTGTGCCAAAGGAAAAGAAGTTGCTTCACAGTTTACATGGACAGGAGATAATCGTGATAAACTGATTTCTGAAATGTCAAGAGAAATTTGGTCATTCTGAACCAAAAGGCAGGCAAAGCACAAACCTTTTATGGCCTGCGTCCTGACTTCTCCACCATCCTGTTATCCTGGCAGATAGAACAAATGACCAGGAAAACCAGAATGAAGGCAAAAAAAATCCAGCGTTGCTACTCCAGCAGAGTGCAGGCAGCTTCGTGACAGAGAGATCTCATCTGTGGAGGAGCATCCATGGGGTTGCCCAGCAGTGGGAGAGGCATATCTTGGTCTATATGAATGTGTGGAGCTGTAGGAGAAAGACAAAACTCTTGTCCTTGCTTAGCTACGTGGAAGTGGGGAATCGCAGGCCTGGTAGACAGGAGTCCTATTTGCTTCTGGGCAGAACTTGGCCTCCTATTTGATGGAGACACCAGCCTATGAGATGATACCTACCATATTTGCAGAAATAATGGAGAAGAATCTTAAAGTTCTAATAGTAAAAGCTCAGGTCTAGATCACACCTAAGTCTTGGACTGAAGACCCAGAAATTGGATCTTTTTAAAGTGTGGCCAAATGACGTAATGAACATCTGGTCTTCTTACAGATTCACTACAGGGGCACCCTCAATGCAAGTAAAGTGCCACTCATATTTTTGGGAAGGGGATGTCCTTTGACCCTGGTGGTAATCTTATCAAGGTGTCTGCAAACATCAACTTCCTGAGGGCTGACATGGGAGGAGCTGCCGTGTGTTCAGCCATTGTGACTGCCACAAGCTCAGCTTGCCACTTAATGTAATAGGTCTGGCCCCCTTGGTGAACGTAACCTCAAGTCTAAGCCTTCAAGCCAGGAGATGTCATCAGAGCCAAGAATGGGAGACCATACAAGTCAATAACATGAATGCTGAGCCAAGGGTATTAGCTGGCATTCTCTGTTATGTGTACATCTTCAATCCAAAGTTCATCAGAAATGTTTCGACCGACCTTAACAGGTGCCACAGACATAGCTTGGGGGTCAGGAGGAGGGACAGGTATCACTGGAATTTTTACCAGTTCATACTGGTGGCATACCAGACTACTTGAGGCCAGCATTGAAATGGAGGACCATGTCTGGGGGATGTCTCTATTTGAACGTTGTATAAGGCAGATTACAGATTGTCAGCTCATTGCTGTTAATAACAGTGGGCAATATAGGTCTGCAGGGTCATGTCCAGCCACAGCATACCTGAATGGGACACATTCTCCATGGGCTCATTTAGACATAGCAGGTGATGACCAGTAAAGATGAGAGTCCATGTCTTAGGAAAAGCGTGACCAAGAGGCCAACAAGGACTCCAGCAGAGTTCTTAGGTTCATTCAAGACAAGGGTAAGGTTTAATTTAAATACTATGAAATTTCTAAATTCTACCTTAAATTGAACAGTTGAACTTCAAAACATTTTTAAATGGATGAAAAATTTTTAAAGGAAACAAGTGATGGCATTTTTTTAAAACACAGAATAAAATGAAATATGTGTGCCTTTTTAAAAATTTATGCAAAGATTCAGCAATTTAAAAAATAAAGCTCGGGGACTTCCCTGGTGGCGCAGTGGTTGAGAGTCCGCCTGCCGATGCAGGGGACACGGGTTTGTGCCCCAGTCCGGGAAGATCCCACATGCCGCGGAGCGGCTGGGCCCGTGAGCCATGGCCGCTGAGCCTGAGCATCCGGAGCCTGTGCTCCGCAACGGGAGAGGCCACAACAGTGAGAGGCCCGCGTACCGCCCAAAAATAAATAAATAAATAAATAAATAAATAAATAAATAAAAATAAAGCTAGTATCCTGCTGGGCAAGGGTTTTTTTAACATATTCTATAAATGGTAATAAATTGTTTGCAAGTTGCCTGATCACTTTTTAGATCATATAATTGGATTGAGAGGCAAAATACATGTTCAAGGTATGTTTTGAATCTGTGATACTAGAGACTGTAAACAAACTAAAGTTACTCAGCAGTTTTCAGAAACAATAAATTCAGCTTTTTGTACAAAAAATTAATTATGCTATAGAAACAATTTTTGTCCATAAGCCTTGGGCGAATCTCTAATCATTTCTGAAGTCAAAGGGATATGAATATTTTTAATATTTTTTGTTTTGATACGTTTTGCCAAATCACTCTCCAGAAAGTTCACATCAATTTACTTTTCCACCAAAATATACTGTTTTATCAATTAGTAGTGGTAAGCTATACAAGAAAAAGTCTGTACCTTTATTTGCTTTTATTACTGTACATCTTGTCAAGTACAGTGTCTCAGTGTACAGTTAGAGGCTCAGTAAATGTTTTGAATAAAGAGAGAAATGTGTTTAATGATGGCTGTTTGGGGGCTTTTTTTTTTTACGTCTTTATTGGAGTATAACTGCCTTACAGTGGTGTGTTAGTTTCTTTTAAGTATGTTCCCACCCCCCCACCCAGGTCTGGCTTTTCTTTATATGCTGTTTTTGCATATACATGTTTCTACTTAAGAAAGAAATTAGCCTCTTTTCTCTGCTTTACCTACTGTGAATTACCAGGTATGCAGGGAAGGTGTAATTAGCCTACAAAGAACATTTCAAAGCTTAATTTATGTTTTTACATTTGACTCCAGGCTTTGGCTGCACACAGTTTTTTTCTGCATCACATCTGTTAATATGGTGAATTACCTGAAATTTTCAAACATTAAACTTACTCTTGAGTTACTCTCAGTTTGGTCATGATCTGTAGTTTGCTCATCTTTTGTTTAGGATCTGCATTTATATTCAGAGTTGAGATAAGCTTGTACTTTTCTTCGTTTATAGTGTCTTTGTGGGGTTTTTGTGTCAAGGTTTTGATAGGCCCATAAAACGACTTGGAGAGAGAGTTTCTTCTTTTTCTGTTTCTGGAAGACTTTATAATAAGACTGAAATTACCTGTTTGGTAAAACTCATTTGTAAAGCTGGACCTGGTGTTTTCCAAGTTAGAAAAATGTTTAACTGCTGACTCAGCAGAAGTAAAGGTTTAGGATGATTCAGGCTTTCTATTTCTTCTTTAATCACTTTCAGTAATTTATATTCTCGAGATTTGTCTGTTTCATCTACATTTTCAGACTTTTGGTGAAAGTTCAGAATATACCGTTTATGCCTGCTACAACTATTATTTAGTTGTTTTTTTAAATTAATTAATTAATTTATTTTGGCTGCGTTGGTCTTCGTTGCTGCGTGCGGCCTTTCTCAAGTTGCGGCAAGCGGGGGCTACTCCTCGTTGGGGTGCGTGGGCTTCTCATTGAGGTGGCTTCTCTTGTTGTGGAGCATGGGCTCTAGGAACGTGGGCTCAGTAGTTGTGGCTCACGGGCTCTAGAGCACAGGCTCAGTAGTTGTGGCGCATGGGCTTAGTTGCCCCGTGGCACGTGGGATCTTCCCAGACCAGGGTTCGAACCTGTGTCCCCGTATTGGCAGGTGGATTCTTAACCACTGCGCCACCAGGGAAGCCCTATTATTTAGTCTTAATCACTCATCTTTCTTCAGCGATGTCCCATCTCATGTTTTGCCTTATCCATTAAATTTCTGATGTCAATTTTTATATTTTGCATTTCCAGAAATAGTTTGTTTCTTTTTCAGATCTTCCCGAAGTTTTGAAAGTCTCATGTTCCCTAGGCATACTTTTGGTACTTCTTTTATTTCTTTAAATGTACTTATTATATGTTCTTCCATAATTAAAATCCGTACAGCTTTGTGGGTCTGGCTCTGCACCTTGTTTCTGCTCAGCTGCTCACGTATTGGGTAACTGTACTGGCAAGCTTGCGCTCTCATTGGAACTTTATCTGTGGGAGTTCTTTGAGGCCTGGGGAAAGTATGTTCCTGCAGAGAGGATTATTCACCGTGTAAACAGGGTGAATTCTAATCCCAAACAGGGTGAATTCTAACGCTGTAGCGTGGACCTGTGATCAGGATTTTTCAGGGGTGCCTTTTCCCCACCCCCCATGCCAGACTCTGAGTCAAGGCCGAGGCAGGCAAGTAGCCTCACCCACAGTCTGCCTCTAGAACGTGGATATTTTTCCCCAATTTGTTCACTGTGGGGTGGGGCAGGAATCTCCGGGGTCTCTGATCCAAGCTTCTATTTTTCAGGGCCCCAGGCTTGTCCTCGGACCCCCAAAATTCTACAGGTTAAAGCTCACACTCTAGTCGAGACCTTCAAGGATAGGCAGAGGTCTCTGGGAAACTCTTTCTTCCGCCCTGGCTTACCAAGAGGTGCAGGATTCTTTTCCCACTGGAGGGTTCAATTATTCTCCTGACAATTTAGCTGTGGGCTTTAAAGATTTAAAAAATATTTATTCAGCATGTTTAGTCTTTTATATTGAGAGGGCTTCTTCTGACATCAAGTCTACCATATTGGAAGAAATGGGAGTTAGATCTTTTGTTTTCCTAAAAGACAAATAAATCTTTTAAAGTTTTAAATCCTAAGTAGTAACTTCTTGAGAAGTTACACTCATAGGTCAACCTAATTTTCTAGATCACAGCCCAAAGCAGGGAAATATGTTAAAAGTAGCAGTAGCTACCATTTTGAGTCTTTTAAGAATGCAAAGGACTCCGTGCTAAGTGCCTTACAGGGTTGATCTCATTTAATCCACCATCACCTTTCTATGAGAGAAGTATTGTCATTCACACGGTAAAGAGGACACCTGTGTTTAGAGGTTCCCGTGACTTGCCTGAGGCCACAGAACTAATAGGTAATTCATAATATTGACTTTGGATTACCAGGGAAAGGTTAAATTGTGCCTGATGAAATCTTTTTAGGCTTGGTGCATTGCTCCTTTTAAGGGCAGCAAAATGTGTGATATATCTTAAATTGTGTTGTTGCAGCATGCTGTTACCGTACTAAAAAGAGAAGCATATCAAAGGAGTACTGCAGGCAATTTACCTTGCATTCTTAACTACTTTGCCTCCTCTGGGAAAAATTACCCTTAGAATTCCTCCTAAGGATTTTCTAGATATCAAATCCCAAAATGCATCTGTCAGCCTGGATGAGAAGGGAAACTCTGGCGAAGGACTTTAGAGATTAATTGCTAGACGCGGGTCCCCTTTGTTCCATAATTCATCCCAAAACACTTCTCTCCCGTGACTCCAGCCAACTGTGTGGTATTTGGTTATAGTGTTAATATATAGTAGTTCTCTCTCTGAGTATGTTTTTTAAAAATTTATATACTTGTTTTTTTTTAGCAGTTGAGACTTAATGTTAGGAATCAGACTTGGAAAATGAGACTTTTCTTAGTAATTTCATATGGTGATGTTTGAAGTGCTGTTTTCTCAGATAGTGAATATGTTTATAGTGAACTTTTGTGTGTGAGACATTGCTTCCTGTTTGCCATTTTGGGGATAGACGTTGAAACTACAGTGTCTGCTTGTTTTTCTCAGGCAAGTTTTCTCTCTCCTAAAGTAATCAGTCGATTGATTCTCTCACAAGTAACCAATCTTTATCAGTCCAAGAAAATCAAGGGAAAAGATTCCTGTCAAGACCCTCTGCCCAAATCCAGAAGAATGGTTTCCCTGGGGTTTTGACTCCCTCTGTGCCGGACTAGTCATTGAGACCCGTGCTGCTGCCTCTGGGACCTCCACTAAGGACCTTGACCTTAGAATCATCTGCCCTCCTAGATCCTGACACTTGTACAGCCAGGAACTATATGAAGAGCAGGAGTCGCCACCACTTTGGAACTTAACCCACCCCTCCCCTGACTTGCATCTTAAGAATTCTACTTTCTCCTTGTGGGGCTGCCCACTCCCCTGGCCTCTGGAAGCGTGAGCCTCAAGGGGGAGTAAGGAAGGCCCAGAGTCATGCTCACTAGGGTCTCTCTGCTTTGTCTATGCATGAGGGAAGTCGCGGAGAGTGAAAACTATCTTATAATTCTTTCATGAATGAATCCATAGCAGCAAAGAAGACAGTGCACTGGTTTATATCTCGTTACACCCAACCTTATGCTTCCGTGGAACTTCAGCTAAGCTAAACTAGGAATCTGTTCTGGAAGATGCTTTGGTCTTCTTTTGAACTTTTTCATCAGATAAACTCAGGTGTGTTTCTTAATACCTGATACCATCATTTTCTCATTTGTAAACTGACTTTTAAAAACCTTGTAACCACAGCAGTTCAGTCATGCATATAAACAGCAGAAAAAGTTTGGATTTGTGGAGGGTTTGTTGTTATCTTAAGGATGCTACAGTAAAAGCCTTTAAGGTATATTAATGTGAGGACTAGAACATCATTACATGCTTAGATATCAGTAAAATTTCTGCAGAAATGTCTGAATACTTTATGAGCTTTGCTATATTTCATAATTAAATAAGATATCAAATACTACGTATTTAAGACACTTACGGAATCTCGGAAATGATAGGACTTAGGAGTCGAGATGCATTTTTAAGCATGGGCTTAGAAATCAGACAGGTGTGGTGTGAAAGTTCAACCCCTCCACATGCTGACTATAGGACCCCTCTTAGCCTCTGTCTCTTCATCTATATATTAATAGTATTACTTTATGGGTATTGTAATTATAAAGTCAATGAGTATATGAGAAGTACTTGGAAAAAAATAAATGCTGAATAAATGGTTTTTACTTTTATCCCTGGGACTATTCCCTCTGTTTCTAATTCTACATATCGACTTCTGTTACTCTCGGAGACGCGGCCCCTTATCTCCCAGCCCAGTGCTCTGTTGTCTGTACCACTCTGGTTCAACAAGCCACGTTATAAACCTGATATTAGGTACTGTAAAGGATCCCACAGAAGACAATAAGATTAACCCCTGCGTTTTCATCACTTCCTGCTCTGGCTGCTGTCACTTAGTATGACAGCTGCTTAAATGTAGTTCCAAGGTTTCCAGTGAGATGATAAATTCCTTGAAAACAGGAACATCATCTTATACTTGTGTGATATAATTCACAATGCCCGGAACATTGCTGGGTGTGTGCCCAGCTATTCAGTGAGAGCATAGCTTTAAAAATTCTAAGTCTAGGGGAGGGTCCATATGGAGTAGTAGAAATGGTTAGACTTAGGGAGAATGGGAGAGAGAGAGTGAATCAGCTGATTGCTAAGTACCCCACCAACCCCAGGCTCTGCCAACCTTCATCAACACATGAAGTCAGGGGGTAAAACCAGAAGAAGAGAAACATCAAACCTCAAATATAAAAACATCTTCCGGGTGGTCAATTTTCAGTATGATACTTTTTTTTTTTTTTTTCTTCTTGCGTTATGCAGGCCTCTCACTGTTGTGGCCTCTCCCATTTGCGGAGCACAGGATCCGGACGCGCAGCCTCAGCGGCCATGGCTCACGGGCCCAGCCGCTCCGCGGCATGTGGGATCTTCCCGAAACGGGGCACGAACCCGCGTCTCCTGCATCGGCAGGCGGACTCTCAAGCACTGCGCCACCAGGGAAGCCCATGATACTTATTTTTGAAGTCATTATTTGTACTTGAATATCGTAGAAACTCACACAGGCCCAGACCGTGATCCTGACGTTTATAACTGAATCTTTAAGAGTGATTGCTTGCCAAAATATTCCTGCTAGCTGCTGCTAATGTTATAACTATTTTGTTGTGATCTCCTGTAATCTGCTTTTGCCGTATTATAGCTTAAGGTTAATGCAACACAAACAACATTATCTAGACTTGTGTCTCAGGGGCATGAAGTTCTAATTTGGGGTGAAAATGACCAAATATATTGCTTTCTAAACATTATTGCTTTTTACTAGTTCTCATTTTTCCCCATCCATAATTCAAGTTAATGAACATGCTATAAACTTAAAACTTCTTGTTTGTAAATATATGCCCTCAACTCTTTATTGTCTGAGAAAAATGGAGGTGAGAGCATTTCTCTGGTAATAAAAAAAGAAAAATGTGGACAATCCCTCAGGGATTCTGATGCATCTATAGCAGCACCTAGGGCTTTGGGACGAAGATTAGCCTGTGAGATGCCAGGGAAACAGAAAAAGTACTTTCCATTATCCTCTCAGAATGAGAAAGGGGAGACTCAGGCTCTTTTTTGCTAGCCACTTCCAATGCCTGGCCCTTATTTTCTTGCCACCGGCAGGAACTCATGAAGATGTTGAGAAGGCAAGAGGTATCTATCATCTTGATTGTTAAACACGAGAGTAAAAGAACAGCAACAGAGACAGTCAGGAGAAGGGGCGCTCTTGGCAGAATGCTGTAAATTATTATGGACAGGAACTCACACCTTCGCTGAGATTTTATAGGCGTGCTGTAACAGTGGTTTTCAGTCTCCCTACTCCCAGCAGCAGAAGGCTTTCTTTCAGCAAACTGACTAGAACATGAATTTCGAAAGAAGGTAGGAGGTAAAGCCACGCTGCTTGACACCAAGGTGGACGGCGGAGTCTGCTCTGCCAGCCAGCTTCTCCCTACCCCGCCCGCACCCCCCAGGTCCACACTGGAAGCACCCTACCTGCAGAGCGTGGAAACACTGGGCTCACCACTCTCTTCTCTGCCCAGTCCACTCGCTTAACTTTGCTTTGCTCGCTGGCACCTTTGAGAGCATGTTAAAGCTTCTTACCCTATTCCTAGAAAAATGTCCATCCACTTATAATTCTGCCTGCAATTTCAGAGCATTCACGGACCACTGTACCACCGTCACTGGGCACTTAAAGTAAATCCCAGCAGTCCAGACTTATCAAGTCAGACTGCATCTTTTTCATGCTAAATGAAGACAATAGCAACAAACAGACAAGAGACAAAATATGATAACCTCAACCACCTAAACATAATACACCCAAATCATTTGAAATTCTGTTTGGAATGAAACTGTAAGAAACCTAGTCTAGTTGTAGGTCTGCAGCGATGAGCTGGGTGGCCTTCAGCACATCATACAAGACTTCTTTGGGCCTCAGTTTCTTTAGCTCTAAAAGGAGGGGGTTTGACTGAATGATTTTTGAGATCTCTTCCAGCTCTAGTGTTCTATAATTCTGTGAGCCAAATTGAGGCAAACACATGAAATCGATAGGCCTCTCCACAAGCAAGCATCAGTTTCTGTTAAGTTTGGATCATTAAGTCCCTTTTTTTTTAGTCCAGTTATCTCTGTGTCCTTCTTTACCTCTTCTGTCATCTCCATCCACAAACAAAAAGAAAATTGATTTATTTTCTTCCCTTTCTTTTTTTTTTTTTTTTTTTTTTTTTTTTTCTGTACGTGGGCCTCTCACTGCTGTGGCCTCTCCCGTTGCGGAGCACAGGCTCCGGACGCGCAGGCTCAGCGGCCATGGCTCATTTGCTGTACGTGGGCCTCTCACTGCTGTGGCCTCTCCCGTTGCGGAGCACAGGCTCCGGACGCGCAGGCTCAGCGGCCATGGCTCACGGGCCCAGCCGCTCCACGGCATGTGGGATGTTCCCAGACCGGGCCACGAACCCCTGTGCCCTGCATCGGCAGGCGGACTCTCAACCCCTGCGCCACCAGGGAAGCCCCCTCTTCCTTTTCCTTGACTCATTTAAAGTGGTCAGCTACTTCCCTGAGTTAAGCTATCTCTCAAGTTTGGGCTAGATAGAGGAAAAGATCATGGTGAAAGGGAGGGGTCAGTGACTGGGGTGCTGACGCAGAAGGGCATTCGTGGAGATAATGAGTAATTGGGGTACGTAGGTGCCCAACTCAGAGAAGTGGGGTGGGGCTAGGACAAGGGAGACCCTAATTTTCAACCCGTCTCCTCTGCCTCCCTGAAATTAGCCCTGTCATTCTCCTTCTGAGAAAAAAAGAATGCCTTGATTTAGGGCTGTCATGTCTGCCAGGATGTAAACTCCAGTCATGATAATAATGCTGCTAAAACTGTAACGTATGGAGCATCGACTTTGCGACAGGCACAGTAATAGAAGCCTTGTGGATTTTATCTCAGTCAATCCTAAGAACCACTCTTTGGAAACTGGTGCAGCTGGTCCTGTTTTTCACAGGAGGAAACTGAGGCTCAGAGAGACTAAGTCAAAGCCAGACAAGCAGCAAACCACAGAGCAAGAATCCAAGGCCTGATTGCTTTTCTCCCACTGTGGTCCAAGCCCACTGGGCTGCCAGTTATTAACTAGTGAAACAGTCACAGGTTTTAGAGTGCTGTAAAACCACATCTGCCTTAGTGAATCTGCCTGCAGGCAGGTTTATTATTACTGTGCCGCCTCATTTTCTGCAAGTACATACAATTTATGAGATAATTTTTGAAGTGAGCGGCTTGCCTAGAATAGAGGACAACCATCGACATGCTTTTCAGGATAAAAATGATTTATTTTTGTTCTTTTGCTTTTTTTAAATTCATCACTCTGCCTGGCACATTGGAGGAGCCCAGTGAGCATGGGGAACAGAGACGACATGGATGTGTGCATAAATGAAAAGCAGGTCATTCTCCAAAGTTTAAATGAACTGATTTTGCATTGGTGAATCCAGAAAGCAAAACTTTGGCATTCCACAGTGGCATGGCTTTATTGTCTATATTGCAGGAACAAAATATCATATAACTTTGCACATAACCCTCTAAAGCTCTTGATAGGTTTTTTTTATATTCCATTTCCTAAATCCCTTTGTGCAGTTACAAGTATTGCACCATTTTCACTGGAAAAAGGACTAATTTCACATTGTAATGATTGCACCTGCTCTGTGACAAAAGCTTGATTTTTTCTAAAAAGCCATTTTCCAACTTAATAGCGCAAGGAAGGAGACTGTCCCTAGGGGAACTGTGGCACAACTTTAAAATTTACTCGTTGTACAGTTGTCCTTCAGCTCTGAAATGGGGGCAAAATAAGGATGAAGGTGGAAGGAAAAACCATAGAATAACTGAAGGTTATTAATAGCTCGAAGGTCATTAATGACACTGAGGGGGTAAAAATGATAAAGCGAACATAGAAAATCGTATTCTGTGAAAAATGAAATAGGATTGCTCTGAGCAAGAAGAAAGTAAGGGGGAGAAAAAGGACAGAGGAAAGCTTTTTAGTGCGTTTGGGGGGGGGGGCGGGGAGGGGAGGAAGGACTGTACGAAATGAGTAACTGAATTGGAGCCAAAGAATGGGTTCTAGCCCTTACCAGAACTTCAGAGCACATCCCTTTAAAAACAGGTAAAAATACAACAGAATGGTGAATATAACAAAAACGAGGCAGACTCACAGATACAGAGAACAAACAAGTGGTTACCAGTGGGGGGAGGGGTGATATGGGGGAGGGGATTAACAGGTACAAACTATTCTGTATAAAATAAGCTACACGGATATATTTACAACACAGGGAATATAGCCAATATTTTATAATAACTATAAATGGGATATAGCCTTAAAAAATTGTGTCAGTATATTGTACACCTGCAACTTTCATAATATTGTACATCATCTATACTTCAATTGAAAAGAAAAAAGGTAGGTCGATAAGGCCACAGAGTTAGCAGAGAAGCCTGGTGTCAGACAGTTTGTCCGTGCCCCAGGAAGAAAGTCCACCATCAGTTACTCTGAACACAAGTGCCTGATGGTCAGGAGACACAGCCTTAGCCAGGGAGAAGCTGCTGGTACAGGAAGCAGGTTGAGCCTTTCTGAGGGATGACAGGACAAAGCTTTAGATGAGGTGCGTTTCAGCCCCTCTGATGAGGTTTCCTGAGATCACACAGTACTTGCGAATGTCATGGTTCCGCTTCTTGCTACTGTCTACCTCTTTTCTCTACCTTCTTCATCCTCACTGGGAAAGGCGCTCATTATTTAGAAGGCAGTAGCACTAGTGAAATGCACATAACTCACGTTGTTTTTGGAAAGTCTGAATGGTTGACTTTAAATAGAAGTCTCAAAAGAAATAAAATGTCCCACATGGGGGCCGTATGCAGAGTTTAAAAGGTTTCTGTGTGAAATGCTGTAACCTTTAGCCTCTGTGCTTCTGTACTGCCTAGCTCAGACTCTGGATCGGTGTGCTGGTTTATGATGATCCGTTTTATTTTCATATCATTGGAAATAAAACAACAAAACCCAGTAGCTGCCTGAAATGCTTGAGCTCCGGTTATTCAATGTAGCAGCAGTATTCTGGTAATGGGGCTTTTTGCTGTGTCCCCAAATACTGCACTTCCAAGCCTCATTCTGGTCCTGTTACCATGGAGGGAGATGATTAGCGAGTACAGTGAACCAACAATTAAGTCTTGCATTGAGATGAAAAATGAAAAGATTGTGTCACAGAACCCATTCAGCGTCCACTCTGGTTCCTTTGCCAAAGGCTCTTGCTGTGACCTACTTCTGCAGGTAAGAAAAATGATTTTGCCATCCTTCTATGACACGGCTATGGTGAACTGTTCCCAAGTGCCTTGGTGTAGGTGGCCTTGTGAGGATAAGCATTAATTATTTTAAGACCGCTGATGCATCACCTCTGGTGTCTATATTTGTCTTCTAAGAGTGCATCATCACTAATTATAGGTGATCTTGTGGGATTAGATCTTTTGAGTTAGACGAGGGTGACACAAAATGTGCATGGAAAGCAAACCCATGTAAACTTGGTGAGCCACGATCATTGTTTTTTTGTTTGTTTGTCTTAATTTTATTGGAGTAAAGTTGATTTGCAATGTTGTATTAGTTTCTTCTGTACAGCAAAGTGAATCAGTTATACATATATATATATCCACTCTGCTTTAGATTCTTTTCCCATATAGGCCTTTACAGAGTATGGAGAAGGGTTCCCTGTGCTATACAGTAGGGCCTCGTGGTCATTGTTAAGACCCAGACGGTGCCTCAGTGCTCAGAATCACACTTGGAACATCTTCACCTTGTCAATGTCACCACCTGCCTAAGTTTCTACATTTTAAATCAGTGGATGATTGAGTTTGTCTTTAAGTTTGTGTTTTCATCATGAAGATGGTTGTCACCCCATTCTAATTCTTGGATTCTTGCAACGTTACCCCAACAGGCAACTTTTGTAGGAAACAAAATCATCACGGAATCCCCAGGCCCCTACCTTCTGATAGTTACCTCTTCACAGAGCTGGGAAGGGCAATGAGCGTCTCTGCCCCTCAGTCTCAACCTTGAGGCCTGTGAAGCTGTGCTGGGCAAAGCTGTAAGCAATGTTTTCTAAGCCAAGTCCCATTTTGGCCAGGGTGAGGCTTTGCCTGGTAGCATGGAAGTGTTAGAGTTGAAAATATCAAAATTCCCAGTCTGTTTTTAGCTCCATCCTATTAAACATTTTTTTTTTTTGACACCTCCATAGAAAAGAACTTAGCCTGGAATCTAGTTACGTAACTCATTAATTCAATCATTTATTTATTTCAGCCAACAAATATTTATTGAAAGCCTCCTGCGTGCAAGACCCCATGGAGGGATAGACAGAAATTTAGATAAGACATTACTATCCCACATTGCAGGTTTGCCTTTTGTGGGGTGGAGGGTGGGTGGATAAAAATGGTTTTTACTGGGAAAACGAAAACACCAAGTGTCAGCAAGAAGAGGCATGTGGTCCTCCCCCGTCTCTCTCCCCACCCCCCGCCCCCAGTGTCCATGTGCATGGGCAAGGGCTGTTGAACATTCCGTGGAGCTGTGTTGCATGCAAGGCTTGGGAATTAAAAATCACTGGGGCTTTGTCTCTTTTGTGAATCCCACCCTACGAAGCAGCTCCCTGGAATCAGCAGTTCAAGTATTGAATGGATGATGGTAAAGCTGGAGTATCTGAATATGTCACAGATGGTGGCCAAAGTGTAAAGGTGCCTTTCTTGTCCACCGCCTACCACGTCTAAAACTCTCTTTAGATGTGTGTCTAAAACACATCCAATTTCACTCCCCTGCTGGGCGGCAGATGTGCCCACAGGAACCAGGGCGCAGTGTGAGGTTGTCAGGTTTCCAAAAGAATTTAGCTAATGGGCTTCATTGCTCAGAGAGCTCGCCTCCTGGAGAATCAACGCGAAGGTTAGAGACAAGCACAGAACTTCAGGCTCCTGAGAGTGAGCGAGGCATCCAGTTTTTGAGGGCAGTTTTTCCAACTTGGGAGCTCTCGTTCGCCCGGCCAGAAGTTGAAGCAGGTAATTCCTCCTGCATAAAGGGAAGGGCAGCAGACGTGCATGCTTGTGTTAAAAGTCAGTTAATTCAAACTTGAGAAAAAGTTCTTGGTGTGGGAGAAGGCCAGAATGTTGAAGGAGCTCTGCGGCATCTCCACCACAGGCATTTCTGAGTAATCTGTCTCTTGACTGGCTTAGGTGTACAGGTAATGGCACAGCCAACTCAGGGCTGCCTCCAGGCTTTAGTGTAAAATGTATTCTGGGTGCTACTGTAAGCAGTAGGCAATGAAACTCACTGGCACGAAGGCTAATTGTATACACCCCCCCCCCCCCCCCCCCCCCGAGGGAGAAAACGTTGTTGAAGTTCAACTTTAGTAACCTGAGTCATGAGCTACTCGTTTTCTACAAACATCAGAGGTAACAGCACCTGTACCATAAACTAGTTTACGGCATAGCATTTCCGGATCCGTTTCTTTTTCCACTTGAGCACAACTTTTTACTTTGTACCAGAAATTTCCTGAGATTCAGGGAGAACAGTGGAAATCAGCTGCCAGCTTGTTACTGTGACCTGTGCGATAGCGGGAAGCCCTCACCCAGCTCCATGCCTGGCTCAGCCTGCGGCTGCCTCCCGTGTCGTTCGTGAGCTCAGAG
>NW_006769725.1:1455602-1456044 GCF_000442215.2 Lipotes vexillifer | reverse complement strand
GAAGAGCGTGGAGTCTGGGTTGGGTGATTAGATGCTGAGGCTGAAGGGCCAGGCGGGCTCCCTGCCCCCCACTGTTTTTATCACCCAGGGCTGTCTGTGCACAACCATATCAACATTTCCCTGAGGCCCAAATGTAATTCCTTCGGGAAGTTTTAAGTGGAGTAGCCCACGGTGTGAGTTTTACCAGTGGGAGAGGGGAGATAGGAAGGGTGTGTTTGAAGGGAGAGTTGTGGAGAGGACTGCCCATACTCCGTCCATCTCTCCCCCGGTATAATTTTTTTGGACATTTTTATATCAAGTTTTCATTTTTTTTCTCCCCCCTTCGGTGGTACGGGACGGCCAGATTGGGCTGGAGTTGGTCATTTCCCTTTCCCCAGGTTAGTTAGGCTCTAATAACGCCCAGCAGGTTAGATTCTGGTTAACTAGCTGTCCGCGCGCCGCG
>NW_006769725.1:1437731-1455555 GCF_000442215.2 Lipotes vexillifer | reverse complement strand
CCCGCCCGCCAAGGGCAGACCTTGTTAAGAGCAGAGCACTCTGGCATATTTCAAAATGGTTCCTTTTCCCCTCCCCTCTCTGGAAGCTCAAGGGGATTTTTCTCCCATATTTACTGTGAGAACCTGGGTCGAGCCTCTGGAGGTAAGTCTCACACAACTGTGGGACCCATTATGACTGGATCCCCTTGCAGTTTTTCGCTCTCAGACCGGTGCACACTGAGCCTCCAGCGGTTTGTCAATTACAGCCCAGGTTTCCTACCTTGGCTGTGGCTCCCTCTAGTAAATCTCTCCTCCAGTAAGCCTTGAATCCCCGCCTTGTCCTGTCTCTCCAGTCTCGGTTTGCCCTGTGTCCTCCTCTCCCTTATGGATCCAAGAGCTGTTGATTTTTCAGTCTGTTCAGCTTTTTACTTGTTAGGATGGAATGGCAACTTCCAAGCTCCTTACATGCAGAACTGGAAGTTTGCCCAAGGTTTTAAAATTTCAATCAACATTAACTGAGCATGATTTGGATATTGAAATGTGTTTTTTGAGCAGTTGAACTCACAGAATTGAAATGTGAAATTTTTTTTCCCCCAATCTCGTCAGTCACCTATATTTTGGGGTGAGGAGAGAGGTTATTTAGCTCTTTTTTTTCTTTCTTTCTTTTGGTAATAATTAGCATTCAATAAGATGTTCAGATTTTAGTTGTTCAGTTTGATGAGTTTTGACAACTGTATATACACTAGGTTTCTCAGCCTTGGCACAGTTGATATTTTGGAATAGATAATTCTTTCTTGTAGGGAGCTGTCTGTTAATCTGTGACCTCTAGTCACTAAATGCCAGTAGCATCCCCTCCTGGGGGGTGACAATCAAAAGTGTCTCCAGGCATCGCCACGTGTTCCCTGGGTAGCAAAACCACCCGTGGTTGAGAACCACTGCTGTACATACACCCATGTAACTACCATCCAGAAAGAAGATACAGATCATATCCATTCCTCCAGAAAGTTCCCTTCAGGCCTTTTTATTAATCCTCCCTCCCCCGAAACCACTGTCTCTCATTTCTATCATCATAGATTCATTTTGCCTATATTTGGACTTTGTATAAATTAAATCGTATAGTATATACTCCTTTTTTTTGGTCTAGTCTCTTTTACTTAACATGATGTGTTTGCAGTTTATCCACATTATTGCATTTATCAGTGGTTCACTCTCTTTTTATTGCACAATAGTGGTCCATTGTATGAAAAAAACACAATTTGTTAATACATTCTGCTCTTGATGGATACCTGGGTTGTTTCTGATTGAGGGCTATTTTGATAAGGTTGCTGTGAACAGTCTGATAAAGGCTCTTTGTGGACATGTTTTCATTTCTCTCAGTAGATATCTAGGAATGGAATTGCCGGGTTGTAGGGTAAACATGCGTTTAACTTTTAATAAACGGCCAGACACTTCTGCAAAGTGGTTCTGCCATTTTACACTCCCAGCAGCTGTGTGTGAGCATCGCTGTTGTTCCGTATCATCATCATCATTCGGTGTTGCCAGTAGTTTTCATTTTAGCTATTCTGGCGGGCATCTCATTATGATTTTTATTTGCATCTCCCTGATGCTTTTTGGTTATTTACATTCTTTTGTGAAGTGTCTGTCGTAAGACTTTTTATGGTTGATTTGGAGGAGTCCCCATTATGCTCCCCCCAGACCCCACCGCCGATAATAGGTTCAGGTTTTACAGGAACCTGCTGCTGCTGCTGAGGGGCTGGGAAACATTTTGCCATCTGAATAAGTTTGCTCTAAATTATCAAAATTACTGTGAAGCATGCCCTTCCATTTTTTCATTTTTTTCTCTGTTCCAGACATACTGTGAGGGTTATAGGGTATTTTCCTTTAGTGAGGGCAGAAATACTCTTCCTCATTAGCCGGACAAGTTTACAAAACGACTTTTATTGTCTTTGGGACGGACTTCCAGTGCTCAGCCTCCACGGTGCGCCTCCCCCCCCCCCCCCCGCATTCTTCCACAGCTTTGATAAACAAATTAACAGCAGGGACCTGTCCATGCAAGGCAGTGAGTCACCTTTATCATTCCATGCCCAAGGGACCTCCTTGATCAGCCTTTTTCTGGAAGCATTTTTCTTTTACTCATACAGGAAGGTCTTTACCTAGTTAAAAAAAAAAAAAAGTTCTCTATCTAGAAAGATTCCTTTTTCCATCTAAGTTCTGATAACAGAACATAACTATTTCCTTTCAGTTCCAGTGGAAAAGGAAGGGACTCATGATCTTTCTTTGGTTTCAGTTTCTCTCTCTGTTGCTAAGGTGGTATTTTTCTAACCTGTCCTCCTTAGGTAACCAGACAAAAAGGTTTATCTCTGAGTAGTTGAGGACCTGGTTTCTGAATTGGGTCTGAGTGCACTTTGAAAAGGGAACATGTTGGCCCCCAGAGGTGGGTAGCGGGTGTATATGTGTACACATGAGGTAACGTGTCCAAGGAACTTTGGAAGCAGTAAGGCACTCAAGTTCTTATCTCCAAATACCATTCCTCACTGAAGGACCTAGGCTTCTTGGGAGACTGGCTGATTCCATGTCTGGGATAAGATGAGGCTGAGTCCCATCCTACGAGAAAGCAAACCAACCAACCAACCCAACCAACAAACAAAAAACCAATATAAACTACTAAGATCATGTCCTCAGGACTTAGGCTCTGAGTTGAAGAGATTCTCACTGACAAAGATGGGATGATGAGAGCATTAATACAAATAAAGACTGTAGTAGATTAAAGCGTATCAGATGTATTTTAAATCCATGAGTTTATAGTGACACTAAAAACACAAACAAAAAACACTCACCACATTCCAGTCTATGGAAAACCCGGCAGACAAAAGATCTGATTTCTTCAAAACATAAAAATCAAAGGGAGAAAAAAGAGAAGAGGAACTTATGATTTGAAAGAAACTTAAAAGACGTATGAATCCATTGTAACACTACTTAGACAGGTTTCGATTCTGATTTGAACAAACACCAGCTGTTCAAAAATTTTATGAGCTAGTTGGGGAGACTTGATCACTGAATGGATATTTGATTATGTTAAGGAATTATTATTAATGTTTTAGATGTGGTCATGGCATTGTGGTTTTATTTTTATCCCAGTTCTTCTCTTTCAGAGACACACACTGAATTATATACAAAATAATAGGTCTGGGATTTGCTTCAAAAGAGTTCTGTGGCAGGGCTTTGGATGAAACAAAATGGCCATGAGTTGGTAATTATTGTTTCTGGGTAATATTTGTGAATTTATTATACTATTCTGTTGACTAGAGAATATGTTAATATTTGAAATCTTTTATAAGTTAAAAACAAACAAAAAGGGCTTCCCTGGTGGCGCAGTGGTTGAGAGTCCGCCTGCCGATGCAGGGGATACGGGTTCGTGCCCCGGTCTGGGAGGATCCCACATGCCGTGGAGCGGCTGGGCCCGTGAGCCATGGCCGTTGAGCCTGCTCGTCCGGAGCCTGTGCTCCACAATGGGAGAGGCCACAACAGTGAGAGGCCCACATACGGCAAAAAAAAAACAAAAAACAAAAAACAAAAAACAGCCAATCTGCCCTGCAGATTGTTGGTGTCGTGGATTAACTGGCAGAAGTTTGAACAGGGAGAGGTGACCGCTGGGGGTGATGGGACTTGAGTGAGGAGCCCTGTCTTTTTTATTAATTGAAGTAAAATTGACTTACAATATTATATTAGTTTCAGGCGTACAACATAGTGATTCAATATTTTTTGTACATTACAAAGACGCGCCCTTTCTTGATGGGTTTGTTCATAAGTTTGTCAAAATGAAAAGATAGTAACTCGCTGATGTAACTCGCTGATGTCCCCAACATTTTTCTCTCCACATTTGCATCATACTAATGTTATGAACCAAGGGTTCTCGAGAAAAGGAGTGAGATCGTGCACGCTTATCTCATATGGGATCTTGGTTGTCCCAAAACCCTTACTGAGGGACCCCCCCAACTGGGCCCACTCTCCTTTTCCATTTATTTCTCATACTTTAGAAAGATGACCTCAAAGAAAATTCGGGGGAATTTTTAAAAATACATTTTTTCTTTTCAAAGAAAAATTTTTTACCCCTAAACCAGTAGAAAATAGAGAACATTTTTCAAGTGTTTATAGGGCTTGTCTTTAAAAATACCAAATGGAATAGTTCTGAGAACACAGCAGACTCTGTGGAACACTTGTTTACGCTCACCACCTTTTAGCAATTTAGGTGAGTTAAAGACACCTGAAACAATATATGAGTTTCAAAATTTTCTCCACTTCCCATCAAAATGTAGTACATTATTTTCTCATGGCTTTCCATTTCTTCCTCTCCTCAGATCAAAATTGTTTCTGGGTCTCATCTCAGAACTTCTCTAATCCTGAAAAAATTATTTTGCACTTTGTTGTAAAAGACCCGTAGATATTTGATGTTCATTTTGCAGTTCAGTGAGTCATGATGTTCAGACCCCATTTAGGTAGGGGGAGGGAGGCTTTTGGCTGAAAAAGCCATCCCTCATCATCCGTGTGGGGAAGAGAGGACCTCCCTGGGGCCAGTCACAGACATCACAGTATCTCCTACCATCCTAGACCCACCAGAGGAAGAGGGAAGCCCCGTCTTACAGATGAAGAAACTCAGGCACGGAGGTTGGGTAACCTGACTATGTTGCCTCTGGAAATTACATACAGTCTTTCTCCTAAGCCAGGAAGCCTCTTTCAGCTATAAATTGTGCCAGCTGTTACTTGATTGAAGTATACAAGTTCTTCAGTCAATCTGTGATGCCATCTCATAGAACGTGCATTTCTGTGGAAAGCTGGCATGGTGAACTCGTAGTGAACTATGAAGGCCAGCATTTGAAGGCAGTTAGCTGATTTTAAAGGTTACTGGTATTTCCCAACAAAATATAGTTGAGCATTCGTCATCTCCAAGTATTCAATGCCCCAGAAGCCAGAAAAGTCCAGTTCACATTGTAATACACTAATGATGAGTGGTTATAAGTCGTGTTTAGGTCCATCCATTCATTCCCGCTGCTTTACAGAGTGCCTTGATGAATAATCAGTCAGACTCTTCTTTCTAGTTAATGTTATAAGTTGGATATTTTGGGGAGAAGCCTAATTATTGGTAAATTCAGCCAGATAGTTTCGTGTATTAAACACCCATGGCTTAGTCAATAATCCTGGGTTCAGAACTGAATTTCTATGGAATGAATTATGTCTCTAACCAAGGATGTGCTGGTTTGAACCACTTAGAGTGCTTTCCGTTACACACACCCTCTCTACATAATCCTTATCAGTGGCCTCTGTGCTCGGAGTTATTTTTCTAGTAGCTGGTGATATTTTACACTAAGCCATCTACATTCTTTCGTGTGCAGACATTATAGGTTTGCAGTTTTTTCTTCAGACGTAATGTGTGCAATGTCAGTCCCTGCCCCTGGTAGATACTATTGTCATAGGATAGTATAAGCGAGAGAAAGCCTTATGTAAGCCTTGGAGGTTTTTTATACACAATCAGCCAATTGTGCTTCCTTTAAAAATAATTAAAGAAGCATGAATTTATTCATGAACAGCAGAGAAGAATTTATTCATGAACAGCATCTGTAGCAATATTTAAAATACATAAAACATTAACGTATAGTTATAATAATAATAATCGTCTCTTTCACTTTTTGAGGGTCTTGTCCATTCCAGGGCCTGCCAGACCATTGATGTCCTTTATCACTAGTCCCCACGGCCACCGGTGGGCAGAACTGGAGGGAGAGGAGGCTCTCAGCTTGGAGGAGTCAGGGAAGGGATTCAGTCTCATCTTTCCCTTGGTCTGAATCTTTGCTCTCTGTACAGAGTACCACCTTCCCACATCAATCTGTCTTTACTTCGCAGCTTCATGTACTCTGTCTCCAGCTTTCCACATCAGTTAGACTTCACCAGTCTGCACTCTCCTCGTGTCCACCTGATTTCCTCTGGCTTCTCGTGGAGCTTAGAATGGCAGGTGTTAAGACTTACCACTTTGAACCCTGGGAGCCCTTGATGAGTACGTGACCCTTTCTCTTCCCATACACTGAGCTGTTGTTGACTTGGAGACGCTCCACCAACAGTTCTATATACAAGAGCCCCTCTTTACTTTCCAAGCAAAAAGGAAAAAAAAAAAAAAATCACAAAGCATTGTCCTCTTCAGGGGGCTCCCTTCCGCACACATTTACTGTTGTTTCATTTTGTAGTTATAACATCCTCATGCTCCTCCTTTAAAATAAATAAGTTACAGTTTTATGAGCCCTGTTTATTTCCAGCAACTCCAAATAACAGGCTTAAGAAGTAAATGGTATTTATTTTAAAATGGATATATTAGCATGCTTTCCTTTTTAAAGATTCATGTATCTTTAATATTATATTTTCAAAGTAATGTCTAAGGAGTAAGTGGCTAAAGAAAATAAGCATCTGGTTCCAGTTTGATCCGTTTCTCACTAGGCCTTAACTGTTGTTTGATTATTCCAAGTCATAATCTTTTCTACTGAACTGACTAAACTATGCCAATGTAACTTATCCTGCTTGCTAAACTTACAGACAAAAATTCCTTTCTGAGGTTTCGGGCTGATTTCTCATTTATTCTGCAGGCTCTCCTCACTTGCCGGAAGCTTTCTCTTCGAATCAAGGAATTATTTTCCCTTTACAAGAAGGGCTTTAATTTGCTCTTCTATCTTTTTCTTTCTCCTCCTTACATCTAACCGTAAAGAAGTAATCTGCTTTCTGCTTAACAAATAAGAGCGACTGCATCATTTCAACTGCTACTAAATCTGTTTTAAAATTGGAATATTATGGATTCTTTCTTCAACTAAAGTTACTTGCAATTATCTCTCACCATAATTAGATGGAAGGGAGCTTTGATGATGGAATGAATACTAGGCTCAGAAACAAAGACCCGATTGCACACCCAGCCTTGTTACTAGCTTATAGCAGTGAGCAGAAGTTACTCAGCTTCTCTGAACCTCAGTTCCTCATTTATAATCCAGAGACAATTAAATTAGATATTTAATTCAAGTGGATTTTATAAAGATTTAATGAGATGCTGCCTGGCACTTAATTTCTTCACTGCATAGAAAACATATTAACATTTACTGAAGGGCTTATACAAACTATTAAAAAAATTAAGCCCCCTGTTGGTAGGTTAAAAAAAAGGATGTGAATTCACGATTAACCAAATTACAAGAAACAAACGTTTGGGAGAATGTTTATTAAACAAACGTTTGGGAGAATGTTATTAAACAAACGTTTGGGAGAATGTTTAAACTCATAGCAATTAAATAAATTCAAAAAGCATGAGATGTCATTTCCTTCTATTAAATTAGTACTAATTTTTTTAAAAAAAGATAGGATGCCGGTGGCATTACCAGTTGGTACAGTTCATTGGAAAAAATATGTATCAGATTAATACTCATACATTTCAATCTAATAATCCCATTTCTGGGACTCTATCCTAAGGGAATATTCTAAAAACTGAAAAAAATTATAAACACGATAGTAACTACTTCATTATTACTTTTTTTTTTTTTTTTTTGCGTTACGCGGGCCTGTCACTGTTGGGGCCTCTCCCGTTGCGGAGCACAGGCTCCGGACGCGCAGGCTCAGCGGCCATGGCTCACGGGCCCAGCCGCTCCGCGGCACGTGGGATCCTCCTGGACCGGGGCACGAACCCGTGTCCCCTGCATCGGCAGGCGGACTCTCAACCACTGCACCACCGGGGAAGCCCCATTATTACTTTTGATATTAACAAACCTGGGAACAACTTAAATTTGTAATAGAGTGTTATGATGGACTGTTTTGCAGCTATTAAAATAAGAATAAAGACTTACTGAGCAGCACCTAAAAATGTTTATGATATAAAAAATATGCACATGTGATAATCAATATGAGAAAAATGCATCTTAAAACCATATGGAAATAGACCCACATAATAATAATATTAGAGTCTTTGGGGAAACAGGAAAAAAAATAATGCACTTAATTTCTTCACTGCATAAAAAACATATTAACATTTACTAAAGGGCTTATACAAACTATTAAAAAAATTAAGCCCCCTGTTGGTAGGTTAAAAAAAAGGATGTGAATTCACGATTAACCAAATTACAAGAAACAAACAAACGCTCTAACTCTATTTTCCTCTTCCTCCAAATCTTTTGTAAGATACTGTTAATTTTAAGATTAAAATTAGAATTTTAATCTAATGTATTCAGTCTGAAAAAATATTTGTCCAGTGCCTCTTATGTGTCTGGGAAGTTTGTTATAGCAATTCTGGGTTTTAAAAATGCCAGAATTTTTTCTCATTATTTACTCCAGGGCAATAAAAAAACAAAAAATTGTGCTTAGTGGACTATTTAGAATAAGTACTTCATATACAACCTAAGATTTCAGGTGCTGTTATGTGTAACCTAAGCATTTAATGCCAGACTGTCAGCCCAACCCGTGTTAAATATAACGGTGTTGTGTCTCACTGTAGCCGTCTGCTTCGGGACTCATTCCAAAATTAACTTACCAGCTTACTCAGGTCATTCCACTGAGGAAAATGGGATCACAGTGATATATTAATCATAACATCAGTGTGAACAAGACTTTGAATAATGCATCTCAGAGCGACACTCTAGGTAACTGGATTGGGGTAAGCTAGACAAGGTCATTTGCAAAGTATTGTGGCATTATTTTAGTCGAAATTTTTAGTGAAAGAATTATAGAGTCATTGTAGCTGTAAGAAAGAGTTTGAAAGATCACTTGCACACGTTGCCCAGTTTCCCCCAGTGGTAACATTTTACAGAACTGTGGTACTGGGGTATTGACATGGTACAGTCCTCCCATCTTACTCAGATTTCCCTGGTTGTATGTGTACTCCTTTGCGTATGTGTGTGCAAGTGTATGACGTTCTGTGTAATTGTATACCTGGGTCTGTTTGTGCATCCACCACAGTCAAGACACTGAACAGTTCCGTTGGCACCAGGATCCCTCCTGTTGTCCTTTTATAATCACACCCTCCCTCCTCTCACCATCCCCAACCCCTGGTAACCACTACCTTGTCCTCTGTTTGTGAAATTTTGTCATTTCAAAAATGTTGTATAAATGGAACTTTACAGTACGTAACCTTTTGAGCCTAGCGTAACTCCCTGGTGAATCTTCCAAGTTGTTGCATGTATCAGCAATTCGCCGCTTGTTAGTGTTGAGTAGGTATCCACAGTGTGGATGTACCACCCTTAAGCATTCATCTGGGCTGATTCCAGGTTTTGGCTCTTAAAATGATGCTGCCATGAACATTCATGTACAGCTGTTTGTGTGAACATAAAGTTTTCATTTCTACGGGATAAAGGTCCAAGACTACAGTTGCTGGGTCATATAGTAATTAGTACATGTTTAGTTTTTAAAGACTGCCAAACTGTTTTCTAGAATGTCTATCCTGTTTTATAGGCATACTCCAAGCAATGTATGGGAGATTTCTTCTTTACCAGCTTATTCTGAAGTCAAGTTTGTGACAGTTTTCTTTACCTGAACCAAATAATTTTGCTAAAGATGGCCATGTTAAGTAGATTTAGAAAAGAAAACTATATCAGGGCATATCAGAAGCTCCTCCCCCCCCCCCCCCCCCCCCCCCCAAAAAAATCATTCTCTCAACTCTTACTAGATTAGCTTTACACAGTGGGTCAGTTTGAGAGATTTGGCCCCTTCAGTCTCTAGATAGCTAACAAAAAGGACTCAGTCCTCCTTTTGTAGATGTTGGGCCCGATCTATATCAATATCAAGATACTGGTCTAGACATAATTTGTTTCTTTATCCCTTGTTTTGATAATCTTGTTGTCTTCTAGAAAAAAAAAATTTTTTTAAAAGGACTTTTGGATACCCTAGACCAGCGTCTTCATTTTGCAGTGGCCAGAAATGCAGGCACTGGATTAGGAGTTAGAAGAACTGTGTATGAGTCATTCCTCTAATTAGCTGTGCCACTGTAAATACATCAGTTACCTTCTCTAAGTTCGCTCAGCTGGGTAAAATGCTCTCCAACTCGAGCGCTTATCAGAATCACCTGGAGGACCTACACTATACCAGTTGCTGGGCCCCGCCCCTGGAGTTTCTGGCTGAGCAGGTCTAGAAGGTAGCGTGAGGATTTGAGTTCCCAGGGGATGCCATTAAGTCTGGTCCAATGGAATAGAGCTTACTTTATTTTGTATTTGCCCTAGAGTCTGGGCCTCAACATATGTTTGAACGAACAAAGGAATTATAATGCATGGCATATTTGCCCATTTACAAGACGATTTATGTCAGGTAATAATAAATGCTGTTTAAATGACTGAATGGAAGTGAAAAAAAGAGCGAATCTTCATTCTTAACAGCCTTTGACAAAGACCTCAGGGACAATATTATTAGTAAACACTGGGTAATAGTTCCATTGTTTGCATGTGTACCTAGTTGTCTCTATCATATCTTCGTCATTAGGTTAAAAATTTGTTTCTTGAAAGAAACAAATGACTCTGGTTATTTGGTTAAATGTATTGCTTTTTATAGTTTCTCAGAAGTCCTAGTATTAAGGACTGTTGAATACATATTATTGACTGCGTGAATTGACTAAAATAAACGTTAGATTTGCCTGTATTTAAAAAAAAAAAAAAAAGTCTGGTCCAGAGATGACACCTTGAGGACCCAGGCCAGATTATGCCAAAGTCCTCTGGGCCCAACAGTTAGTAACATTCCCTCACTTATCCACCCCACCATGCTCCCAAAAAAACCCTTAAGTTTGCTTTCTGGTGGAATAAGTTATGCATTTATCCTTTTTTATTTTTTTTTAAGTGACCCAGATATATAGCAGAATATAATACAGTCATTAAAAATGTCATAGAAGAATATTCACTGTCATGGGAAGATTACCACAATATATCATTAAGTTAAAAAGAAGCTACATATTACAAAACAGCATATGCAGAAATGTCCAGTTATACATAGAAAGTAAATCTAAAAAGATACACCCAAAACGCTTAATAGTAGTTACTCTGAATAATGAAGTTGCAAAAATTTTATTTTCCTCTTTCTGTGCGTTTCTGTGTTTTCTAATTTCATCTGTACCTAATATATTTATTGATCAGTTATGAAAACAAAAAATTACAATGACCAATACAAGTCTCGATTTCTCTAAGTTTTAATCATTACAGTTAAGAACTTGTTAATGGTGCATGGCCGATCTTAGTTGGTGGAGCGATTTGTCTGGTTAATTCCGATAACGAACGAGACTCTGGCATGCTAACTAGTTACGCGACCCCCGAGCTATACAGTGGAGAAAGGACAGCCTCTTCAATAAGTGGTGCTGGGAAAATTGGATAGGTACATGTAAAAGTATGAGATTAGATCACTCCCTAACACCATACACAAAAATAAGCTCAAAATGGATTAAAGACCTAAATGTAAGGCCAGAAACTATCAAACTCTTAGAGGAAAACATAGGCAGAACACTCTATGACATAAATCACAGCAAGATCCTTCTTGACCCATCTCCTAGAGTAATGGAGATAAAAACAAAAATAAACAAATGGGACCTAATGAAACTTCAAAGCTTTTGCACAGCAAAGGAAACCATAAACAAGACCAAAAGACAGCCCTCAGAATGGGAGAAAATATTTGCAAATGAATCAACTGACAAAGGATTAATCTCTAAAATTTACAGGCAGCTCATGCAGCTCAATAACAAAAAAATAAACAACCCAATCCAAAAATGGGCAGAAGACCTAAATAGACATTTCTCCAAAGAAGATATACAGACTGCCAACAAACACATGAAAGAATGCTCAACATCATTAATCATTAGAGAAATGCAAATCAAAACTACAATGAGATATCATCTCACACCAGTCAGAATGGCCATCATCAAAAAATCTAGAAACAATAAATGCTGGAGAGGGTGTGGAGAAAAGGGAACACTCTTGCACTGCTGGTGGGAATGTGAATTGGTTCAGCCACTATGGAGAACAGTATGGAGGTTCCTTAAAAAACTACAAATAGAACTACCATATGACCCAGCAATCCCACTACTAGGTATATACCCTGAGGAAACCAGAATTCAGAAAGAGTCATGTACCAAAATGTTCATTGCAGCTCTATTTACAATAGCCCGGAGATGGAAACAACCTAAGTGCCCGTCGTCGGATGAATGGATAAAGAAGATGTGGCACATATATACAATGGAATATTACTCAGCCATAAAAAGAAACGAAATTGAGCTATTTGTAATGAGGTGGATAGATCTAGAGTCTGTCATACAGAGTGAAGTAAGTCAGAAAGAGAAGGACAAATACCGTATGCTAACACATATATATGGAATTTAAGAAAAAAAAATGTTATGAAGAACCTAGGGGTAAAACAGGAATAAAGACAGAGACCTACTGGAGAACAGACTTGAGGATATGGGGAGGGGGAAGGGTGAGGTGTGTTAGGGCGAGAGAGAGACATGGACATATATATACTAACAAACGTAAGGTAGATAGCCAGTGGGAAGCAGCCGCATGGCACAGGGAAACCGG
This sequence comes from Lipotes vexillifer, assembly GCF_000442215.2. Classification (NCBI taxonomy): domain Eukaryota; kingdom Metazoa; phylum Chordata; class Mammalia; order Artiodactyla; family Lipotidae; genus Lipotes; species Lipotes vexillifer. Next base: position 1,443,025 of record NW_006769725.1, on the reverse strand, counting down.
CTCGGTTCTTTGTGGCTGTCTGGAGGGGTGGGATAGGGAGGGTGGGAGGGAGGGAGACAAAGAGGGAAGAGATATGGGAACATATATATATGTATAACTGACTCACTCTGTTATAAAGCAGAAACTAACACACCATTGTAAAGCAATTATACCCCAATAAAGATGTTAAAAAAAAAAAAAAAAAAGAAGGAAAACATGTTTTTCCTTTTTGATTTCTCTTTTTGTTGTATCTGTGTGAAATGATGGATGTTAACTAAACTTATTGTGGTGATCATTTCACAATATACGTAAATGAAACCATTATGCTGTGCACCTTGATGAAATAAAATGTATATTTTAAGACTAGACAAGAAAAACTTAAATATAAAATTCTCTTTGTGTGAAAAAAAAAAAAAAAAAAAAAAGAACTTGTTAAATGCCAACCAACACAAATAAGGCTCTTCAGGTATGAGATAAAATTGTCCAGGAGGGTTTACAGAGGCAGCTATGACCTTCCTTAGCCCTTTCCCTAAAAAGTGTGGGAGCTCACTTTGTGCCGTTCTCCTTACTTGACAGAATTCTGCACTCATGCGCCTGAATAGTCCCGGCCCCAGGAACACTCATTGCAGCATCTCATCACTGCCTGCATGATGTTTCCATAGAGCTTTTCCACTGTTCAATAGTGGGATCCACAGCCACAGCCTCCCAAGCTAGTCCCTCCTCCCTCCTTGACAGCGGGTTGGAAAGTGTTTTACATGGATGAGGCTAGTCTCTCCTTTGGTTGCGTCTCTGTTAGAAAAATTAATATTTACAGCTAAAATAGGAATTTTAAAATATCACTGAGATAAACCTATTTAGATGCCAGAAACCAGCTCTCTGCTATGGAAAGATCTTTTGTCCCCCACGTGGGTTCGTGTCCCCTCCTGGAATTTCTAACTGTACTGCTGTCCCAAGTACATTGTATTCTTCAACACCCATGCTTCTCAACATTATGATAGATCAGAATGAGCATGGCTTCCTTGAAATATTATTTGTTGAAATGGTTTTGCTACTAAAAATGTCAATGAATTGATACTGTAGGAAAACACTCCATTTCTGGACTCTAGTGACTCCGTTTCTGAATAAACTTGTTTGATCAGAGGCATGTTGGCGATAGGGCAGTGCAGTGGTGATTTTCATAACACCACTCCTGTCCAGAGCTGCAGTGGTACCACTGCCTTTCTGCCAAATTCCCTCGTGTACGTTCCCATAGGAATGAGAAATTAAAAGGACTTTCTGATTTATGAGTGACAGTGTATTTATTGTGGTGGTACTCTTTAACGTTATACATTTTAACACCCACCCATATTGGCATCATAGAATTTCCTTTAACAAATATGTTTTGTGCTTGAGAAAAAATATTTTTATGTAACACCTAAAGACCGTTGCCATATAATGTTTGCCCCATGGGCTTGCTATCATTAGCGAGGTTGCTGGGTTTGCCTTATATAACCAGGAGCTTCGGCAACTGCACCAGAAGGGCTTGTTCACCACAGTGCTGTTGTAATAGCACCATCCAACACCAGCAATGCTTCCACAACCCCCTTACTCTGAAAGAGGTGCTGAGAAGCTTACATCCAGAACTTTCTTGCTTTGTTGAAGAATAGGCTCAGGACCCAGGAATTGCTGCTTTTGTCCATGTGTCCAGCCCCATCTGGAGAGGAAGAGGCATCGGTCGTCTTTACCCAACTCACATCTATGTCTTCGGTACTTCACACGCTGCCCTCCGCTAGAAAGCACAGCTGTGCTTTGCTTCACTGGTTCCCGGTAGATGAAAATCACAAGCTTTCGATTGACCTGTAAATTATCCTAGTGCATCCATGGCCTAAATAAAATACAAGGTAAGGGTTTAAATCCCTTTAAAGACGCTGATCCTATTTGCTTTTTTCCCACTTTCTAAAGGCTTTTACAGAATTTGAGTTGGAAGGCCGCACTGGTGTTTCCTTGGTCTAGTATTTCTGTCCACATATAAGTGTGTGGACACTGTCCACACACTTGTCATTTTAGTGAGATAAGATCTTCTTGCTCATTGTATTGCTTCTCACATCTTTGGTCCTTTGTTCCATCCTTCCTGTTTGCTAGTAGTTCATTCAGCAAAGCCAGCATCTTTTAGTGGGAACAAAGTATATCCCATTCAGTGCCATGCCAGGTTTTATTGTCTCTCCTTGCCAACACACTATTCATAATTAGAGTAATAACTGCCTTGTTCGGGCTACTGCCTCAGAAATCGCACTTCCTTTCATAACCCAAGAATGATCCTTTTTCTGCCAGCAGGCATTAGGCGTCTGTCTTAGACTTATTCCAACCTATTAGAATCATCTCATGACTTGACTCTCCCCCGCTCGCATGTTAGTGCCACAAGGGAATGCCTTCTCACTGTGGTCTGTGACTGGACAGTCACAGGCACATAGATGGTACTTAATCATCGAATGAATCGAGTGAATGAAGACAGCCTGCCAGCCCAGAGAGAGGACAATCTTATACTATTTATTCAGCACAAAGAGTGGAGTCCAGGTGTCATCAGCACAGGCCTGATTGATGCTGAATTAGTGAGTTAGTAAATGGTTTGTACCCCACTGTGATTTAAGACTCGAAATAAATAATAGGCTTGAAAAGGTCATTTTCTTTTATTATTTTTATATTTACATTTATATTGTATATTTTATTTTGTAAATGAAGTTTGAGCCTAGAAACTGGATTTTGTAATATAAAGTATAAACTTTTTTCCATGCCATAACATTTATTCCAGACATAACTTTGAACAGGAGCCGTACCTAGACAAAAAAATATATTTAAGGAATAGTTTTAAATATTTATTTTTTTAAGTCTACAGTACCCTTTAAAAGGAACATTTGCGTATGGCTATGCTACTTGTTCTAAAGAGACTTTTCTAAAGCTCACAATTATGAAACTCACAGTTTCCAGTATTGTACAGTTTTATCTGTCTTGTTTAGTGCACCTCAAAGCATTTATGTAGGATTTTTTTTTAATGTTAATTTTATCTTGTGCAGTCTGCCTTGACAGCATGTCTTTTTATTGATTGAAATTCCAGCTCTATGTTGAGAAATAGAATTTCATAGTATAATTTTGTTAACTAAGATAACAAGAACATTCAAAAGTGTTTAACATATTTACGCAATTGTACAGAAGCATTATAAACTGAACATTTGGTCAGCTATTACAGCAGCCTGGCCCTGTTTATGGTAGTTTAAGAAGATTGTTTTTAGATGGTGACTCAAAGCAGAGACATTATTTTTAGACATTTTCACTCTCTCTCCCCTTTTCCTTTCCCAAGTGTCCAAATCCAGGAGGAGAGAACAGGGAGAGTCAGATGTTACAGCCAACTCCAAAGAGTCCTGTCTTCCCTGGTTTCTAATAATTATTTATACTTTTGTAACTATATATTCCAGGAATGTAACAACGGAGCCTGAAGCTGTAGCTGTACTCATAGACTCTGCAAAGCTTTAAAACTTTTTACTTTGGGGAATAAAACTAAAAGGATGAAATACAGAGATTTTTCTCAGTGTAGTAGAACAAAATAAAATTATCCTGTCTTAAAATAAATGGCAGTTAGGGAAAGCAATTTTTCCTGTCATGGACAAAAGCTAGGGAACACAAAATCAACATTTGAAATATGTTAACTCACAGTGTTTTAAATAAAAAGAAGCTAAAATGCATCGTACAGTACCTGTTCCCAAGGATGATTGCAGTTTCTTGTTATTAAGTCCTGCAAAACACATAGTGTCCTTGGCAGGCAGCACTATAAAAAAGAACGATGAAAAAAAAAAAAAGACATATTAGGTCAAATTAAATTTTTTTTCTTTTTTGATGGGGACTCCATTTTGCATTATTTGTTTTAATGAGCTCAGCCTCATGTAGTTTTCTCCATCTTGTGTCCATATTTACAGGCATGCAAAAGAAAATAAATCTTTCATATTTGAGACAATAATGAGGCTTAAAAGTCCCCCAACCTCTGCAGTTTTATCTCGATCATCTATCTATAAACTTACCAGGGGAAAAAGCATGGATTAGAAATCACAATTTCTTCCTAAACCCATCATTGCCACTTACTAGCTTTGTATCCTGAGCAAGCCACTTAGTTTTTCTGAGCTTCTGTTTCTTCATTTGTAAAACAAAGTTTCAAATGCCTGCATTACCTAAATCACCAGACTGTGCTGAGGATGAAAAGAGTTAAAATAGGAAAGTGTTTTACAGGTTTCAGGTAGGTCCTGTTATAATTCCCATTTTGCAGACAAGGAAAGGCTGAGAGAGGTTAACAAGCTTGTCCGAGGTCACAGAGAGATCTAATTCTAAAGTTCGGCATTTTTCAGCACTGGCAGTGTTAACGTTTTGAGGCTGATAGTTCTTTCTTATGGGGAGCTGTCCTGCACATAACTGGATGTTTAGCAGCATCCCTACCTCTCTATCCACTAGATGCCGTTAGCATCCCCCAAGTTGTGCCAACCAAATATATCTCCAGGGACTCCCCTGGCGGTCCAGTGGTTGGGACTCTGGGCTTCCACTTCAGGGGGCTTGGGTTCGATCCCTGGTCTGGGAACTAAGGTCCCACATGCTGTGACAAGAAAAAGAAAAAAAAATTTCCAGACACTAGCAAATGACCCCTGGTGGGTGAAATTGTCCCAAGTAGAGAACCACTGGTCTGTATGGTTCCAGAGCCAAAGTTCTTAACCATTTTTATGATGACATTTATCATCATCAGTTATTCTAAGTAGTTCCTGGTTGGAATACTCCATGACACAGCAGTTTTCAGAATTTAAACAGAGATAACTGGTTTTTATCCATCGTCTTTGTGTCTCTGAGTATCAGCAGTGGTATTGGCATCTTGGGAATCTCCCTGTAAACTGTTCTTGAAGAAGCAGAATGTCCCTCAAGGGGATACTAACCACCGTGAGCCAGAAGTCTGACTCAGTGACCCCCAAAGTCCCCTTCCCTGGGATGCTGTGATCATTCCCTAAAGGGCCCAGCTGGTCTGCCTTCAACAGCCCCTTCTCATCAGAATATTCATGGGCTCCTAATGTCTGTCATCTGAGAGGCCAGGGAGGGAAACACAAGTATTTTCATAAGCATTATCATCTCATTTACTCTTCACAATAAGCCCTTGAGGTTTGCATCCGTTGTCCATAAGAAGGGGTGAGCTCACATCCTTCTACTCTCCTATCTTGTCCCCTCCGCATTCCATGTTTACATTTTGTTTAGGAATCTTAACCTCTCCTTTGCCTGCTCCTTCAACTTTGTTCTCATTGCAGAACTTGATG